>NC_080646.1:19496018-19804259 GCF_027579445.1 Ammospiza nelsoni
TCTTGTTTTGCTGTGAGGCTCTGGGATGCTTGGCAACAGCTTAGCTGCTTGTCTATGTAAAGGTCTGCTAGTGCTACATTGGTAAGGCTGTTCTGTAAAAATGTAATTTAGCAGAATTTTTGCATAAACTCTGAGACTGTAAAACATTTGCAGAAGAGCTATGGTTTGTACTATTTTCATTCAAAGCAGGACATTAAGGCTCCAACCACATTTCATTATCCATTTGAATAACATTTTTCAATTTAAAGCTCTCTCTCTCTCTAACCACGAGCACTAAATTAATACTAGATTCTCCCTCTGCCTAGTGGGAACACTAAATAGATAAATAAAAATCATTGCAGGATAATTGTAGGTGCTGTGGGCTGAAAGCCAAACCAGGCCAATTCAGCCTTTGAGGCCTGTCTGTCTGTCTGCTTTTCTTTTTCCTTGCCCATCAAAATAGGGTATTCAATTATAATCTTTTTTCTGCATACAGTGGCCCAGAGGCATTATTAATCTCAGTGCATTTGGAGAGTGAGTGAAAAGACTAAAGGTTTTGGGGGGGAATCTCTCCCCCCTGTAGCTGTATTCATCACTTAGGGTCTTTGTCAAAAATGTACTTTTCTTTCTCCCTCCCCCCATTCCTTGGAGCATAAGCTGGAATTGACTCCAGAAGTTAAAGGACAATGGAAGCATTAGCACAGGGATTATGGATCTTCTTGTGCAAGATGGGGGCTGGGGGGAGAAGGTAGAGCCATACTACTGGCAGGATAGAAATTTAAAATTTGTGCCTAGAACAGTGCACACCACTACATAAGAAAAAGCAATAGTGCAATCTCTAGCCATGTGAAGCTTTTCAGGTCCCTAAAAAGAGCATGCAAAACCTGTTTCTGAAGCTGGTATATAAATACTTGGGTTGCAAGTTTAAGTGTCCAAAGAAAAACTTAAAGAAAAATATTCTGTATTAGTGTGTTTTCCAATGAAAGAGCAGTCTCTGGTAGCTTGTGACCTTCTGTAATTTATTAGATCCAAGTCCTTTGGATAGGTTCTAGAAATGATTTGTGACTGGTTTTTGTTTGTTTGTTTTTGCAATGAGCCCTTACCCATAGTATTCCCATAGGGACTTCAAGGTTTGGAGAAGCTGAATGTTTTGGCTGCAGAACAAAGGGTTTGGTGGCATTCAGCTGTGTGTGTAGCCATAAACTTGAATCAGGTGTTCAGTGTTGTCAATCCATTCAACATGATTTTCAAGGCAATTTCCTGCAACAGGAGGGGCTTGGATCAGCCATGGACCATGATGGGGCACTGACCCAAGTCTCTAAGTCATAATCTCTATTTGATGTAGGTTAATAATGAATTTTAGCAGTCCAAATTATCAAATCAATGAATGCTGCTCTCTCCTAGGGATGCCACTAAATTTTGGTGCTTTAACTTTGGTAGTCAAGCTGATTTGTGCCCTGCAAATTAAAGGAGCATTACTGCTTCCTCTGCTTCAATGAAATTGGTTCACCCCATCTGTAGTTACACAGAATTACTTACAGAGCTTTTCCCAGCCTTCCCACGTGGGTCTAGCAGAGACTCTTTGATTACTGTACTCTTCAAAGCAGAGTAAAGTGTTTATTTTATTTCTGTGGTATTAGATCTTTTCCAGAGGTTGAGGTGCCAAGATACTGTTTTAAATGCCTGGGCATATCTAAGTAGGGATTTTAGAAGAAAATCTAGTATGTTGCCCAGCTATATTCTCAGTGATGCCTGCCTTTCTTACATCCTACTGGCCTAAAGAAAAAAGATGAGAAATTATTTTAATGACAAACTCTTCCCTTGCTCACCTTCCCCTTTTGCTAGGACTACTACAATGGCTGCTCAAAATTAAAAAAAAAAAAAAAAACAACAAAAAACCCAACTAAGTTACAACTAAAATACTCTGTTAGAGTATTTTATAAAAAAAAAAAAAAAAAACAACAACAAACAAACAAACAAAAACCAAAACAAAAACAAAGAAAAAAAATTCCCCAAATAAACCAAACCTCCAAACTTGCAGAATTCCTCAGTGGAAGACTTCACGCCTGCCTACTGGTAAACTGGTATTTTTCAGAATCTGATTTAACCTGGATAATGCTTTAACAGTGTCTTCCAGCATAAAAGCTTTAACATTTCACATCAGGACCTTGATTTACTTACCATCTGCTCAGAGGTCTGTCATCAGCAGAGATGATTTCTAGCTCCCTTCAGATAACTGGCGTTTGGCAGAGTTCTGCTAAACAGTCTCTAACCTTGAAGACAAGGAGTAGATGATAACCCATGCATATCAGTTCACTTTTAAGTGGCTTAATAGACTCTTTTCTTGAATAAATCTGCCAAGTACTTCAGTTTGGTCCTGGTTTTCCCTGAATTTTCCTTTTTTATCCTTTAAGTCAGTAAAAGTCAGTGAGACCTTGGAGGCAGTGAAGAAATTATTTTTTCTGTTTTATCTTTATTTATCATTAACATCCTTAAATTTGCTTCTTTTTTTTGTCTAGATTTTTTATGATTCTTTCAGTGCTGTTTCTATCAGAAGAGTTGATATGATGATTTATGTATTTGTGGCAAAATAAAAAAAAAAAAATTTGTATTATTTTTTAGTGTGTTATACCAGTCAAGCCAAGAAAATTATTAGGCTCAATTTGTCAAAAGTCAGGCAGTCATAAAAACAAGTGACTTCAATTTTAGCTTTAATAACAAGTTTGATGTTTCAGGAGGTTAATAATATATTTTTTAGGCTGTTGACTTAATGATAGCATTACTCATTAAATTTATAGAGCAAAAAAATACTTCTGTAGAGGCATTGGCATGCTTAAGGGGCTGCTTATATTTAGGTTTAGATGTTAAGACAAGCTTAGCAGTATTTGCTATATATATCAGACCTAAGCATGTAGGCCAGTGTTGCTATCAGATCAAGGCCAAAAACTTGTGTGAAGTTAGTCTTTCTTTTAATTTAGCAGATAATTATAGAAGTCTGAAATTACATCATCCAAAGTGCCGGCAGCCCTTGGAGCAGTGGGGATTCTGCTAACAAATGATGTCATTGCCAGGGTACACTGGCCAGCTACCAGGTGATGTCTCTCAATATATTGGAGTGATTACAGGACAGATGGGTGCTTTCTTTCTGTATGTTTTATTTTTATTTTACTCTTGGTTCAAAATCTGCTTTTTTTCTACATGGTTTTAGTTCTTTTTGTTTGACTGATTGGGTGGGGAGGATTTTTAGGATCAGCTGGCCAGTTGTCTTCAGACAACTGGAAAGACTGAGTACTGCAGTTGGGCCAAAATCAACTAGGAAGAGTTTTTGTTGTGACCTGGACACTGTATTCTACCTAGTGAAAATCCTCCTCTGTTCTGGGAACAATTCTGCCTTTCTCCCTGTTCCTAGCTATAGCAATAACAAGCAGTGTGCTGCTGGGCACAGAGTTGAACTCAGATGAATTTGATCTCTACTTTCCCTCTTGATCTTTTAAACAGGCTTCAACCTGCAGTGCCCAAACCCCTTGGCCACTGGAAGAACAATTGCTGGAACCTTGTCTTTATGGACAAATTCTTCTCAGCAAAAATTCCTTATAACATTTTTAGCCTCATCTCATCAAAAACTGTCAAAACTAGGTAACTTTGCTTCCTTCTGTCAAAAGAAGCACCAAGCAGTTGGAGATGACTGCATGTGAGCCATTCTTTGGGGCAGGGAGGTGCATCCCAGTGGGCATCCTGCCCCCAGAGCAAGGAGCTCTGTGTTTGCCCCATGGCTCTGGGTTTGCACTCAATACCATTTTTGGTTTTTTGGGGAGGAGGACTTGAAGGGCCAGTTGGGAATTCTACCACAAACTATTCTTCAGTCTTTACTTCTAAAGCATCTGAGTTGCAAAAGGAGACTTTTAATGCCTAATTTGTCAAAACATTCTGCAGTAATTTCTTGGATGGTTTGGGTATCAATTTTAATGGCATTATGCCTGATGTGCTTTGTGTTTTCCTAGCTAAGATGAAAAACTGAATAGCAGAACTCTGAATGGTGTCCAGGTGCAGCAACACCTTTCTGTATTGCCTTTCGAATTCCTGACTGTGCACTAGGACTGCAATTAATTTATAATAAGGTTTGGCACAAGCCACCATAATTTGGCTCTGAAAGAGCCAAAATTAGCTTAGCCATGATTAGCCTATGAATGTTTCTATACTGCTTGTGATTGACAGGAGTCCTGTGGACTTTGTACTACAAATAGATGTGATTTACCCCTCAATGAAAGTTGCTTTGTTTACTTCTAGGCACGTTAAAATAAGAAAAATCACTCTGCAAATGTGTTGTTCTTGAAACCCTGGTGCTTGTTGATTAGTGCCCAGGCAGTATTCACAGCATCTGTTTGTATTGTGAACCTCTGTCAGCTCTGCCTGTGCACATGTTCCTTTTTGTTCAGGGCAGGCTGTGGGAACAGGCTGGGAGCATCTCTGGGTAACAAGGAGAGCCTTTTCCTGTGCATGAGGTGAGGTTCTGTGCCCCAAAGTGCCCTGTGACACAGTGTGCTTTTTCTCTTGAAGGCATTTCATCTACATAGGTATCACAAAGCTAGAAAGATTATACATTTCCACAGAAATTGTTGTTTTCTGGTTTGGCTCTATTGTAGCAGGCATGAAGACTTTGTTATGACCAAAGCTGGCATGTTCTTGGTGGGATTTTGAGGAGATTTAGCTCCTGTGTTGCACTGACCTACAATGGGGGAGCTGGAAGGGTTAATTCTGAAAATCTACGTTATCTTGGAGGAAAGAAACAATATACCATGATCAAACCTGCTTCTCTTTGAGATTAGTAGCTCATTGGCACTAGAATGTTGAGTTTTATAATGTATGTTTAGCTGAATTTCTGTCCTTGTTTCCTTCCACTATTTTATTTTCTTCTTCTGCAGCTCTGTTCCATGCTTTATTTTTTTATTGTGTGTGTGAAAATCACCTCTGTGACAATCTTCAGGCAATGTCTCTATCTTTCTTTGACCTCTGCAAGGTATCTCTTCTGTTTCCAAACATCACCTGCACTAATACCTTAAATTGCTCTGACAGTCTGGAGTAAGTAACATGTTACACTGAAAGATCTGTATATGTAAACCTCTCCAAATGCTGTATTTTTAATAGAAAAAAAAATCTCTTTTATGGTAAACAACTAAGCCTTCTACAGGGAAGGTTGGATTGGTTACCACCTTATCAGCCCTTTTGAAATGGTGAAGCAGCACCAGCAAAGAGATTTTCGTCTGCAAATGCCTGAAAGAAAGAATTTTAAGTGGACAGAAATTAGTTTCTGCTTGCTGATCCTTGTCTGGCCTGTGATTCTTTAGTTAATTCATGGATAGCATAAATTAGAGTAACCTAAAGGAGCCAAGATAAATTCGAGCAACCTGTCTCAGTGGTAAGGAGCTGAAAGCAGGGATGTGACACCACTCCATTTTCCCATTCCCATGCTGAGTGGTGCTCTGGCACAGAGGGAGGGTCTTCCCTCTTCTTATTTATTGTCATGATAATTCTAGCTGCCAGAGATTTCAACATCACAGTTATTTTTTTGGTGTATAGTATTCTTTTGATACACTTTTTGTGTTTAATTCTCTAAATAGCCAGTCTTTTCCTTAAATGTCCTGGCTATATTTTCCTTAAATGTCCTGGCTATATTTCCCTGATTTGCTTTCTCATTTAGGACTGTAATGATCTCTGGAGCTGCCAGAAGTATTAGATGATTCTGTTAAACATTTGGAAACTGTCCCAGTTTCTGCTTCACCTTCAGAGGAGGTGATCTTCTGTTTAAAGTCCTCCATTGATCTTCTGTCTTTCAAAACTTCTCCAAAATGCATGAGAGCGGACTGCAAACGTAAATCAGGCTTAAAGGAAATGTATTCTGCTCTCCTCACTAAAAGCAGGTAAGTAGAAGGTAATGCAGTCTGGTCATGAACTACCAGCTAAATGAAAGGGCCTGGATCTTCTGTCATCCCCTCTGTTACCTCTGGATCCAAAATCTCCCAGCTCCACTCCCAGCATGGCTCCTGCTGGAGATTTACTCTTGGAACAGCAGGTACACTAAACTTGTGTTAATTCAACCTGATTGGATTCTTTATTAAATAGATATTCTTTCTTTATCTTTTTTTTTTTTTTTTCCAAGTAATTCTTACAGATGTCAATCTTCTGCACTGTTTTTAACTTCTGGGAATCCATTTGCATGTAACAAATATTTAAGAGTTTTTAATATTTACATAAGCTTTGGGAAAAACATCCTCACTCAGAAAGCAGATGAAATTCTGTGAGACACATTTTGGGCTCAAAAGTGGGCCCATCTTCCTATGAATATTTTGAATGTTTTGATGGGGTTTTGTGTTATTTAATATAATTTCAATGTGGTCAAAATCTATCCAGAAAATATAGTACCATCCTACCAAAACCACAGTCTATAAGATGGCAATTTTGCATTTGCCATGTCCCCCTCTCCAGAGAAAGGTTAGGGAAGGGAGTCTCTCCACTGCTTCTGGCTAAGGAACTTCAGTAATCTCTGTGTGCTTTAGGGATGACAGGAGAAAAGACTTCAAATAATGTTGATTCTTGATCAAACTTGATTTTAATGAAAGTGTCTTTTAAAGAAGAGTATGTAATTGACCTGTCTTTGTTCAGCCTAATGTGATTGAGAGGAGAATTAAATAATAACTGACAGACACATCACTTTTTTAAGCATACAGAAACAGCTACTGTCAAATATGCAAACACAGAAGGGAAGGAAAAGCCTCACACTGCTCTGTAGTTTCAGCTGAGATGAATTACATCAATAGATCTCCTGCAATTCTAAATCTGTTTCAAAGAGTGTTTTCAGTATAATAAAAATATACTTTCTTACTACAATTCTGAATGTCAGGAGTGGCTGGGAACAAGTCTGACTAGAATAACAAATTGTCACTAGTCAACTTTCTAGTGGGTGTCAGTGGGCACCAAGCCTATTATGCTGCAGGAAATTTTCACTGCAAATGTGTTAAGAGGCCCTTTGAGTCCTCCTGGCTTGCTCAGTGTTCCTTGCTATGCACACCAGTGTGCTGTGCTTTACTAACAGGACCCCATTGTACAGAACTGAAGATGTAAACAAGAAAAAATACAAGCAGGGAATCATGAAAACAAATTTTGAGGTAGATGACTTGCTGGAGTTCTCTCTCTGTTGCTTTATCAAATAATGAGCAACAGTTAAGGCATGTTATAATTAATCAGGAGGCATGTGGGCAGGAGAATTCTCTTCATCAAACAAGGAACCAGACCCAGGAGAAATAGGGTTTGAAGCACCTTCTGGGAAATGATCTGGCATTCTGGGGACAGGAAGCTGCAACTAGGAACCAGGGCTGGAAAAACCCTCTGGTGAACTTGGAAAGGCAATCAGAGGTTCAGCTTTGATGGATATTCTCAGTACAGCCAATATATAGGGGGGTGTGTGTGTGTATGTATGTATATATATATATATATATATATATATATTTGTGTGTGTATTTCCTAATTAACCCTACAGTTCTGGAGAAATGATGCCTTGCTGGGTTGAACACAATGAATTCTGTTGGTCTGAGCGCCAGAAGTGGCTAAAATCTTGTCTAGGACAATGAGTATTAACTCTAGATTCTTTAGATGGAAATTGCTTGAGTTTGAGTTGAGCAATACTTAATTTACAGGAGTAAATGAAGCATTAATGGAAGTATCAGAGTAAATGTGAGTAACAGTTTGGTCTGTAAGGGGTGCAATGAGTCTCCTGCTACATGAAGTGCAACTGGCTATTTATCTTGGTAGACACAATAGAGAGGGTAGAAGATAATCCAAATCCTGCAGTTGGAAGTGAATACAGCAAACAATCAAAATCCTGGCTAATAAAACACAGAAATCAGTACTTTGAGTGAAACAGCCCCCCATAAAATCAATTTTAACACTGTGAGCTGCCAGAAAGCGTGGGGGCTTTTCCAGCTTCAGTTTTAGGAAGATAAACCCCATTCATTCATTCAGGTGTAGAACAGTAGGTCTTAAGAGCTTCTAGTGGCCATATTTTGCTTCAAGCAGCTTGGGAGCACTGCTGGGAAAAGCAGTCATGTCCCATAAAGTACAGGATTTCTGTCAGGATTCAACTAGTTATTTCCAATTAAACTCACCAGCTAAAAGGCAGGGATATTACAGCGACCATAATTTGTGCCCTGAGTAAACAGAACAATTTTATAATCAATTCATTGACTTTGTTGCCACTGATGGAAAGGCTTTGCAATCAGCACAATATGTTCAAATCATCCTTTTCTCACAAAACCCAGAGCAGGAGGCTGTGCCTGCTGGAGGTTGTGTAGAGCCCTGTTGTGCAAGGCAGTCAATAAAGAATTAGAGTAATGTAATCCTGAAGAAAGACAAAAGTGTAAATGGCCTTTCCAAGGGCTTCCTGAGATGGGAGTGACAACTCCTTGGCAATGGCCTTTGCAAATGGTGCAGAGATGATGTAGTGGAGATGAAATGCTTCTCTCTGGTCTAACATGATTCTCAAATGTTTCCATCTCCCAAAGAAAGCATTTGATTGCAAAGCTCAGAAATATGTGGTGGAGGAATAATCTCCTTTGAGCTTCACAGCCAAGAAGCAGCATGATTGCCTTGTTCAGGGAAAGTTTGACATGGAATTGAACATCCACCAAAAATGCTACTGCTGATGTTATTTAGTCTGAGTCTGCAGGAATTATGTGAATTTTGGACAGAAATACTAGAAGTAAGCTTAATGCTGTCCCTTATAAGGGTTTTGCTTCTGCCTGCAAAGAGCTTGCCTTTTTAGTGAAATAAGCATGTCCCTAGAATGTGAGACTTGCATTGGAGTCTGACAAGAAGTGGTTACCTCTCCCATTATCAAATATAGCAGAAGGATCTTCTTTTTGATCCAGATCTTCATTTTATGTCACTTTACATACCCCCAGGGCTTGCAATCCAAGCCCCAATGGAGCCCTGCAAGGGAGAACTTGGAATCTGTGACATGCCAAAGCTGCTTGCATGCTCCTATGGAAATCAGAGAACAGACCAAAACAGATCAAAATGCAGAGGTGCACTCACTTGAATTTCAGATCTATTTCTTAAGGTGCTGCTTCCACTCAAATTGAAATGAATGAATGGATTGTGGGGAGATCTTGCCAGGGAGACAAGGATGGGCCTGTTCCAAAGGGCACAAGGCAGCTGTGGGCTGCCTCTAACACAAGCAGAGGATGTTCAAGTCCAGTATTTATTTTATGTAAGATCTATGTGTTCCTGTAACACAAGCAGAGGATGTTCAAGTCCAGTATTTAATTTTATGTAAGATCTATGTGTTCCTGGCATCTACTTTTTCCTCAGATTTGCCTTCTATCCAAGAAAACTGAAGCAGATATACAAAGATAGCTTACAAATTAAATTTTGTAATTTTTGTGTGCTCCCTAAGTTTTGATGAATCTGGAAAAAAGCACCTTTCTGTGCTTTTTCATTTCCTTCTTGACTTCTTTTGAGAGGAAGTAAGAGGAGAGCAGCATCTCTGCCTTGGAATCAGAATACAGCACTCCTTTTCAAAGCCTTCTGCTCAGAGAAACAATGAAAGTTGCAGGGATCAAAAGGGTGGGAAAAGGGTGCAGCTGAGATGGTGCTTGATCTGTGACAAACTCTGTTGTGAAAATGAGACAACTTGGAACTTCAAGGCTGAACCAGAAATAGGAGACAGGAATGAAACTGAGATGGAAAAAATCCTCCAGGAGGATGAAACACATTAAAGATAACTGGGGAAGGAGGAGGGACAGTGATAAATGGAGAGTGACAAAAGAAATGATAAAAAATAAAGGCTAAACCAGAAAGACCAAAAAGGATATAGAGTGAAGTCCATTTCGTTGAAAATAACTGGAGTAGTTAAACTTTATTGAAATTTGGAAGAAGCATAAATTCTTAACATAAAGATTATCTAGAAAATAATTTTTTCAATCCAGAAATTCATTACAATTTTGCTGGCTCTTGTTCTTACTGCACTCTTGTGGTGCCTGTTTGCTGTATAATTGTAAATTTGCATAGGCATGTGCTTAACTACTCCCAGTCTTAACTGAAGCAGACATTGAAAAAAGCACTGAGAATGTTGTAGAGACAATTGGCAAAAATAAGTTTGAAAACAAAGCAAAAATGATCATTTCTTTAAAGTTTGAACATTTCATGGCAAGTAAGGCAGGAGCTGCATGCACAGAATGAAAACCTACATATTTTTTTTGTATAAGGAATCTCATCAAAGGCTATGATATTTCCTCATGAAGGAGTAAGAGTAAACAGATGGCTTTTTATTCTTTTATTCTGATGTTTCTTTGATTTATTTTCCCAAAGTGATGTTCTTAATTTGACCTGCTTCTTTCCTTTTTTTTTCTTTTTTGGTTCTCTTGGAGGATTTTTTTGTTATCTTTTTGTTGCTACAGCCCAATTTTTTAATGAAAATTGAGTGTGGCATTTCACTATAGCTGAGAATTCCTACTTGACCTCAAGGTAAGCATTTGCTGAAATGGAATTTGGAGACTCCTTTCAAAACTCATTCTGAAGGAGCTGCTGTAAATAACTGCTTCTTTGTAGCACTAACAAACCAAGTACTGAACTATTAAGGACTCTGAAAAGAAAGCTGATTATAAAGTGCCACTGAAATTTATTATTTTTTCTGAAAACCAGTTTATCTGCCTGAGTTTGCTCAGAGTATGTTAAGTAACACTAAGCAGTGTGAATTCAATTTAATGGATATGTGTAGAGTCATGTCATTGTGGCGTAATAAGCAAGTAAATCTAAAAAAAAAACCCCACCCTTATCTAAGTTTATGTTGATACAAAAGGTGTATCAAGATCACATTTAAATATTTAAGATACAATTAAGGAGTTTGTTTAAGAAAATCTAAAGAGAGCTTTATAAGCTAAAGGATGATGAAACATATTAATAAAATTATTTGTATGGTTCAAGATTTTCTGGGACTGCTTTCTGTAGGCCTGAACTTGGAAGTCATTATTCATTGTTATAGTGACTGAGAAGATTTTCTTGGAAGTCTAATCAATAAAAAGTTCTTTCAGGGATTTTCTTGTCTATAGTGTACGAAAATCACATGGAATTTAATTTTGCAACAGGGAATAGAAGATGAAATAATGATAACATGGGAATAGAACAAATAAGATTCCTGCTATCCATGCTCCTTAAAATCCAAAAATGAATATATTTGGGCTTGATCTAAAGTCTGCTCTTATGTGAAGAGTCTGCTAAGTTTTCCAGTCTGTGAAAGTTCTGATTTGGAAATGTTTTTGCACAAGGAAAAAGAAAAATTAATGTCTTAGGGTAAGAATGTGAGAAGTTTTGTCTTTTTCTGAGGCTCTTTGAAGAATGTCTTAGATGAATTGTGATGTTTGCACTCCAGTTCTGAAAATACAGAAAGCCTTAGTTCTTGCCACATGTCTTTTAACTGGATGCACTCAAACAATTCTCTTTGGGATCACAGCAATACCTCTTTTTAGAGCCTTTCCATCCAAGTTTTTTCACTAAAGAACAGGATGAGCTGTACAAATTATGCAATGTGTAGAAGTTTATCTGTTCAGCCTCTTTGTCTCTGGTTTTAGAAAGAGAAAGGAATTTAGCTTGCAGTTAAGGATAAATTAGAGAAGAACTGCCATGACCTCTGTTACTCTATGTTGCATTAGTTTCCTTAAAGCACTCTTGAAGTTTGGGTCTGGTACATGAAAATCCCTTTTTTGCTCTTAAAGAATTCTCCAGCTCTGTAAGCACATCTTGCCTTTGTGTTCATTTATTCAGTGGCAGCAGAGAGTGCTTCCTTCCTTGAAGGCTTGGTCCCAGTCTCTCTTTTCTGCAGCTGGACTGAGTGCACACAGTGTATCAGTTCAGGGTAACACCCACACAATTTCTGCTTTCCTTCCACTCCCTATTGTAGTAAAAGAATTGTGAATGAGTGTAGCAAGAGGTCTGGGCAGTATTTCTTCTGCATTCAGCCAGGATTTAAGCAAATATACAAGCTTTTGCCAGTCTTAATGAACCGAACTATGAGCAAAGTTGCATTTTTTGTTTTTGGAGTAATCAGTCAGACATATTTGTACCATCTGGTGGAGTTAGTTATTGTTCTGGTTTCTAGCACAGCTATTCCTGGAATAACATCACACAAAGATGATCATAATGAAAAGGTAAAACTCGCAGGGAAAGTTTAATGAAGGTGGCTTCCTGGTGAAAATATCTGGTCAAGAACCCTGAGGATGGTGGGTGAAGTGGACAGTGCCATGCCAGGGGTGTGTGTGCTGAGAAATAAAATATTACCAGCACACTGGCTGACAGCTTTGTAATTCCTCCTGGCTCTATGGGAGGAGCAGGTGAGCTCATTTGCCTCACTCACAGACCAACCCTTTCTGACAATTTTCAAGCCAGTGGAAGTTTGGAATTAGTGAGATGGGAGCTGAGACAAGGCCTTTGTATTTGTCAGTCTTTCCACCTCAAGCTGTAGGTGAAACAATTGTGAAACACTGCCAAGGCTGAGGTGTTTCATATGAATGTCTCTGTGCCCTGGGAGAAACACCCACAGGTCAGTGGTTCCTTCCAGCACTGCACCTCTGCCTCAGAGCTGCTTTACAGACATGCTGAAACTGCACCTCTCTGCAGGATTTGCAGGTAGACTTGTACATCTGCTTTCTAAAAAGTTAAGCCTTTTAATTCTCTGTAGTTCAGAAAAAGAGAAAATAGGCAGTCTGTCTCCCATGTTGCTCTGGTACCTTTCCCACTTTTGTTTTGTGTTTGGTTTTCCCCCCACCAAGACTTGGAGTAGTTGTAAAAATGTGTGTCAGCTGAGCTTTTTCATCAAGCATCTGTTGAGGACAGAATTCAATCAGATGAGGAACATGAATGGCAAAACTAGATGCACCAAACTCTTAATATTTTCCTCCAGGCCTGAAAACTCTGCTGACATTTGCCTAAATACAACTAAGACCTAGGCAATCTTCTTATTTTGACAAGAAACTTAAATCAAGTTTTAATTTAAAAACTATTTGATTTTTTGAGATTGCCTGTAATTAATACTATTTGTCTGACAACGTCTACACTAATGTCTGACATTTCAAATACTTTACTCACTGTAATTTTCTCAGCTGAAAGAGGTTTAAAGCACCAAGAGTATAAATTATATCTTGTTTTTTACTATAAATGTTGAGGCGTGAAAGTTCTTCCTGATAAGGCTTTTAGAAACTTTTTTTGTATGTCCAAAAGTAGCATTGATACATAGTTTGAGTCAGCAAAAAACAATGTTGAACATCATACTTTTAAGCACAAGAGTTTTCATTATAAATGATAGGTGGATTTCTTTTATGAATTATATACCCTTTTGTTGTGCATTTTCAAAATAATTATTTTTCACTGCAACACAAACCAGTAAAAAAACTGCAATGACTTTCTCAGGTGTTGGTGTATCTGTAGTTCTTGTCTGAGCTTGCAGTGCACTTTTATACCAGTGGCTGCTGAAAAGTTGCAGGAAACTTCTAGGCCATGGTGACATCTGAACTATTTCAGCAGGAGCAGCCAAACCTTTTGGCAGTGAAGATGTTTTTTAGGAGCTGCAATCACAAGGTCAGAGATGGAAGGGTTTACTGGATTGAGATTGTGTAGAATTTAGGAGGACCTAAACTGGAAGTTCTGAGTGTGTTTAGCAGTCTCATGACAATTCCCCAAATATTGGAGAGCAATGAGTTGAAGCTGGCCCATTTAATTTAAAGGTAGAACTAAGCAGTTAAACCAGTCAAGGGCATGTTCATTAAATTTGAGCAGAATTTTCCTCTGCCCACTGTGACCCTCCTGGGATGGCTGAATTATGGTCACACCACCACTGCCTTATGGGGGTAATGCTGGGAGGTTCATTTGCATCTAAACTGGAAAGTTTCTCTGCCCTGCAGCTTGCCCCTGTAGATTCCCAGCTGGAATAGGGGCACTGTGGGGCTGTCACTGTGCTCCTCAGCATCCCTGCTTCCCCTTTGTGCTCTGCAGCTGGTTTTGGGAAATGCTGGGAGAAGGTGCACACTTCGTACTCTGCAGCTGGTTTTAGGAAATTCTGTGAGAAGGTGTCTTCTGGATCCCAGCTTCTCATGGATTTCAACTTCAACAGAAGCTGGGAACACAGGGGGATGAGGACACCAATGTCATAGAGAAGCAAGTTGTTCATTTGCTTTTGAAAAGGCATTTTTTCCAACTCAGTTTCTGCTTAATAAGAGTTCAGCAAGACCTGAGAGGTCCTGTCACAATGATAATTTTAGAATTGTTTTCAAACATGCAAGTAAAGATTGAGATTTGTATCTTTGTACACTGGAGATGATGTGTGATGGTGCCAATCAGCAAACTCGTGTCTGTGGAAGGAATGTCTGTCCTTGAGCTGTTTTAGGTGTGGGAACCACAGCCTGATGATGCTGCAGGATGGACATTTTGGTGTTGGGGAGCAAGGATGGAAAATCTGAGCATGTTCTGGATGCCTTGCCCCAGAAGGGCAGGAATCAGTGACAGTGGTATTTGCACCTTAGCTCGTGTCACTTCAGCAAGTCCCCTGCCTAATCAAGTCTGTTCCCAGCCCCTGGGACAGGACTCTGTGTAGGGATGGATCTTAAGGAGCAGCACATAATTATCACCTTATACTCACACCATTCTCTTTCCCACTTGTCCTCTGCTGCTTTCAACAGCAGAAGTTGCAGATGTATCTGCCTTATGCTCCCCTGGGTAAAAGATGTGAACCTTAGCTGGAGGAAGAATTAGAACTGTCCTAAAACTTTTGTGAGAGCTCTAACTGTTGAGCTATTAGATAAAGAAAGAGTTTTTCCTGCAGCTTTTCATAAAAGACAGGTGTACCCTGTAGTTTATGGCAGAAAAAGCCTTTGTATTGGAAGTGGAGAGAGTGGGGGCAGCAGCCTCCCTGCAGTGAGGATTTGCTCACTTGGTGTCTGCAGCCTTAAGACATCTCTGCTGCTCTGTGTGAACCTCATCCCTGCCTAACCCTCCTTCTGCACTGAGGAGGAGCCCTGGGCACAAACTGAGCCCTGGGGATTGTTTTAAGCCTTGTTTGACTGAGAGTTAGACATTGTGAAGCTCAAATCATTGTGCAGAAACCTTTCTGTGAATTCTCTTCCAAAAGCTCATGAGTACTTTTAAAAATATTTAATTTTTTTTTCTAAGCCTAATTTTCAAAGGTGATACAGGAGCCTCTACTGAAAAGGGACTAGAGCTTCATGATGTGCAGACAATCAGCACTATCCAAAAATAATTCTCAGGTTGTGCTCCAGTGTAACCATTCCCAGTATTGTTATCTTCTTTCTTGATATGACCTCTGCAAGTAGTCTTTATTCTCATATTCCCATTTCATACATTGTACCAGTGCCTTTGAGAAAAATTCAGATAAATCAGTAGAAAAATCTGTCTTCTGACTAAAGGAAACATAATTTAAATTTGTTAGAAAATGAAATACTCAGAACATCCCCTTGAAAAACAAGTTTCAGGACAGCCCTGATTTTAGTAGATGTGCATAAACCTGGGTGATATTTATGAAGATGTGTAACTCTCCCTGATTGAAAACCTGACTAAGTGTCAAACCTCGTTTGTATCTCTAGATGATAATGTAGCCCGGTTGATATAAGGTCATTGACTACAGTTTCTTTTCCCGTGTCATTTTAGTAAAGCTGAGATGGATGCAAACTAAGAGTTTACAGGTACTTTTATCAGAGAGAAGGGATAAAAGTGAAAGCTGAAAAATGTAGTAAAATGAGTAGTTTATGAAGATGACTAGCATCCAGGAAGTGGCATTCAGTTTTCTATTTATCTGTTGTTCAGTAAATCCCTCTCTCCCTTTATGAAGAGTAACCCCTGCCATTTTCCCCTTCAAGGCTCCCCTAAGGCTCCGGTGCAGAATGCAGATCTGTTTGCTTCTTCTGGTTCTATAATGGTGCATAGAAACTTGAAACAGATGATTTTTCCTTTCTGGGAATGCTCAGAGATTAATATATGGCTGCTATTCTAGCTTTTGTTTGTTTATTTTATCACATCATATAAAAGACCCTGACCAGAAAAGATTAAAAGCTTCCAAATCACTTATATGGAGGAATAAGTTGAGAAAGCTCCATTTTTAGCTTGTGCAGCATAATTAAACCCACTAATGAGTTAAAACATTAATGTAGAAACAACATAGAAGACTTTACACTCAGTATTGAAGCATCCATCATTCTGTACACCCATAGCCCTCTACTTTGTTAGACCCCCTTGAGTTCCAAGTGTGATTTGAAATTGCCCTTCAAAGTCTGTAGCTTGAGCATCCTTCTTCCTAATGAAACTATAGAGATGTGCCCAAGTTAGTTCATCCAGAAATTGCCCTTTCTGGAGTTAAAACTGGAAGGGAGGTAAGGAGGAAGCTTGCCAATTTTTATTTTAATCATTTTTAAGAGTCCAGAAGCGTGGCTCTTGGTCCATAAATTAGAACAACTGTGAGAAACATTCCAGTAAATGACCAGTAAATGTAAATGCTCGTCTGTGAATAAAGCCAGTGGTAGTGTGGATCCATTTGGGAATCTACAGGGCTTCCTGGGGGCAGCTGCAGCAGTGTTTTAATTCTCTTTGTCCTTCCAGTGCATGGAGAACATTCTGCCATTAGTGGCTTCCACAGCACTTTGTGCCCTGCACACCCATCTGATCCTTTCTTCTTTTTGGAGAGCCAAGCGCTTTAGCTTTTTTCTCGAGCATTTAGAGGTTTTGCTTTTCAGAATGTTCATCAATTGCTGCTGCTCTGGTTAGACACAGGCAGTACAAACACAAAACTGCCAGTCTTGCTTGGCTGAGCCAGCGTAGCAGTGTATGAGCTGCTTGCATTGGGAACCTGCTGGGATAAAGAAAGTAGCAGTGACCAAACACTGAAATATCTGGGATTCTGCAGAGGCAGTGGCACTAAAATTGAAAGCATTAAACACAATCTTGCTTAAATATGAAATAGCTGCACACTAACCCCTTCTACTTCCTGGCAAGAATAATAATGCTGCTCTAATTCAGAATGAAATTAAAATCAAACAAAACAAATTCTCTGTAACCAAAATCAAGTCTGTGGCAGGGATGAGTCAGGGCTGAAGTTCTGAAATTATGAAGTGGATTTTATGCAGGAGCCTCTCTCCCTTTCCCTGTTGCCAGGGAGGGTTCATAGGCAACAGACTTAATGGGTTAGGCAGACAACTTGTTGCTGACTAAGTCACGAAGAGCTGACACCTCTTCTGCATCTTGGAAGGCTTGAATGCTCTTTGGATGTTTTAGACCGGTGGCATGCTGTGAACTCTTTTCCTAAAAGGAATTTTTTCCATAGCTTTTTACAAATCTGGAGTAAATTGCTTGCTTATTTGAGTAACTAACTCATTTTGCTCTTTCTGCTTTCTTAGAGGTAAAGCACATATTCTGTGAGCTACAATATTAGTTCCTCCCAGTAGCAGGGAGACCTTGGGTCAGATTCATCAAGAAGGGATAACAGATATTTTCAGGTATTGCATACTAATGAATAGCTGCCTCTTATTCATTATTTATCTACACCAGAAATTTAATGAATACCTTGAAAGCTATTTATTGAATTCTGTGTTTGTGGACAGCAGTGCTTCACAAAGTGCAGATCACTGAATACCATGGTCAAGTTTCTGTATGTGTGCAGTTAAATATAAAAATTAGTTTATTTCAACCATGCATGCCCTTGTTCATTCTTCTATTTGCCTTAATGTCTTTCTGCCACCCTTAAAGCACTTTAGAAGGTGGGCATAGTGTGAATTCAAGACAGTCACAAACCAAGGAGCATCTGGATAAAAGCTTAAATACATTCTACTGCTACTTTGTAGTGCCATACTTATGGGGAATAATGAGGATTGTGAAAAAGCTGACTTGTATAATGGTTAAATGATTTCTGATATCAGGCTTCTATCAGGAGGCTGCTACAGCTCCTGGGCTTTGGCAGTGCTGAAGTGGCTCCCAAAATTCTCCAGCTGTAGGTCAAGTCCTGCTTTTGGACCCCTGAGCATGGAGATTTGAGGAGCTGGAGCTGTTCCCACTGTGAGTTTGCAGCTCTGGTGACTGGGCAGCCCTTCTAGAGCTGGGTGTTGTATTTTCAAGCAGGAACAGAGTAAAGCAAAAGGGACAGGGCAGAGGGGGAAGTGCTGTGCTGACCATCCCTGCTTTGCCAGCTCCAGCCTCTGAGGCTCCAGCAGGTTGCTGCATCTCTGTCACTCTGCCTGACAAGAACAGAGGGATATTGTTTAACTCTTCGTGGTTATTTTGATGTCTTGCTTCCTGGTACTGGCAAAACAAGTAGTGTAACTTGGCTTAGGCTTCCTTGGAGCCAATTGTGAAGCATGAACTCATTCCACATTTGTTTTCAGCAAGGGGCTTGTTTGGAACCTCTGTGTTGTTTCTTCTGCTTTGCTGATGGTCACAAACCAACGCACCGAGTCCATGCAGTGAGCAGTTGGATTGCACAGGGTATGGAAAGTGATTTCAGGGTGAACACAGCCATCACAGAGAGCCTTGTTGTGTCATCGTTCTTCTAACTCTCCTCTTGGTAGTTCCAAAGCTGCTGGCAAGGGAACAGAATTGCTATCAGGTGAGCACTCAAAAAAGACAGCTTCGTTTTCCAATAGTAAAATAGTTTATTGTAATTCTGTGACCAATGGTACCACTCAGTTTCTTGTGTTTGAATCAAAACTTCACAAACAAGGGACATTTTAAAAGAAAAAAACTGACAGACCTTATATTTTAGGGGTTCTTTTCCTTCTTTTTTCTCAGGAGGAAGCTTTACTAATATAAATGTATTGTGGTTTAATAGTCCATTTTTCAAACTCAGAATATTAAGGACCCTATTCCTGGTATTTATCAGGTCTGAGTTCAGCAAAACACTTAAGCATGTATCATGTAAAGTACTTTATTAGTTTTACTCTTCATTAGTTATAAGCTTTTCCAAGTCTAACTTCTCCAAGCCCCCAATCCTTCCATGTATAAATATGTTTAAACACATCGACCCTGAGGTTTTTGCTTTCTGGATGTTCTGCTGGCCCAAGCAGCCTGAGGTACACATTCTATTAATTGTGTGGAGCCAAAAGGGGCACAATACCTGACAGACAAAGTCTTGACTAAATGTGTGGTTGTGCTGTGTCTGTGTGTCCAGAGTGTGCACAAATGTGTTACAAAGGGTTTGTATGCAAGCATGGTCATTTAAACAACTATTCCATCTTTACAATTATGGGCTTTTAAAAAATATTGCTGGCAAGTTTTTATGATCCTTTCAGAACTATTCACCTCCCCCATCCCTGCCTCTCTCAGGGGAAAGCATTTGGAGAGTTGGATTCTTAAAAATCTCTCATCCCCAGACTGAAGTTCTGCAAAAAAACCTACTGTGGTAATCAGTACGTTCATCTGGGGAAAAAACAGAGCTGAGCTATTTATTTATCTTTAATTATAAGTGGTTAAACAAGGAGAATAGACTTACAGTTCCTACTGAACTTAAAAAGACTCTGATTTGTGCCAACTAAAAATTAATTAGTAAGGAATTTTTAATTTCAGCATCCTAGGCCAAGAATCTATTCCTTGATAAAGATGTCCCCATGGAATAGAGTTATGAGATGAGATTAGAAGGAATGTAAACTTTATATCACATGAAGCTTCTACTGTTTTGCACCAATGCAAAGGATATTGGATATTCCTAAATTTTGATTTTTGGGGGATTGGAACATAAGCCCAGAGCTGACCAGACAGGGGCCCAGCATGCCAGATGCAAGGACACAAGATCCCATCATGTAGCTGGAAGATTTTGAGGTGGAAAAGTATTAAGGGATTTTTAATCTGAAACGAGAAATTGCTCTCCTGGATTTGTGAACCTGAAATGATAGAATAGCTAATACCATTCATTCTGGAAAATCATATATCTGCTTGATGCAGAGGGTCATAAAGTACTAGTATTAGAAGCCCTGTTAATTGTTCCTTATCCATTAAACCTCTTTCTCCTGGTTTTGTTAGATTTTGGCATTTTTGAGGTGTGGATAGAAAGTAGGGAAAGCTTTAAATTCCCAGTGGAAAACTGGATATCAAGTATTTCAGGTTGGCTTTTGGGGTTTTTTTTGTGAGAAATATAAATCTTTTGGCTCTCAAATTCTAAACAATTGATTTCAAACAATTTCTCAGACAAATTTCACAGCATTAGGGAAGGAAAGATAGTTTAAAGAGAACATTTGTTAGTAGTACAGTTTTACATTCAGACAATCAGAAATTCTAAAGTAGAGCTGCTGTGTTGTTCTTGCCTGCTCGTATTGATTTATGAAAAGCCACAAACATTAGGAATGAACTTTAAAGTGAACCACTTGTTGTTCCTTTGAAAATTGTTCTCTGATCTCTTGGTTCCTTATGGTAATTGAAAATCACAATAAAGAAGCTGTGAAGCTGTGAGTCTCAGAGGAGGGGAGGCAGCAGCAGTGCTCACTGGTACATGCACCAGGAAAATATCAGTGCTTCATAAAGGTTAGAGAAAACTTAAAGAAAAATTGTATCAGTGTAAAGCCAGTGCTGTAAATATTTAATTATTTCCTTCTCTCCTTGAGCTGGAGGCAAATGAGTGCCATCATGCTAAGGTGATAACAGCACACTGTGAAATCTGTGTTGAGTACTTTGGGTGAGTAGTGGCAGGCCTGCAGGGATGAAACATGGTGGAAACTGCAGAAAGAATGTGGGAAAAGTCCTGTGGACTTGGTTACTATGTCCATAGGCTAACACTGCTATGAAGGATGTGGGAAAAAATTAAAATAGATAAAATATTAAAAGATATAAATAATGAAATATATAAAATATTATTTATATACATATATAGTTCTGTAAGCAGGCTGATTTTCATGTTAATTATTCACCACCTAGGATTTTACTTTAATAATTTTATTTTTTCTGTTTTTAATCTTTGGTAGTTTTGCCTGAGTTTCTGCTTTATGTCATTTTCAAATGGTTGTTAAATCTCTAAAATAGCAACAAGGATTGCATCGAGGAATTAAGAATGAATCCTACATATTATGGAAGGTAGTAAAGAGAGAAAGAAATGCAACAAAAAATTTACTCCAAGTGACAAGCTGGAATGGAAGAGTACTCTAAGAATCTGTGGAGTACAGCAGGTTTTACTTTTGCTTTAAACTTCAAAATAACTGTGTGGGTTATCATGAAGTCTCCCAGTCACAAGATTCAAACCTCAACTACTAAAACAAACTTTGTGTAGGAAAGAGCTTTCTATTTTTACATGAAACCTGTAAGGCAATTTTTTTCTAAATGAGAGCATATAGTGTGTGCAAATACATTTGTGAGGATATTTTACATAGCCCGTTTTTGCTTTTAGATAATGGTTTCTGTTAAAGAAAAATGATGAATCATTCAAAAAGGAAAAGAGGAGAGATGCATTAGCAGTCTCAGTCAGGGCTGCACTCACAGGCCTGGAGAGATTCAGAAATAGAGAGCTGGGATTTTTCATTGCTGGGCTTTCTTAGGCTGAAATTTGATTTGAGGATGGCTGAGGCTCCTCATTTCAGACACTGAGGGTCTCTTGTGGCTATTCCTGAGCAGCCTGTGAGCACCTGTGGAGTTATCATGTGTGAGGATCCCCATGGTCACTGCACAGAGGAACCACAGAGCTCCCCAGAGCTGCACCCCAATGGAGGGACTGTTCCAGCTAGAAAATCCATGGCTGGATCAATTTAATGAACTCTAATTTCTGATTGATTTATTCAGTCGAAGAAGAAGAAATTGGAAAACAGGCAGGACCTTGATGTACCTTTTTAAATGTGTTTCACGAATTTGTTTTGGGTTTTGCTGGTTTTGTTTGGTTTTTTACAGAAAATATTGTTTTACTTTGAAACATATCTAAACATCACTTTTACAAGCATGTTAAAAAGTCAAGGCACAAACCACATCTTTTAATTTCAAGTTAACTAAATATTTTGTTTGGTTATAAGGTACTTATTTTTCATCAGATGAAAAAAAAGCTGAAAAAACTGCAAGGCTTATTTTGGGTTCCAGTGCTTTACAGAACATGAAGACAACTCTAACAACAACCAAATTTGTTTTTACAAATTTGAGAACTGTCAGTTTTTACAAATTTGAGAACTGTCAGTTGTGAAAGTGAAATTGTTCTGCCCTCTTCCTCTTCCCTCTCATCTCCAAACAGAGAAAAGCAGATCTCTTCTCTCTTACTATACCTGTGTTCCATTAACACACTGGAATATTTTCACTATGAAATTCCTCTTCCAAGATTCTTCTTTCAGCATAATACTGAAAGCTTCATAATAATCTTTCTAGTCTCTATAAAATCTATAAAATTTTGGACTTAATAACTATTATAAAAGACACAAACTGTTCTACTGTGGAGCTTGAAGCTCTCAAAGAGTTAAAGCAGGCAGCAGAATATATGTTTTCTTTAATACAAGTTGACCTTTGCATGCAGCAGACAGCTTTCCATTTTCCTTGAAATAAAAATATTTTACTAGATACAGTGTTTAAATAAATCAAATGAGGCTTCAAATTATGTAAAACTTGACTATTTAAAATAAAATTACTACTTTCTCTTCTGAATTTTTGGCATAATTCAATTTTAATGCTCATCTAAGCTGTAATGTCTCTGCTGTGTATTTGGCCTGCTTGATTATACTTGATGGGTTGTGTAATTTTTTTGTTACATGTACAATGAAGGTAATTTCTGTGTTTCTAAGCTAGAAGATCAAGTTCTGTGACCTGGAGAAAAAGAAGGCAAATCAGGATGGGTACAGGTGCAGCTCCCTGCTGTTGCAGAGGGAAACCAGGGAGAGCTCTGCAGCCCCTTCCAGAATGTTGGTGGGATCCTGGGTTGGGGTGGGCTGGGAAGGGACAGAGTTTGTACCAGAACCTCCCCACCTTTTGGAAGGTGTGCTGTTGGAAATGCTGAGGTTATAGGTGGAAATTCATTGGGAGAACGACAGAGATGTATGAAGGCATGTACAAAATTGTCATTTAGACAATATTCATAAGAATATTGTTTTTATCAAGGACAAGCTATTTTTTTCTCCTTACTTTAACCTGCATTTAACCTATTATTACTTTTCGAGAGGCATGTGTTTTTGCATGAGTGTGAGTTATCAGTCTGATATTTTGGATGACCTCTATAATAAATGTGGTATTTGAGGAAGCAGCTCTTGAATAAAAACACAGTGAAGAAGGTAGTGCTGAAGCAAGAGCTAATGAGAAATCAACCATACCCACTTTGGACTGAAGTGATCCAAGGTTTCAGAAATGGCATCTCATTTACTGATCTTGAATTTAAAAAAAAAATCTTCCATTTTCTTGAGAACAAAATGTATCTCTGGATCAGATTTTTCTCTTCCCCGTCTCCCTTCAACTCTCCAGAGAACATGGACAGGCTGAGTTGCTCCTCTAATTCAATTAGCTTACCTTTGTGGGAGGAAGAAGTTGTCTGCAAGTGTATGGAAAGCAAGAAAAGTCTTCATCTGGCTAAAGGAAAATATTCAATAATTTTTTAAACTATCTGCAAGAAAACAGCAGCAAAACCAGCTTGCTGAGAGAGGTGGATATCTTTGGGCCTTTTACCTGAATTCACTCACAGAAAGTCTTCCATTTTTAAAAACTGACCTGTGCTACTCTCTATCAGGAGATGCTGATTGTGGACATTGTGCTCGACAGATAAGCACAAAGGATTCTTTACTTTGTATGTTGTGTCCTCCTTCACTTTCTTTCAGAAACAGAAAATCCAATAAGCAATGAATCCGAATGGCAGAGAGGAGAGTGGAAATGGAGGCTTAACAAACAATGAAAAGCAGCTCATAGTTTACACGATGAGTTTACAGCAGGAAGAAGGAGATTCCACTGAATCTGTGCTGTGCTAGCTGGCTAACAAATGCTCCTCAGTCTTTAAAACAAACAAAATTATGTCTGTGAGTGCAAATTCCAGCAACTGTTTGATGAGCTTTCCACTTTGCTTAGAGATAAAGGTTGTGGGAAAGGGTCCACTGAAGCTGCATCCAGTCTAAGTGCCTCCAGCACAGTTGTCTTATTCCTTTCCTATTATTTTTTATTTTGTTTTCATCTAGGATATGAGAGAATGCTGTTCAGGTAGTGTTTAATTTAATTACTGCCAAATATTCAGGTTCCATACCTGTAGTTTACCAGTCTGCCTGTTTTTGCTGAAGCTTAATGGGTTGCATAATTGTGAGGAGGCTGCTGTATGTGTTTCCAGTGGAAGCAGTTTCTTGTCCTACTGTAAAATTTAATTAACTAAAGTTTTGCGAACCATTAAAAGATATGCTGCAGAATGCAGTTGCAAAGAATAGATGTATATATTTTAAACACTTCTTTGAATATTGGTATACAAGCATGATGACATCAGAACTGTACTGAGGACCTCCTTGGTGTCCTACTTGCTCTTCTGAATGTCTTCAATCTCTGAATTTTTTAATTTTTTTTTTCCTGCAAAGACATCAGAACCACAGGGATGTCTCCAATGGAAGGAAAAGTGCCTTACTGTTGTAGAGGAGGAACAGCTGTGACTCTGCCTTGTTATTCAAGCTTTGCCCTCATGGTTATTGATCTCTGCACCAATGCGTTCTGTACAATGCTGGACTGGAGCTACCAAAGCTCCCTGGGAAGGCTGGACAGCCCCCTTGCACATGGGTGTGCTGTGGCCAGGGGTAGGCCAGGCCCCAGAGCTGGGCTGCTGTTTAAGATGCTCCTAGTCCCAGGATTTAGGGTTAGTCCTGTCCTGTGAGGAGCAGGGAGTTGGACTCAGTGATCCTTATGGGTCCCTCCCCACTTGAGATATTCTGTGTTTTCATCTAACTCCTGGGTCAGCAGTGTGCTTTGGCATTCTTTTTGGAGGGAGGTGTTTGAACAGCTGGATTGGTGGTGTGTGTAGAAGACCTTTAGTGACTCGGGTTCAAAGCAGACAGTGAACACAATGCTGGGTGCTGTTCCTGTGTGAGCTGAGGTTTTGTTGCACACATTTGTGTGCTCTCTACCTCCTGCCTGTCCTGCCCAAGAATTGCTTTCTGTGTGTCTGGTGGCTGTGGGCATTACAGCTTTTCTGCCACTGAAAAAGTGTCCAGATGATCTTTATACCTCCTCTACCGCAGAATCATGTAAGATTTATGTGACTTTTTAAATTAGAATTTTTAAAATTATTAATCATTGTATCTACATGAAAATAGCTAAGTCAATAGATGTTTGGTGATACTTGTCTCTTTTTGTTCCATTACTGATACTTCTGGTAGGATCTGTTGCAGGTAATATCTGCAGCAATTTCTAAAGCTCTCTCTCATCTAACTAAACATTTATCCTCAAGTTTCTCAGCATACCTGTCTTTGCTGCTGATGCCATCTCACTTGTTGAAACAAGCTTAGTGATCAAAGTTAATGAACCATCTTGGTAGAGATTGGAAGCTAGAAATAGACTGAAGAACGAGGAAGACCTTTTTAATGCCCAGCAAATGTCTGAGCAGAACAGGTTCACGGAGAGGGAGCTTTGGATAAAAGTTGTGATGGTTTTCATTCACTATACATATCTCAAGTGAACTGTTACCTATTTCCTTTCCCCATGGTGCTTTCAGTTTGTGGGCAGCCTCTCTTTTTGCTAGAGCAAAGCAGCTTTGTCTTTTTCCTTGTGTAGGTGCTCCTAGATTGTGGCCTCTACAAGCATGCTATGAATTTATCCTGCTTTAGCTGGTTCTAATTGCTGGTGATTTATGAGAGAGATGTTGAGAAACAACATAACATTAGTTTTTCTTCTCCATTAATTCAGATATTCTAAGCATTTGGGCTTACTCCTGTGATTTCCCCTCCCTCACGATTTACTTTGAAAAAAAAAAGATCTACTGTGTTATCCTATTGTAGCCTTCAGTGTTTCCTTCTCCTTTCTCTTCTAAGTAAATTGAAAAATTGTTTCAATTCAGAAAATAGGGAAAAAGATGCACTAAATGTCAATTGTATAACAAGGTAGGTGTACAAAATATCAGCAGCCTTTAACAGATAGAAGGAGAAAACCCCCACTCACTGATAATTTGAAGTAGCTGCAATACTACAACCAGTCCTGCAAAACACTCACGTGAATAATCCTTACTGTGGCAAGTGGTTGCCAGCACTGGTGAAAGGCAGTGGTCTGGCAGCTTTGAGGAATGAAGTTCTTTTTTTTATTAGCTGGGCAAGTTTCCCACCACACACTGCCTGGTCAGCCTGCTAAAACCCCCATCTGAGGAGGGAGGGATAAGCTTTCTCTCGGGCTAGCAGGCAGCTTGGTTTCCACAGATCACATAATTCTTACTTGTGTTTGGAGGCTGCCAATTAGCAAAAAGTAAAGGGAGAGGCTTTGCGGGAAATTGCAGCTCTAATCCACCAAACTTGCATCAGAGAAGGACCACCTTGCTGCCCTCTGCAGATTCTGGAGAGACCATGCCCAAAGCCTGTGCCCTCTGCCTGTGCCAGTGTCTGTTCCAGGGATGCTCACAGTCCCCACATGGGTCCTGGGGAGCAACCTGTGCTTCCTTGTCCACTTCCACTCGCTCTCCTTCTCAGGCTGCTCTCTAGGAACAGCTTCCATCCAGCTTGACACCCTTTGATGGAAAACCTGGTAGCCTTTTTCATCCGTACCATGTGCTCCCAGGCCTGCCCTAACCCAGTACTTCATCACAAAGAACAAGACCTGGTTTTACTCAATGGGCAAGGTCTGTGAGCCCAGCTCTGACCATCTCAAATTTATTTATGCTCTGAAAGTGAATGCAGAATAATTTTTTAATGTCGCTCTGTCTTCTGCAATCTCTGCCCATTCCTCTGAGATGGAAGCAGACGAGATAATCAAAACTGTTGTGGTGTTTGGTTTCCAGACACGGGTAATCGGAACTTCAGGACTTCCAAATCAACGGACCCAAGATCCTACCCTTCCACCAAAAGGACTACCAGCAGTGCAAGATGTAATCCCATTTGTGGACAGGCTCCAGGGGCAAGCAGGACTCATGGTACGTTCCACAGCTGTTTGAGGGAGAGCAGTGCAGTACTGGTGATCATACTGCAGAATATGGAATTGCCCAGGGTTTACCTAAAAGTTTCATCAGGTACCAGCACCAGCAGTGTTGAAAGCTGCAGCAACAGTCCTGGTTGGCAGAAGGTAGCATATCAGCTGCTTGCACATGACCAAGTGCCATTTGGAAAAGGCTTGAACCGCTTTCAGTAAAAATATCATGATTTGGTCTACTTGGGATATGCTGCTAGTCAGAGCAGTCAAAGCAGGCAGCTTTAGCACCTTGTGTGCAGGAGGCAGTGGGGCTGCAGGGAACATGGCCTCTGTTGTACACGAGCGATGTTGTTCTCCAGGGTGTGTTTGTGGCAGCTGTTACTGGATTTAACATCAGGCAGCGGACAAGCAATTGACCATTACCGAGACTGTGAACTGCACAAGGGTGCTTGCAGAAGTCAGCCCAGATCTGGAGGTTTTCTGGCACCTTGCTAGTCACCTTTTGTTCTATGTCAAAGCGCACTTCATTGAGAGAGAGGTATTGTCTGAAATGTTGCCTTCTCCGGCTGCGTGGCTTGCTGAACATGTGGGTCTTGAGACGCTTAATACAGCTGGCATCTTCTGATGCGGCTTCAGCTGAAGCAGTCATGGGGGAGGGAAGACAGCCCTGCGTGGAAGCTCTTCCCGCCGGTACCGGGGCTGCGGAGGGGAGCTCCTGGCGGGCCCGCTGGCCCTGCCGCCCGGGCCCCATCACCTCACCGAGCCGTCGGTGCCGGCCCGGGCGGAGGTCGGGCTGGCTCCCCGCCCGCCCCGGGCAATGGCAGCACCTTGTGCGGCGCCGGCCCCGCTCGGGGCTCGCAGGGAGCCCGCGGCCGCCGCCCCTCGCGGCTCCGGGCGCTGCGGCGGGGCCGGGGCCGGGGCCGGGGCCGGGCGGAGGGCGGCGGTGCCGGGCGTGGGGCGCGGGGCTGGCGGCGGAGCGCGGGGGGTGCGGGGGCGGGGGGGTGTGCAGCTCTCGCTAGCGCTGCTTGTGGTCACAGCCAGGCAAGCTCACATCCCATCTGGATCACGCTCGCTCTCTCCCTTCTGCTTTCCTACCATAGAGTTGCGCTGGAAACAGAAGATAGAGGGAGTGTAGGAGCTCGCCATCTCCAAGCGATCTACATTGGGAAAAACATGGAGTCGGCTCCGGCAGCCCCCGATCCAGCAGCCAGTGAGCCGGGCAGCAGCGTCTCCGAGGCGGCCGCCGGCGCCAGGGACACCCCGGTGAACCTGGAGCCTGCCCGGAAAAGCGATGCGCCGGCTCCCGTCCGCAGGCAGAGCTACTCCAGCAGCAGCAGCAGCAGAGGTAGGGAGACTTGGGGAAGGGGGAGGGGGCCGGGGGAGTGGGATCGGGGGGTGGGTGGGAATAGGAAGAGGGGGGTAAGAGAGAAGGGGGAAATGCAGCAATTTAATCCCCTGGTTTATCGCTCGTGCTTGCTGAAGCCGCGCACGCAAACAAGCCGGGCTTGTACCCCCTGCAAAACCTTGCAAACTTTTATAGCTTCTTTTAATTGCTGCAGGAGGAGGGACAAATGCAATGAAAATATTGAGCGGTGTTTGGTGCTTTCCTGTCCCTCTCGTTTATTGCCTGTGGTATCCGGATGGGTACTGTGCCCCTGAAATTACATAATTTTATAAATATATAAAGCAACAGCAGGAGTATTGGGATTCAAGGGAACAAACTTTTAAAGCTGCAGTGTCCTTCCTCCCCCCCTTTTTTCTCCCCCTCGTCTGTCTCCTTTTGACAGTTTCTCAACTGGTGTGCTGTGGCTTGTTGTGAATGGGGGATCTGTGATTAAACAGGAGATTTGCGGTTTGCGGGTGACTTATTCACTCTGTTGCGCGCTGTTTTCCCTTAATTCATTTAAGTGTATCTTAAAAATTATTTCATCGCGGAGCGGATGATCTCGTAGCTGCTGTTGGCGAGGGTGCCCAACTTCGCAGAGGGTCTCCGTGCGCCCGGGGGTTCTCTTAAGGCTCTCCGCCGGCCCCCGAATAAAGCGCTGCGAACAAACGAGCCCCCCTTCTCCGCCGCCAGCTGTCAAAGCCCTCCCGCCTCAGGCTGCGCCCCGGCGTCGTGCGGGCCGGCTCCGGAGGTGCTCGGGCCGGTGAAGTTTGGCCCGAGCCGCGCCGGCGGCGGGAGAGCTGCGCGCTGCCGTGCGGGGCCGTGCGGGACCGGCTGCTCCCGCCGCGGCCACCGAGCGCGGCCCGGCTTCAAACGCCGCCGGAGTTTTGCCGAGACGTGCGAGAGGGAGGAGGCTGCGGCTTTAATTACTTGTAAATAATTTATGAAGCGTTGCTCCTACAAGAGGGGGGAGCGCGCTAGAGAGGCTTCGCTCGGTAAAATCCCTCGGTGATGGGTAAAAATGAATTAAATAACGCTATGTAATAATACACACGGCCGTTGAAAGAAATGACGGGCGGAGAAAAGTACGTGCCCGGCGGGAGCGCAGCCCCCTCGGCGGCCGCCGGCGGGGCCGGGGCAGCGATGCCCGGCCGCGGGCAGCGGCGAGACCGTCTCTGCTCGGACGGAGGGGGCTCGGCTTGTAGGTTGGAATATGGCTGATCATGTGTTGGCTTGTGTTTTACAGTATTTTTCCCCTTTTGGCCACACCCCCCCTTCCCAGGCAGCTTCCCACTCGGGGAATCCGCGTACAGTAAAAGCCATCGAGATGTCACACGCCGAAACATTTAATTAGAGGCGATTTGCGAGCGGGGAGCGCGCCGTTCGGCGGATGCCGAGGCGAGGAGGAGCGGGCTCGGCCGGAGGAGGCCGGGTGGCCACGGGCGTGTGCGCAGGGAGCGTTTGGCTGCGCGGGGTATATTTAGAGCTTGCGAGAGTGGATTTGGAATGCAAGCGCCTTATGTAACGAGGTTAATCAGAAACACTGGAGAAAATTTCCTTAATTTGTCGGGGAGTTTTCTGGATGTTTGCGGAGCCGGCCGTAGTTGGCGGGTGTTACACAACGCGCCCCCTCCCGCTCTCCGGCCCAGCGCTCCGGCGGCGCGGGCAGATGGAGCTGCCGGCAGAGGCAGCGGGCCCCGCCGCCTTTGGGCAGGGGGCAACTTTGGGATCCCATCAATTATGTAACACTCGGCTGTCGCTTCTCTATGGATGCGAAAAGGAGCGGGGCGGGGGGGGGGGGGGGGGGAGGTGGTGCTGGGAAGCCCGGGCGGCTCCGGCGGTGCGAGCGTTTTCCCGAATTGTTTGGGCTGTGCTCCTGCTAACCTGCTGACCCACATGTCCCCGCTGCTGCCCCGGGCTCGCTGGGGCAGGGGCAGGAGCAGGGCCCGGCACACGCCGCCGCTGCCCGGGCTGCCGGCCGCGCACGCAGCAGGCTCTGCGTTATGTAACAGTCTGAGTGGGAAAGCGAAGGTCAGTGATGGAGGGAGGCATCCCCGCAACACAATGGCCAGAGCCCTGCGCGCCGGGGCTCGGCGGGCTGCACAGCGAAATAAAGCTCCCGGCAGTGATTGCCGAGCGCTTTGGGAAGGGAGAGGGGAGAAGGAAAAGGAGAGTGGCAGGGATTTGGGGAAAAAAAAAAAAAAAAAAAAAAAAAAAAGAGTGTTTGGGTTTTTTCGGATGATGTAATGGAGTTGGCAGAAAATACAAGTCTACTCCTAGAGTGCAAACAGTAAGGGAATTGTAGCTGGCATTCTGTGCTAATGTTGCAGAAATTAGTGTATTGGAAGTAAATTGACCTATGCAATACACACACTTTCTAATAGTTAAAACCTGGAGGTACAGAGCCACACAGGAAAACATGACAACGACAACATTTTGGCCTCCTCGAAGTCAGGACTTGATGGATGGATTAGGTGTAAGGGGTCCCTGTAGACTTGCAGGTTTGGGGATTTTGCATTTTTTTAAGCTATTGAAGTAGCACTTGATTTCTTGCCTTTTTGTTTTTAATGGGGTCCTTTATATCTTATGGCAACAATGTGACCTTAATGTGTGACTAGTAAAGGTGAAATTATTTTTAGAACTGTTACCTTTTAAGCTCATGTGTTCAGCTATGTATTGAGTTCAGAAATTTACTTGTTTGGGTCTCACTTCTGCCATGGGTTGTAAGCAGGCAGCTCTGGACTCTTATGTGAGCTGTGTGGAGGATAGATAGAAGTATACAGATATTTAGGTATATGTACACATTTATACACCTGTCTAAGTGTAAAAATCCTTATTTTTGACTCAGCAAACACTACAAATATTTGTTTCGTATCCTTAATTCTCATAGCTGCACACATTGCAAAGCTGCTTTGATACATCAGGATTTATAATAACCAGTGTACATAAGGAATGAGGAAAACAAAATTAAAGAGAGGACTGTGGATGGAGAATTAGGGAAAGTTTGCCGTGGAATAAATTCTTAAGTGAAGCTTTAGTTATTATAATATTATAACTTCAAAATACTTTGTTGCTTGATATACAAACCTGTCTGTACCGCCAGATCCTTACATAACCTGGTTTTTATTTTGCAGAGGTTATGCTGGTTTTGTTGCTGCATAGAATACTTAACTTGAAAACATAAATTCTGAGTTACCAAAAGCACTTTTCAAATGGGGAGTTGTTATGTGATATATTTAGTATGTGGGGGCATGCATGCATACTTGCATGCTTCAAAAAATTCCCTGCAGTCTGATATTAAAACTGATTGTTAGGAAATTGTCACCATACTGGAAAAAGCAGGAGATGGATTAAAAGGCCTGGTTTCCCCCCAGAGGGATGTTTTTACTGCTCACAGTAGTTGTTAAAATTTTCTGAAGACCAGTCGCTGACCAGCAGGTTGGATTTCAGTCTGAGTGTGTGTGTGTGTTCTGCAACAAGGGTTTGTGGTTTGCCATGCTTGGTAGAAGGAATGCTTCCCTTGCCTGCTCTGGCCCTGGACTGTGGCTTTTATTGACATTTATTTCACTTTGCAGGCTTGGATGTCCACGGAGCTCTACCCATGCTGCAGTCTCAGGCTTAATATTCTATTAGTCCCCCTAGAAATAGTTGTAATTGAATAAACTCTATTTTAGTAGAGAACTACTGTCTCATTAGAAAGCAAAGTACATAAAAAGCTTTTAAATCTGCTAGAAAGTGCTTAGTTTGTATGGGACTGAGCTCTTGGTCTCAGAGGTAAGTCAGGAGAGGATGTCTTGCTGAAAAATATTTAAGACAGCTCTTCCATCACTGGGTGATGCTATGTGCAAATACTTGTATGATGCTTAATATTTAATAATTGAAAACTGCATCTATGTAGGTGCTTGTTATTCTGTTCTTGCTGTTGAGGTTCTGGGTGTATTTGTTGTTTTCCAGAGCCCTTTGGATGTCATCTGTTTATCCTGATCCTTTCTCTACTGGTAGATTGTGGCATTTTGCTTTTGTGCTTTTTTTAAAATTTGGGTGATGCTCCACAAGTAGGGATGTAACATAATTAATAGTGACAACAATAGGTTTGTGGTGTTCTTTTCTTTACAAATACCTTTTTTTCCCCTAGATTTTATCAATTTCTGGATTTATACTGTTCTACAGAGCATAGCCACAATATGAAATTTTGCAAGTTGTTTTCAGGGGGACTCTTTGAATTTTGTAAATTCGAATGCTTTCTGTAGATTCTTTGGGTTGCCTTTGTCATCATTGGGGACTATTCTGCATGCACCACTGATTTAGTCCTATTTTGGTAGATGATATGTGCTTTGAATCCTTTAAAGTACAGCATTGTTTTAAACATGTGTAGCACAGGAGCAATAATAGCAGCAGTATGTTGTTCTCCTAGGAACAATGCAGTTCTCTTATTCCAATAAACCGTAACCTATTCTCTTATTTTATTTGCTTGAGAAACATCTCAGGAGCTCATAAACCAGTATGTAAATACTGTTATCATTCAACCAAATGCTGTAATTTTACTAAATAAAGAACATAGTTTGTAATGGAGATTAACGGGCTGTGTGACAATTTCAGTTTGGGTATAGCACTGCATCTGAATGGAAAGAGCAATTTCAGCTTTGCAAGGTTCTTTTTTTTTTTCTTTTTCCCTTCTGATATTTGTTTTTTAAGCTACAAAAATACGTGTTGGGGAAAACCTGAAATGACTCAGTCGATTTTGCTGGATTTAATCTGAGAGCTGTCCCAGTGCAAAGGGGAAAAAACCCAACCTCGTTTTAAATCACTGTGATGTCTGTATCACTCTTGAAATTAATTTGTGAATAGGTGATCCATTCCTTACTGAAATATTTTTAAGAGCGTGTTTTCAGTGACAGGCACTTGTAGGAAAAAATGAAATTGAAATGAATTGAAAAAATGAAAAAAGAAATGAGAATTTGGAGTGTCTCTGAATGCCCTGGGAGTGTGGGTGCTGTGCAGCTTGTCACACTTTTACCTGGACCTGAGCTTGCTGAGGAGGTTCTGCAGTTTTCCATGGCTTTGGCAGAAGAGGAAGTTCTGGTGGGAAAAGTGTTGAAGAAACTTCCTGAATGTGTGGAAGCATCCACACTTCATATGCAGATTTCTGCTGTCTTGTTTTCTTTGACTCTTTTTCCAAGTATTTTGCATTTCACCTATTGCTGGGGCTGCCTTTTTAGCCCTGATCATCACTTTTGGAAATGCACTGTACAGAGCTGTTGGCTTTATTTGTTCTCACAGCTGGCAGACAGGCCAGGCGTCCTTACCTGCACAGATTCTTCCAGGTGTGCAGAGGAGGGCCCTGCAGAGCAGAGTCTGAGTCCCCTGCTGTCACCAGGCCCACCTTGCACATTTGGTGTCAGAAACACATCACACTTGGTTTTTAGGGTTGTTAGGGGTTTTTTTTTTTTGGTCCTGGTGTTCTGATAGGAGGCTCCTCTACAGCTTTGTTGTCTGATGATTAGAAACCTTCTTTTCACTTCTGAGTAAATGTATTCGCAATCAGTTAGCTCACTTCTTCTTTAAATGTTTTCTCTAAAACCTCTGTGGACTGAAAATGAAGAAGAGCCTGGTATTTTATTTTGTGATAGCTGAACTAACAGCGAGCTCTGTTCAATGACTCACAGTTTAGCACTTCAGCATATCTGTTGTAGATGGTCTGTGCTGATAGAAACATGAGAACAGCTTGGGCTGTGTGTCAGGAGGAGTTAATTGTCTAATTTCTTGAATGTAAAGGTTGTGAATTATTCCTCATACCGTTATCTGAAGTCTCATCTAGGTATGTTTCATTCTTGGCAGCAACTGAGCTCTTCAGAGACCAAGTGTATTGGGGTGTGTATTTTCATAAAGAAATTGTGGGGCTTATTTTACAGCAGTTTAATCCTATAGTTTAGCCTCATTGCGCTGTTCATTTGGAAGGATCCCCAGGTGTTTTAAACACTATTGGGAACCATTTTGCTTATTACTGAAATCCAGCCACTTCTTGTGTGGAATCTGACAGCTGTTTAATGGTGCTCAGCCATGCTAAGCAGATCAGAACAGAAAGTGAAGAATACCATACCTGATTGAAACACTCAGAGGGATTTTGGATACAGATAATATAATTATCTGCATTGGAATTGGGTCAAACAGCTCTATTCCTGTAGAAAATTACTAGATATTTTCAGTGGCAGTGTATGGTCAAGAAATTGGTTTGAAATACCTTCCTGAAAATGATACCCCCAGCAGTGAGATAATTGAAGATCCTGCTGCTTACCCTATTGTGATCACCAGTTGCAGAATGATCAATGTTTTCAGGTATTTCTGGATGTATTAATTGTTTGGTTCCATGCTGGTATGTGAAATCTTATAAACCAGGGGGGACGCCTGGGATGTTGCAGGTCTTCCTTTGTAAAGCAAATTTCTTTTCTGGTGAATTCCTTAAATAGTGAGTTGCTGTCTGTGAGACGTGCTCGTATTCACAGAGGTTTTAAAAATGGTTCTAGGGGATCTCTTGACACTGAGCCAGTAGGGAATGGGGGAGGTGGGTGTCAAGCCTTGTCTTGTGAGGATATTGGTGACTGTGGGGAAAATACAGCTCTTTTCCAGTTGTCTTCAATTTCACTTCCCATGTAATTTGGCAGAACGGAGTATAAACAGAGGATCTGCAAAGGAACAGAAGTCAGAATTCCTGATCAACTGAATGTACATAAATGTCCTGGTAATAATGACCGACTGCAGAGTCTTTCATTTGTAATTTAATCTAATAATTTCCATGCACTTCTGAAGGAACACACTATGAAGCTGGCAACTTCAGAGAAATTGCTGCGCTGTTACAAACAGCGTTTGAGCTGGCATTATAACAGCATGAGAGATTGTGAGATGGAGAACAAAGTTAGTGTGGAAACTGAGCTGAGGGAAATTGCCAGCAGAATGTGAGAAAGCAGAGTTGGATTATGATAACCTCCCTGGCAGAATCAAATTAAACCATTTTAAAGGCTTTGTTGATTTTTAGTTTGTAGTTGTACTATGTATTTACTTCACATGGGTGCAGGAGATTAATGAGGCAGGTGTGGTGATCATGGGGTGAAAAACTGTGGGGCTGCTGTTCTTTTTAAATGTTTCATACAGACTGTGGGGTATTTACAGCATTAATTAACAACATGTCTGTGTGCTTTAGTTCTGCAACTGTTCAAATGTATTGGAAGTATTTCATATGCAGAGGTGATGGAAATTATAACCCCTAGAAGGAGGTTGGACAGAGAGCCTTCTCTCCCTTTTTTTTTCTTTAATATTATTTTATTACATTTATAAATATCTTTTTAAATGGCATGCTGTCCAAAGAGGTGGTTTGTGTGAAGAATGGGGAATATATGGCCTGGAACTCTGCAGCTAGTTTTGACAATATGGCTGAAAGAAGACAGAAGAAAAAATAAAAATCAAGCCCCAGAGGCAGACCATAGAGCAAAGTGCTATTGATGTGCATCCAATAGCATTGCCAGCTCCTGACCTGTGAGACAGGTATTTTTTCCATAGTTATGTAGAAGTATATGCCATGCACTTCTGAAATAAATATATATGCAAAACTGTAGACAGCATTGGGAAAATTTAAATTATGTATTAGTAGAGCTTGGCTGGAGTGTTTTGGCGCTGAAGCAAGGTCTGTTAGATACAGTCAAGGATAAAACCAAGGCCAAGACTTGTGAAATACTGATTATGGGGTTTATTTTATTCCTGTAGTGGAATTACAAGAATACTTTAAAGTAGGATTTCCCTTCAGAGTTTCTCTTCAAATGCAGAGGTAGGAAAGAATGCCTTTTTATGAACTAACAGATGACTTTGCCAAAGTCTGTGCCAAATGTAAATCAGAGGCCTCTGCTGCATTACATCTTTTAACTAAGGGCAGAAAGGTAAGGTTTAAACTATTTCTTTGTAAGAAGTCTTGAAATTTGATAAGACAGGCTAAAGTACAGCTTTTGCTAATACTTTACTTGAAGTAAGAAACCTGTCAGCATAAAGCATCTCCTAAATCCTTTGTATATTAAAAAATAAAATAAAATAAAATCAATCTCAAAGGAAACTAGGGCATATCAGAGACCTCCCTCTGAATCTTGCTTCATTTGTGTAATCTTCAAGAGGAGTTTTGTTAGTCATTTGTGTTGTCATTATAGAAGTTTGCAAAGGGTCCTTTACTGCCTGGGTTGTTGGAGAGGCCTTTTAAAAACTCTAATGAAGTGTCCTCTGAGCTGCTGACATCTTGTGTGGAGTCAGAGAGCTTCTGAGATAATTCATGGAAGTCAATCAGAGCACAAAGCAGCTCTTTCCAGGGCTGGTGCTTGGAGGAATAATGGACAAATCAGTGTATAGTGATGGTGTACATGCAGTCCCTTAGCAATCCTGCCCATCCAGACATTGCCAGGCAGGACTTACACTTGGAGAGTCTTTAAAAAACCAAACCACTAAGTTGTTTCTAGAGATTTCATTTCCACTCACCACTCTTAATGTTGTAATTTTCTGCTGGAATTTAGGTGTATTTTTAAGAAGTGATCTGATTTTCATGAGTGTGAATCTGGCAGAGATCAGATTAGGTCAGCCCTATGTTGGCAGCACAAATGCAGCCCTTGACCGATAAAGGTGTTCTGCTGTCCTGGCAGAGTCTGGATCTGTGACAGTCCATGTGTGTGCTACACACTGAGCATGGGTCCTGTGACAGTTCATGTGTGTGCTTAGTGCTGAGCGTGGATCCTGTGACAGTCCATGTGTGTGCTAAACACTGAGCATGGATCTGTGACAGTTCATGTGTGTGCTAAACACTGAGCATGGATCTGTGACAGTCCATGTGTGTGCTAAACACTAAGCATGGATCTGTGACAGTTCATGTGTGTGCTTAGTGCTGAGCATGGATCTGTGACAGTTCATGTGTGTGCTAAACACTGAGCATGGGTCCTGTGACAGTTCATGTGTGTGCTTAGTGCTGAGCGTGGATCCTGTGACAGTCCATGTGTGTGCTAAACACTAAGCATGGATCTGTGACAGTTCATGTGTGTGCTAAACACTGAGCATGGATCTGTGACAGTCCATGTGTGTGCTAAACACTGAGCATGGATCTGTGACAGTTCATGTGTGTGCTAAACACTGAGCATGGATCCTGTGACAGTTCATGTGTGTGCTAAACACTGAGCATGGATCCTGTGACAGTTCATGTGTGTGCTAAACACTGAGCATGGGTCCTGTGACAGTTCATGTGTGTGCTTAGTGCTGAGCGTGGATCCTGTGACAGTCCATGTGTGTGCTAAACACTGAGCATGGATCTGTGACAGTCCATGTGTGTGCTAAACACTGAGCATGGATCTGTGACAGTCCATGTGTGTGCTAAACACTGAGCATGGATCTGTGACAGTTCATGTGTGTGCTAAACACTGAGCATGGATCTGTGACAGTCCATGTGTGTGCTAAACACTGAGCATGGATCTGTGACAGTCCATGTGTGTGCTTAGTGCTGAGCGTGGATCCTGTGACAGTCCATGTGTGTGCTAAACACTGAGCATGGATCTGTGACAGTCCATGTGTGTGCTAAACACTGAGCATGGATCTGTGACAGTCCATGTGTGTGCTAAACACTGAGCATGGGTCCTGTGACAGTTCATGTGTGTGCTTAGTGCTGAGCATGGATCTGTGACAGTTCATGTGTGTGCTAAACACTGAGCATGGGTCCTGTGACAGTTCATGTGTGTGCTTAGTGCTGAGCGTGGACCCTGTGACAGTCCATGTGTGTGCTAAACACTGAGCATGGATCTGTGACAGTTCATGTGTGTGCTAAACACTGAGCATGGATCTGTGACAGTCCATGTGTGTGCTAAACACTGAGCATGGATCTGTGACAGTTCATGTGTGTGCTTAGTGCTGAGCATGGATCTGTGACAGTCCATGTGTGTGCTAAACACTGAGCATGGATCTGTGACAGTCCATGTGTGTGCTAAACACTGAGCATGGATCTGTGACAGTCCATGTGTGTGCTAAACACTGAGCATGGATCTGTGACAGTCCATGTGTGTGCTTAGTGCTGAGCATGGATCTGTGACAGTTCATGTGTGTGCTAAACACTGAGCATGGATCTGTGACAGTTCATGTGTGTGCTTAGTGCTGAGCATGGATCTGTGACAGTCCATGTGTGTGCTAAACACTGAGCATGGATCTGTGACAGTTCATGTGTGTGCTAAACACTGAGCATGGATCTGTGACAGTCCATGTGTGTGCTACACACTGAGCATGGATCTGTGACAGTTCATGTGTGTGCTAAACACTGAGAATGGATCCTGTGACAGTCCATGTGTGTGCTAAACACTGAGCATGGATCTGTGTCAGTCCATGTGTGTGCTAAACACTGAGCATGGATCTGTGACAGTCCATGTGTGTGCTAAACACTGAGCATCTTGGGTGGTTCTCTTGATGTCAGGGATAGGACCCTTTAGTGTAGAGTAAGACCAGGAGAGAGCTGCAAGGAATCAAGAACTGCACTGGGAAATGGTTTAAGAAAAGTAAGAAATTTTAACACCAATGAGAATGACTCTGGATAAAAGATGAATTAACTAGTTTTCATGGTAGGTAGGGCTGGGTGAGTAGTGGTAATTATTTTGGCAGATACATTATTACCCTGGTATAGTTTTGCTTTCAGGATCATACTGTGGCTTCATTGCTGGATAAGAATTTCTATCACTACTTTAGAATAGCTGTTAGGAGATGAACAAGAATTTCCTCAGGTACAGAACCTGAGCTGCCCTTGTCTGTTGCTGTATATGGAGTGTGTTTGCTAAGTTTACTAAAGGTTTTAATTTGTAGCCACTGACATCTTAGCTCTGTCCTTATAACAGTCAAAAAGTCTTTTTTGTTTTGTGATGGAAAAAAATGAAGGAAAAGCTGAACTGATTGTAGGGATTTAGCTTCAGAGAATTTAATAAGCTGTCTGTTGAGGTTGCCTGCCTTACTGGTATTTTTCTCTCTCAATATTGGCTGCCTCTAACGTGGTTTGATCATAACTGAATTATTTTCCTGTTTTGTTTTTTTTTTTTCCTGAGTAAATCACACTATACCACTTGGCCTCCTTTTAGAGATTCACAGTTCTAGTTCCTGAAAACTTGCTGTTGTTAAGTTTTTGGATAATAATACCCCACTGGAATTGCCAGGGCAGGTCAGCTGTATCCCAGAGATGCTTTAGTGTGACATGCAGTGCAGAATCCAAGGCTGTGCAAAAGAACAAGGAAAGATTTTTTGTTTTGCTTTTGAAACGGAAGCAAGATCCTTCCAAAATTCTAGCTAGTCATTAACTTTCCCCAGCGGTGCTCAAGGCAGTCTGTCACTAAAATCTTTGGTTTCAATTCTCTGAAGAACGCTCCCCCATACAGCATTCACCTTAGAGAGGATAAGGACAAAAGCTCCTGGATGAAGGCAGGATTAGCAGAGCAGCTAGGTTTACAGATAACCAGGGGCTTCCATTTAGCAAGCTGTGTTTGGCCTCAGTGTTGGGTTTCCAGCGTTCCCAAGTCCACCTTCCTGTTGTTTTCAGCCACTTTAGAGGCTGCAGAAATGGCTTGTCACAGATCTCTGCAATTGGCAAGTCTCCTCAGAATTTCTTCCACGTATCCTTTGTTTTCTTTGCCACAGCAGAGGTTCAAAGCAGAATGTCTTTAGGGATTTGAGAGCAAATGATCACAAGTGGTGAGGTGGGGACTCATGCCAATATACTGAAAATATTTTGTTGCATTGCTTTTCTCTGCGCACAGCAGAACGCACACTGGAAGCAAACTTGGCTCTGGAAAGGCAGCAATAGAAAATGTAAAAACAAACCCAGAAAGGAAGTAAATGAAGCCAAAGGGGGAGCAGGGTAGTTTTGGGTAATGAACAGTAAAAGAAAGATGTGGAACTTAAGGAAGAAGTGTAATGAAAGGGCACAAAAGAAAGATGACTGATTTGGAGAATGGCCTGGAAAAAAACCCCAAACATTTGCAAAAGAATTGGAGTAGTGGGGGAAGCTACAGTGTCTGCTGAGGGGAGGGGAATTTACTGCCTTATTTCCTCTGTACAATTGATATATTCTTATTCTGTGATCTTGTCTTTGCTGTGGAATGTAATAAAATGTGTTTTAGTGCATGGTGTGGTCTCAGACAGTTGCCTCAGATTTGCTGCAGCACCCTATTGTTTCCAATGAGCTCTGACTAAATTCTTTTGCCACAGATGTTGTGCTAATGTGTTAGATGAATTATTTGTCTTATCTCGGTCCTGTGAAATTAGAAGCCCTTTCCCACAGTGTGTTAAGCAGATTAAAATGAAAGCCTGTTTTTATGGTCCAGCAGCAGTGCAAATATTTGGAAAAAAAAAAACGGAAAGAAAGAGTTGTGAACTAACTGTGGGGTGCTGGTGCTGTGAGGACTCTTTATGAAGCAAACACATCTTGTCACCTAAATGGTGAGATGGTAAGTTCCAGGCTTCTCTTGAAAAGGCTTATGCTGTTTTCCCTGGTGCTTTTATTTGGGGGGAAGGGCTTGGGATTGGTAGTTTCTACTAAGATACCTGTTGTTGTTGTTGTTGTTTGGTGTTAATTTGTGAGGCATCTCTGAATCAGTTCCTTCTTCAAACCCTTGTCAGTGACTTGAGGGCTGAATTTACTTGGTGGTAGGCAGTCCTGGGACAGAATTTGGGCCCTTTGGAAAAGCACTAAAGCTAATATTAGAGGCTACTACCAACTGGTTTTTGTTGGTAAGAGAAATTGCTTTAAAAAGTAGTCAAGTAATGGTACACATGAAATTAAGGATTCATGTTACTCTCTGTCTTGTGTCCTTTCTCCCTTAGGAGCAGAATATATTTTAGTTACAGCAGTAATTTTATTTATACTGACTTACTTAAATCTTAGCTTCATAACATTCCAAGATGCTTTAGAACTGCTCTCCTGCCTGTGTGGTATTTGTCACAAAAAGTCTAAGGCTATAATGAATTTATTGTGGACATGATGTGCCTAAGACTGTGTTTGGGGAATGATTTAATTAAGGCATCACATGTTATTGTAATATAAGTGAGGGGACACTGTAATGTGTGAGAGGGGGCAGAGTAAAGGTGGAATGTCAGAGTGAGCATTTTATGGATTCTGCACTCTGTTCCCATTTCTCATTTCCCTGCATGGAAATAAGGAATTGCACGTTGCTGCATCAGAAACGTTGCTCCTTCGGGTCTATTCAGGTTAGGATCAGAGTTGAGAAGTCTTGGAAGTGCTTGTGGGCCACACTCTGTGCAGCTCTGTGCTGAGATGTGCTGAGGGTCAGATGGTGGGGACACAGAAAGGTGTAAGAGAGGCCCCATTGTTTCCCTGTCTGTGGACTGAGTTAGCAGCACCAGGCCACTGAAGTGCTACAAAGGTACTTGAAAGTTTGACTTTTTAGGTGTCCATTGCCCCCAGAAGGACAGGTCTGAAGAAATTTGGCATTTTTCCCTCTGTCCATGTTGGATGAGGAGGCAGCAGCTGTGCCTTAATGGTTTTCCTTCTTGCCCAGCATCTGGTTGAGGTGTCCTTTTGTCAGAGCAGCTCCATGCACGTGTCCTGGGGTACCTGTGGGTTTTGTTGGCACAGGAATTGAAAACTCCACACTCTCCCTGGCACTGCAGTCTGAATTCTGGTGTGGGTGCAGCCATGCCAGCAGAAGGGAGCATTTATCAGTTTGTTGTGTGTCCAAGTGTAGCAAAACCAGCATCATTGTTTTGGCTTTTTTTTCCCTAAAAATTGGTCTCTACTGAGTTATAGCTTGATGTGCTGGAGGTAGTGGGGGCTGGGGAGGACAGCAACTTTATTTGTCACTGCTGTGTTAGCAGAGGCTCTGCTCCACAGGCAGTGCTTAACAATCCTCAGGAGATTGCAGGGATCTGTCTCTGCGTAGCCCTTACCAAGGTGCACTTACAGCACTGCTGCTTGGGGGAGTTTCCTGGTTTTACATTTATATTTATTTACATGAAAGACTTCAGATCCCCAGCAAACTGGACACTGCAGACCTGGGGTGTGCAACAAAAAGATTTTATGTATTAAAACTTGATAAAAAATAGATGAATGGCAGTGGTAGGAGGTAAGCAGTATTGCTTCTTTTGGTGGAAGTTCTTATGTGTTATAAGTATTTTTCAGCATACTTTGACCAGATCAGCACAGAGAAACTTGGTTTTAGTCTGTCTCTGGTAGTGTCTAATTTTTGCAACCTCATTTAAATGTAAATGTAAACAGTTGCAGTTTTTGTGTAATCCTGACATCTCTATGTGATATTTCTCCATACAAGTAATTATTTCTCCATTACAATGTAATGCTTTAGATGTAAACACATTGTTTTCGATTTACCCTTTTTTCATATTTTTCCTGTTTTTTCCCTTTTTTCCCCCCATATTTTAAGCAGAGAGACTTATAACTGCTGGACCTTACTGAGGGGAAAGTTTTATAGACATAAACCAAGAATGTATAGTGAATAATTAAGCTATATTAAAATTAAAGCATTAGAGATTTTTAATACCTTGAAGGTAATTTAAATTTAAAACATACTTTAGATTTAAATCATATGAAGCTATTCTGCATGACTTCCACCAGCCTTTATTAAGGACTAAGCACTCTACTTGCCAACTTTTAGAGATTACACTTTTATTTGTAATTTGTCTTCTAATGTGCAGTTAATAGCAATATGGCAATCACTTAGTTTTGCAATATCAGGTAGGCTTCTAATCTGTAGAGAAGTTCCTAATACATGTAAAAACAATTTATTTGAGGCATTGCCATAATAATTAGCCTCTTAACATTTTCCTTGAAGACACTTTGGAGGAAAAATTCCTTCCAATGACACAGATGTGGTTATTAACTTGTTTCCTATTGCTGTTTGAATGTTCTCATCAATATTCCAAGTGGGAGAGTGTCCATTCCTTCACATTTGTTTCAAACCTCACATGGTGAGACTGGAAGGACGTGGTGTGGATGTGATGTGCTTTTCTGACTGTCCCATTTGTTCACCTGGATCCAGGTGTCCAGAGGTGCTGTGCTCAGTATGGTGGGACAGGGGGCTGAAATGCCCATACTTTATCATTTTTGTGCTGCAAGAGGTTAATTCAGTTTGTTGTCTCTGGTAGGTCCTCACTGTGGCCATTGAGTTGCCAAGAGGCAAAGGTCTTGCAGGAGAGTGCAAAGCAAGAGCCACAAACTGAATTCTTTGCCAGTAGTGTCTCCTGTGGTTCTGCCTGGTCAAATCCATACCTAGAAACTGAAAGGGATGGTTGGGCTTTAAAATGTCCTTTTCTCTGGAAGCCCTTCCCCTTTGGGCACAGCTGTGCTCTCCTGTGCAGTGCCCAGGGACCAGGGGCTGTGGGGAAGGCTCTGCTTGGAGCCACATCTGACACTACTGTGGGTTCTGAGCTTGAAATGTGAGTGTTGGCTCCATGGTATCGTTAACCATCAAAGCCTGTTTAATGTGAGCTGGAGTTTCAGATCTGAGATGTGAAAGGAATTGAAACACAGTGTGTTATGTAACTTTGAGTTGCTAGTATGCAGTTGTGTTACAGAGAAGGATTAAGGGCAAATTTTATCCAAAGGCACTTTCAGGAGCTAGAGATATCCAAAATATTGTTAGTCATCCTTTGAGCTTTTTATTAGCAGTATCTTGCTGAGACAGGTGATTGTTAAAATGGGAAAGGAAATCTGGTTGTTAGTTCCAGTTTGAAGCTGTATTTAAGTGAACCTTTTCCAGCAAAAGGGAGATGGATCACTGCTGTGGGCTTTAGCCAGAGAAACAAACCCGAGATCTGCTTTTTAGTTTTCAGTGTTCAGCACTGGAGAAAGGTGTGTTTGATAGACTTTGGAGTAAAAAGGAGGCTTGTGTACCCTCCAGAAGCTGGAGAAGAGATGGAATCTTGGCTGTCAGTGGGAATGCACTCTTCTCATGTCAACCTCCAAAGCAGCAGCTCCCAAAACTGAATATTGCACTGTGCATGGTACACCTCGTGTTTCAAACACGGATCAAATTCAGCAGTAGGTTTGAAATGGAACTGAGCTTCCAGGCCAAATATCAACAATACCCCTGCAATCTTAGTATGAGGAGCTTGAATTGAGGCATCATGCAAATCCTGTTAATAATGTAATGACTCTCCATTAATTCTCATCACTGTTAGTCAGTTGATTTTCAGCTACTTGATCCATCATCATTTTGTCAGTTCTACTGAAGACTCTTTTTATATTCAGTTATTAAAAATGGTTTCAGTTTCTGTTGATTGTCTAATTTTTGCATATTTCCTGAGATCACTGATGTCTGAATTAAAATTCCCATTTTAGAATTTCAACAGATATTTCTATTCCTTTCTCCTTACTTCCTCAATACCTAATGTTGTCCTTTTGAAGTAGGTTGTGCTGCATCCCAAGAGATCAGGTAAGCTTCTGGTCTCCTCACTGTTTGAATCTTGCTAATGCAAGTGTTACCAAGATATTATGTGTTAAATATGCAGCAAAACAACATTGATTTCTTTCCTTCTTTTCTCTATGGGGGAAGGAAGCAGAAAAAAATTTACTCTTAGCATTTATCACACTCAAGTGGGAGTGATTTTTCTAACACAAGAATTATTTCTAAAATGTGCTTATATTTATTCAAACAGTTTGTTTCAGCTTTCGTTTCTGAGCTGAGCAGATTTCCTAAGAGCTTTTTTTCTAACATGTAGATGGTGGGAGCTGGTGGATATTGAATTTTAAAATATTTATAGTCCTGGAGGAAAGGTGGATCATAAAGAAAGGAAAATGAACGTTGCTTAATTGATAACGATGCCTGTGCTGCGTTTGTTTTCGTGGAACAGTTGAGAAAATTCACCTCCCCTTATGGGTCTGTGTCACTTGGAAACTCTGAGCCATTTTTATAAATGGGACCTGTAAACGTTCCTGTATTTTAGATTAAGTGCCAGTTTGGAAGATGGAAGTGCCAGGGCAGGTACTTCATTCCCTTTAAGGGTGGGTCACAGTAGAATTCAGAAACTGGAATTATCCAAAACATTGTTTGTCATCCTTTCAGCTTTTATTATCTCAGTAGAATTAACCAGTTCAATAAAGCTATGAAGGTTCCATTCAAAGCATTTAACAAGTAGTTTTATCAAGTAATTCTAAAAGAGCAAAAGAAGGTTTCAGGTAGCAGCAGATGCAGTGATAGAGATAGAAGATGGTAGAGATCATCTTCCAGGCTGGTTTTTCTTAATTGACAAAATTATAACAAATGATGAACTGTTGGTATCAAAATTTAGTGACCAATTAATGGAGACAAGAAGATGTTTTTGTTTCAGGAAATGGATGTGGTGAACAACTGGAGCAGATGCAGGCTTGCTCATAAATTGCTAAATGGATGCATTGGAGTACTGCTTCTGAAAGATAAACAGCTGGGAAAGAGTTAGAGGAAGTGTTGATTTTTGTCTTAGTAAGATAAGTACTGGCAATCAAACTAATAAAAATGATGTTCTAGTAGGTTATTATTTACTGACTGGTATGCTGTTTTGTGTTGAAAGTGTAATGGAATTGAGGTCTCCCCCCACTGAGGATTAATAAGCTGTGTTTCACTTGCCTTGTGTTGGAGTAACTTTGTTTAACTATTTTGCTTTTTCTTCTCTCTGCTGCCTTTTCTGCAGCCTTTTCAGTCTCTTGCCTGTAGGTATTTCTCACTTATTTATTTCTTATATGTCTTATCCCTCATTTATAGCCAGTGTTTTTCATGGTGAGTAAACTTTGTGATAGTTTAATGAAACTTAGCTTTGCTCATCTCTGTCCTAACAACCTTCCTTCTGGCTAGACAGAAATAAGCACCAGTCTCTTGTACAGATTTTCTTTCAAGTAACTTTAACTGATTGCTGAAAACATCTAAGATTATGGGCTGGCAGTAATTCCTACCAATTTGGAATATTAAAGAGGCACTATCCAATGTTTCCTAGGCAAAGCCCCTGTTACAACAAGTGCTCTGCTAAGGGGAGCTGCTAGCCCAGCCATGCTTTGGGGTACCATCACAACAGGGATCTTTTTTTGCCATGAGGCTGGTTACCAATGCTTTTGTTTTCGCTCTTGTTCTCTTTGTAAGACTCAGCCTGAGGGAATGTTTTCTGTGGAATCCTCTGGAACTGAATTGTTTAGGCCAGATGAGAGCAGACCATAGAGCCCCACAGGTGCAGTCTGTGTGAATGGCCTCTGCCCACTGGAACTGGCAATAAACATTTGCAGGGCTTTCAGTGGCTCTTGGAATGTTTCCTGCACAGGTACCAGTTTGTGTAGAGTTTGCAAAAAGTCAAAGTAGTGCTGGCTTTTTGTTTGCTTTTGCTGTGGTGATGCTGGATATGTGATCAGTATTGTGTGGTATGAAATAGCCATGCAATGTAAACAACACAAAATAATAATGTAAGCAACACAAAGGTCTTCTCAAACAAGCAGAATAAAATTTGTGGGCTGCTACAGGCAGAAAGACAGTGTTCATGAAATGAGTTGCTGTGCTGCCATTGTCACTGATACACTACCCAGTCAAACCAATGGCATTGAAATGTACATAAGGACTTGTTGAAGTGGGAATATTTTGGTCGATTGCTTTTTCTCTTGCTTTAAATGCCAAGGTAATAGTTACAACTGAAAAACCAATGTAGGCTCTGTTTCTTCCCCAGCCAGGCTGATGTGTGGGATTTGCACCTTCTGTGGCAGGTAGGGCTGCCTGGAGTGTCTAGCCTGAAGTATAAAGAGTTATTTCCTCCAAGAGTGATTAGTGCTCTTGAATTTAGATTGGGCAAGTAAGAGAGGGCGAGTTCTGCTGCCTACATCAGATTTCCCTGTGAGCCTTTCATGGAGGTTCAGTGTATGCCAGTGACCCTAAAGAGTCCTGGCAGAAATGAGGAAAAGTCCTGGTGTGGGATCCTAAGTGGGACTTGTCTCTGGAAGCACAGATCCTGAAGACCATGTGGGAGCTCCTGTTTGGGCTGAGGAAAGAAATATGAAAATATTGTTTGTGTCACAGCTGATCAATGGGAAAATCAAAAATCCTGCATAATACAGAACGAGAAAGAGCAGAAGATGAGAGAAACCTCTTCTGAGAGGCTTCTGATGTCTGGAAACCAAATGAGTGAGTAATGTTTTGAAATTGCTTCAAGTGCTTAGTGTAGATAATAGTCACTGTAAGGCATGGAGGAATGCCCTGTGTGCTGACTCCCAGCTGCATTGCTGGGTGTTACAAAGCACCCTGCTGGAAGGTGTTTACCCAGCTTCCTCCCAAAATCCCACTTGCCAGCTCTCCTGCTCCTTTCCAGCTCTCCTGCTCCTCAATTATTCTGTGTAGTGGCCCTGAAGCTCCAGCCATTTTCCTTGCCAATGGCAGGTACAGTCTGCATTACCTGTTCTGATCATTTCCCTTTCTTAGTTGTTTAAAACACATTGGAAGGAGAGGAGCAAGTGTCCCTGGCTGATAAGAGGCATTATTGTGTTTCACTTTCCACTGTGAACAGCTGTGCTAGGGTGTTCAAATACTACTTCTCTCCAGGTATGCAATATTGATACCTCTTACCCAAACTGCAGCACAGGGGAGAGTCATCCCCTGCAGGATTGCTTTAACAATCCATGGTGTTTGCACAGTAGATATGTGTACCTAAGTTCTTCAAAATGCCCTGTATTGTCTAATATAGAGAAGCTGGCACCTTTAGGGGATAATCAAGAGGGCAACCCTTCTGAAGATTGACGTCTGAATTAAGTCAGGAAATCGCCCTGAGTATACCTGTTTCTCTCCTGTAAACAATACAAATGTAAGCAATCCCACTGTATTAATAGAATATTGCAAATTCACATATTGACACCATGGGGGCTTCAGCCCAGGTGCAGGAGAGGAATTTGTCTCACCACCATGAATTACAGGAAAGAATTAGAGACAGGTGAGTTCATTTAGGGTGCACTTCCCCCACTTGCACTTCTAGGGCAAAAATTAAATTGAGACCAAGAGATCCCTGTCTGCTTTTTCCTTCTAGCCATAATTAAAAAAATAATTGTTGGGAGGTTGAGTACTGGATCTATGTGTTTTTAAAGGACATCATTTTCAAATTCCTGAGCATCATTGTTAACCCTGTAAAGTTGAGTGTCATTTCACTTAGAGATGCAGCCCCGTCTTCTTCTTCATGCAGGAAGAGTCCTTTCTTTCTTGGGACTTGCATTCTTTACAGACCTAGGCAGTAATCAGAGAAATTCATACTTGTAATCCATTGTGAACAAAACAAGAAATAGCCAAAACTGTATTTTGAGAGTAGGTGGCCCACTGCAGTTAGTCTGTGTCAGGTCTAATGCAATTATTGTTACAAACTGAGACCTTTTCAAATTCCTTTTATTCAAGCCCTGTGTAATATTTTTCATTTTCATGTAATTTATGTCTGCTACCGATTGGGAAATATTTCAGATGGAATGACACTTCCATCTCTGTATATGCAATATCATTTAAATTTTTATGGCTGACTCTAGGGCCTAAATGTATTTTCATGTGCACTTAGGAAGCTGCTGTCAGAATCTACACTTTGCATAACTGAGTGTAGAATTTGGTCCTTTATACACCACTGTGTTATTAAAAAAACCCACCAAAGCTAACAAACAAAAAGCAAATTAAAAATACCCCAAATCAAGCCCAAACCCTGGAATCCTCATGAAATTATCATAATACATACATTTTAATGCCTGAAAAATCTTTCATTACAGTAATTTGAAATTTCACCATTTATTTATCCAGGTCCTCCAGACATTCTCATTTTAGCTGCTTCTTTCTGGCTCTCTAAAGAATCAATGATTTTACTCCAGAAACATTCATGGATCAATAGACTTTGAAGATTAGCAGGTCATGGCCAGGTACAAAATGCATGTTGTAAACCCCAGGCTCTTATATTTGCTTGAATCCTTCCTCAAAAAAATGGGAGAAGGGGTAGCTTTGAACAACAGACCTCTTTGAATGGATTAATTCCTCGTGTATTTCAAAGGGTTGAGAATATACCAGACAAACTACAAATGTGGAATTAATTTTCAGGGACTTGAGGATTCAGTTAGCTGACAAATAGTTCTTTTAGATAAGCCAGGATGCTGTGGATGAAAGTAAGACAGTGAAAAGGGAGTGCTGGATGTGGAGTTAAGATTTTGTTTTTCCTGTTTTCCCACCTTGTGTTGTAAATGGAGTTGCACAGAAGTGGCTGCCTTTATTACTTTTCCTTTTTAGTCACATCTTCCTGATTTCAGGGTTTTGTTTTGTATGCAAGACTGGACACTAGCATCTCTAACCTCAAATAAAGATAAATAGGGTTAATTAGCATCTGCTAAGAGTGCTGAATTAATCTGTAGCTCTGCAGCACTCAGCTCCAGCTCTGAGATGCCTGTCTAGACTTTCTGGAGAAGCTAAACCAGATCCAAGCAGCTTTGAGGCTCTCTAATAATTGTATTCCAGTGCTGTGTTGTTTCATCTGCTTCTTCATGAAAATAGCAGTGTTTAAAAAAAGGTGGAAGGTTTGAAGTGGCAGATTAGTTAACAGACTGAACACAGATAGATTTCCAAGTTGTGTTTGTTTCTTGTGAATAAACTAATGTTATGATATTTTCATTCATTTTCCTTTCCTACTCTTCTTACCCTCAAGGTTGTCATCTTCATATTTCCTTTCATTCTCATTCTTTCATGGGGATTTCAATTTTAGCTATGTTTCCCCTCCCACTGCTATTCTTCAATCCATCAGTTTTGGTCATGTTTGACAGAAGGACAGATGTTTCAAAGATAATGACATATCCGCAAGTTTTCTGAGAACAGGCATACAGAAGAGGCTTAATTGCAAGCAATTAAATGAAAGTACTTATTATTAGACACTAGAGAATCCATATAGAGGAGTGAGTTTAAAAATTATTCCTCTGCAGAAAAAAAAAAAAAAGGCAGTGGAGATTGTAATTGATAATGAGCATCAGAGCCCTGTGAAATGTTATTTATGTTATTTTAGCAGTGCCAGGCTGGGTGCTGTGTGTGCAGTGTTTACCAGGGAGGCTGAGGAACACGAGCTGCGTTAGTGGTAAATCTGGTTCTTCATCCTCTGCCTTGCTAATGTGAAGGAGTTAATTTGTTTACTTCTGCAGCTGGAAAGGCTGTGGCCCTGCAACAACTGAGTCCTGCCTATGCACTCCAATTAGTAAATTCCCTGACCAGGCCTGATCCGCAGCACTGCTGGGAAATGAAGAAAAATCTTCCCCAGGGCAATATTATCTGCTTTTCTCCTCTCTTCTGGGATATTGCTGCTTTTTTGTTCTAATGCTGTGATAGAACATGGAAACCTGTATTTGGAGCAGCATCTTCATAGAAATTGGTATTTTGGGGGCCGCTGTATGGATTTCAGCTGTTGTGGAAATGTTTTTGTTCTGCTGTAATAGTTATCAGAGAGACTTTGTGGGCTTTCCCTAACGCTTGTCTTTAGGGAAAAGAGACTTAGCTCAGTAGTTGCAAAGTGCACGTAGAATTTTTAGGGCCATTGACAGTTTAATTCAGGAATGATCTAATTAGGGATGCAGAGAACTGGATTCACCATATCCTTAAGTATTGACTGTCCTGAGAGATGCTCTGGCAGATGGTTAGTTCAAAGTGAGTTTACCTTGGGCTCAGTTTCTTTAGACTGACAGCTTTTTTTACTCAATTAAATGAGACAACTGTCAAAAGCACAGACTCTGAGTTGATGCAAATAACTCTGCTGCACAGATAAAGCTTAAATGTGTTCCTTGAGTCAGCTGAAACTGTCAGGTGCTTTGAGTAACTAGTTCAGCCAGCCAGAAAGGCACACTGGCAAGTAGAAGAAAAGGTTGGGAGGTGCCTAAAAATAAAACAACTCCCAGGGTTTTGTTATCTTCATTGATTTTACCTTTTGTCGCATACTGGTATGGCATGTTGGGAACTTGTCTTTGCTTTCACTCTTGTATTCGTTTAAGGAAGGAATTCTCGTTATGTTTTAATTATCCTCAGAAGTTTATTTGTTGTTAATGTGCCCACAGTCCTTAGGCTATGAAAGCATGAAAATAATGAGCTATTATGATGGAGCTGTCAGGCAGTCCCTAAACTAACTGTCCTTTGCTCTGAGATTTCAATTGTTTGCAAATAAATTAATATGGTTTTGGTGCTTTTCTGATAATTGAGATATCCATATGTGATGTTTGTAGTTAAAATCCAGAGTGTGCTTTTCACCCTCTCTTGCCCGTCAAGAAGAACTGAAGTAGCTCTTCCTGGTGCTGATCTCCCTGAGCAGGCAAGACCTTGCCTTCCTGTTCCCTCTGCTCAGTCCTGCAGCTTCCATTGCACCATGAGTTTATGGGTTTCATGGATCTGTGGAGTAATGAGGAGCTCCTGCTGATGGTACAAAAACACTTGAATGGTGTCTTCTATGCACCAGGCTTTGTGCAAGGTAAACTGGAAATTAAACTGGTTTAAATGGGCAACATATGCTCATGGGTGAAACAGAAGCCACGTGTCTGCTGCCAACCTCAGGAGTTGTGGGCATTTCAAAATCCTGATGTAACTGTGAAATAAGAATAACAGACATTGGAGGAAAAAAAGGCAAAACATGGAGTGCCTGTGGAGAAGGCTGTGATATATGGGTGTGCTTAGAAATACAGAATGCTTGAATGAAAATTTGTTAAGGCTGTAATACTTTGTTAATCAAGACAAGGGTGAAAAATTTACCTTTCCAAGAGGAGGAGTGGGACAGGGCATGGGCAGTGCTCATCTAGTGCCAGAGCATATGAACTGCTCTTGTCAAACCACACTGCTCTTTATAAAGCTTTTTGTATGCTTCAAACATGAACTCACGGAAGACTCATCACTTCCATAGTCTAAAATTATTAGAAATATTGACAAGCCATTGTGATTTTAAATTTAATTTTAGCAACAAGTCCCTTGGGAGCATGAGGTTTGGATGGAACACAAAGACAGGAGCCTCTGTCAGTATGTTACAATAATTGTGTCCCAAGACACATTTTGTTATACTTTTCTAGCCCTTGGCTTGCAGCTCCTGTGGGATGGCTAATTGATCGCTTCCATTTCCATTCCTCACATGTATTGGAAATGTGGAATTTTCAAGTCTTACCTATGAATCTACTGTGTTGTTAGTTAGGTGTGTACCTGGGAATCAAAAAGTTAATGTTCTCCTTTGGACACATGCTGCTGGCCAGCTTTGCCAGCTTCCTGAGCAATTGCTTCCAGTTTTCCCTCCTGATAATTATATATTACCCTGTTTCTTCTGCTGTCATCAGAGTGTAAGTCATGGAAGAGTGTACAGTACCCAACTCACATAAAATAAATGTAACCAGTTCAGCAGTAAGGAGGTATATATTTAAAATTTCTTCCTCCCTCATTAGGATGGGCATTTTTAGAACTTGTGTTATTTTCTTGGCATTTCAGTTCTATTCTGAAAGGAACATTGTCAGCTCGAGTGAAAAAAAAGTCCAGTCCAATGAGTTGCATAGGGTTTTTGCATTTAAAAAACATACATATGTCACTTGATAAATTTAATTGACTTATTTGAAAGTCTTTTTAAACTAGGAGCATTAAGCTCTAATTTCAGTCTCAATGAAAATGCTGACTATAATGGAAGTTAAAGAGAAGTGATGAGAACATCAAAGACCTTGTTACGTCTGTTAGGAAACAAGATACAGAACTGTCTACAAGCCTAGAGGGAAAAGGAATGATGAAGCCAGGAGTAATTGGAAAGATGGGTGTGGCTTGTGGGTGTAATCAACAGGCATTGAATGTACCAGGAGTGTCTGCCTTGATCTAATCTGCTTGATGGGCAGGGCTGCTGGTGCCGGGCTCGTCCACAGGGGCTGGCAGCCAGCGCCTGGCATGGCTGCTCCAGCTTGAGAGAGCATTGTTTAGTTCATTTGTTAATGTGAAAATTGTTGATTAATAGTACAAAGTGGAAAGAGGTATTTAAAAGCAGTGCATTTATCTGGCATTGAAGTGGTGCTGCAATGGAATGGTTCTGATGCTAAAAGTGTATCATTCTTCTGGCAGATATTGGTGGAAGTTCATATGGATCTTGATGTGAACATAACTTAGGGATTGAAGAAACTGAAGATTACTTGGTCAAATGTGATACTGAGCTCTTTTCTCTATTGTCATCACTGAAGATTCACTTTTTCTTTGTAGATAAATCTTTGGAAGGGGGATGCAGTGAAAGTGAAAATAAAGAGAGCATTTGGCAGTGACTATCAGTTTCAACCTTTGCATTTCCTTAGCCCTCTGTGGTACTCCACAGGCAGGGCTGTGCCAGACAGGCTCTGAACCTGTAGGATTGGTTTGGGATTGGTTTGGGCCAGGCTGTGCCATCCAGTGGCTGCTGGAAAGCACTCTGGCCACCAGCTCTTATCTCTGGGGAAGGGACCTATGGGTGCAGAGCACTGCAGCACCTGCACCTCTAGCCACACATCAGCCTGGTCATTGTGTGAGTTCATTACATTTTATTTATACAACCTGTGCATTTGGGCAATTGATGGGGCTCTCAAATTTCCTTCTGGAGGTTCCTTAAAGGGAAGATGGAAGAAGAAAAAAATGTTGGTTGTACGATGGATGAGCAGTGAAACCACTGGTGTGGCAGTGGTTGGACTGGGCCAGCTATGCCCAGGTGACCTGTGCAGTTCAGCTGGATCCCTTTGGGTGCTGAGCTGTCTGCAGTGCAGTCAGAGCTTCTTCCTTGGGTGTCTTGCAGAATGTCTAGAAATCCCTGGTAAATTCTGTAAATCCTGCTTTGCCGCCCCAACATGATTTGCAGTTGAAAGAAAATGAACACGTTTTTCATAACACAGATGGAAGAATCTGTGTTAAATCTTTATCAATTTATCAGGTAGGATATAATTTTTAAAATTTTGTAAAGCTATTGGTTTTCTTTCACTATCCTCTTCTTTTTCTGTTCTCATCCTACTGCACTGTGCTGTACTTTGCTTATGAAGAGAATTATTTTAATGAGTTTCAAGAGACAGTCAATTGTGCTTGTCTTTAAAATATGTTAAAACATATGTTGCTTCAGTTCATGCTTTTGTCACATCACAGTCAGCTTCTTAGCTTTCAGAGTTTCAGTATTTTTCTTTGGAATGCAATAATCCAAGAAAAGCTTTGTCGCTATCTATTGCAAACCTGTGAACTGGAGGATAAGTTGTCAACAGCAGGTGATCCAGTGGAAGTCACTACAATCTTCTTTCCTTCTGCAATGTCCTCATTCATTTAACTCTGAAAACAAGTTTCGGTTCAGAGAAGTGAAAACTGTTCTATCAGTGAAGAAGATGGGGTTTTTTACTCTCAAACACATGGAAGCATTTCCCAGCAAAACCTGAATCAGGGGGTGGTGCAGCTATGCTCGTAGAACAGGGGAGGAATCTCTGCTGGTAGATGTTCACCTAAAAAAGGCTCTTCAGCTCTGTTAAATGCTAGAAAGAAAAACAAAAGCCCCAAACCAATAACTTTGTGGTATTTCAAATTTATTAGAATATTGTATGATAAGACATTAAAATAAGGCTATAGTCAGTTTCAGGGAGGCTTTTCAAGAAATATTTCAGTTCTGAGTTATTCTCATGTTTACTGCTACTGCTTCAGGTGTTTATTTTCTGATGTTGGTTGAGCAATGTTATCATTCCCTGACACTGTTCTAACGTCAGTGCTTATTCACCAGTTTCAGCTAAAGGTAATTCAGTGACTACTTGCCTCTTGCTAAATGATAAAAGAAGGAAAACAGCTTAATAGATTAATATGAACTGATAGTCATAGGGAAGCATTAATTGCAAGTGCTAAAGCAGTTTCCTAACAGTGCTAATAATACACTCTATTCTCATTACAAGGCTCCCTGTTATGATTTCATCACGGCACAAGCACGTGCACTTTGGCTCCTCACTGCATTAAACCCTGGAATTGTCTGTGTTGTTGGTGCCTGCACATGGAGAAGGGAGCCAGCTGCCTCAGCAGGCAGCTCTGCCTGCCCAGGGTTTGGTGCTCTGGAGCTCACTCTGGCAGGGGCTGTCACCACCAGCCCTCTGTGACAGGCAGCCTTGGTGCAGGACTCACCCACCCTATTATTCCTGTGCAAGCAGCAAACAGAAAAGGACCCTGTGTCTTTAAATTTCCCTTAGTTCACATGGCCTGCCTGGCAATAGACCTCTGTCCTAAACCTGCAGAGTTAAATTTACCCAGAATGACAACTGTATACTCAGGGTTTAGTTACATAACAGCAGTTGCTGCGTTTCACATTGCACTAATCCAAACACAGCGATAAAGCAGGCCATGGAAAAGCTGCCTGCTTTTGCTGTGTTACATAGGCAGCAGCACTGAGCTGCTAAATTTCCTTTTCTACGTTGCTGATAGTATTCTACGACTTGGATGTTTGGCTTATTTGGTGCTCTGAGAGATGTGATAGCAGAGGATGTTGTTTGTTGCACAACTGTGTTGTGAAGGTGGTTGTGTGGAACATGCATCTGCCCCTGTGTGCTTTCAGATAATGGCATTACAGCTGGCATGGTGGTGTGGGGTGCTGCAGAGGTTAAACACTGCTCAGCTTTCATGGGCTCCTCCAAAAGTGCTCTTAGCCCAGCTCCCCACAGCTCTTCCCAGGTGTACTGGAGGAGAATCTGTGTGCTGGGGTGAAGCAATTACTCTGCATGCTCGCTAGTGCACCGAGCACAGATCATCTGTCAGGGAGGGGATCATTAGTGTGCTCTGGCTCAGCCTGGGAGCCCTGCTGAGAGCAGCCCCATGCACTGGTGAGCTTCCTCTGCCACTGCAGGCATTCAGCTCCCCAAGGGAGTGTTTGCAGGGCCTTGTTAAATAATAAAGACGTTTCTCCAGCTTCTCGTGTGTTTAATCAAAATAGAAACTCTCCCAAGAAGTGAGCAGAGTACTAGGAAAGAAGGCAGAGGATGCTGAAGATTTGTATTCCTTCAAGGGCTTGGAGTTGGGAGACAGGCCATGTATTTCCTTGAAACTTCCTCCACATTTTTTCTGAGCCCCTGGCCTTCTCTCTCTTCCATATTTTCTTTCTTTTTTTTTTTTTTTCTTTAGAGAGCTCAGAAGCAGCAATAGCCTTTGTGTATTTTATGCCAGCACCATGTCTGCCCCACGGTGAGTGCCAGTGAGTACCCCTGTGCCAGAGGCAGAGCCCAAGGCTGGGTGTTTGTACCCCAGGTGATCCCTGCAGGGCTTTGGGTCCTTTTGCTCTGCAGTGGGGCCTGGCAAGGAGCCCCTGAAGCCTCTGCTCTGCTGCACAGGGCCCTGGTGGGTGAACCTGGCAGGGAAGGAGGCTGGAGGTGCCATCAGTGCCCAGGGCAGTGGTGGCACCAGGGGACAGGGCCATGGAGCTGTGCTGCAGCCCCCAGGGATGGCCCTGGGAGCAGCCTCCAGCCTGCTAAAGAGGATGATAAAAGCAAATTGCTGAAAGAACAGGGGTCACCAGAAGTCCTCACAGGGTCTTGCCAGTGGAGGAAGGTGACATTTTAGTGCTCAGGCTTTTCCAGCTTCTCAGAAACATGGGCGAATGGACAGGGACGCCAATTCAAATTTAGCCAGGACTCAAATGCATGTCCAAATTTGCACCAATTTAAATTTGCATGTCCAGGACAGTATCTCACTCATGGTAAATACAATCTATGTATGTCACTCTTAGCTGTGCAATTTATCTGGGTTTTCTTAACTGTAGACTTTCTACTAATTTCCATGCATAGAACTGTAACTGTTTAAATAGCTACATGCTGGTTTTGGAAAGAGTATGCTGAAATTATTTACGTGGATATATTACCATTGATCTCTCACACATTCATCTTTAAATTTAGAGCTTTTACTAATTGCTCAAAAAAATCATAAAAATGTGAAAATTATTTTCTTAAGCCAAAGCAGTGCTGCAGAATGGAGTATAAAAAAAATCCCTTTAAAAGGTGTCCAAGAGCAAAATGTTTTATTTCTTTCTGCCTCAAGCAAAGCTTACAGGAGCTAATAAGGAGCCATAGTTAGAAAATATTTGAGTGTTCAGGGGCTCACTTTTGTGACAGGATGATCTGAAAACACCAGCATAATGGATTCAAATTTTTGGTTTGTATTTTTCATTCTGGACAGACAGAGCTCCATTTGTGAGAGTTCCCTGATATTTGTCTTTCATTTGAGAGCTAATGGGCTTATTTTTTCTTTTCGGTGAACACATGTACTGTTCATCCCAATTAGAATGAGGAGATATAAAACACTTGATTTTTTTTTTCCCTTTCCTATTCAGCTCTCTTGTGTTTCATAATTTGTGTTCCATTTCTTGGACACTGTTATATGAAGAGCCATTTTGGTTGCTACTTTCAGGATGAGAAGACTCAAGAGAGTGTTGCAGAAAAAAGTAATGGCAGGGAAAAGCAATTGCTGTCACTTGAACATACTGGAAAAATCTTTTTGTTTGTGGTATATAGCTGTGTTTCCTAGCTTCATTTCTGTATAGTTAAATCCAAATTCTTAAAAATGAAGGTGCTAATTTGAATCACTTCTTTTAAAAATGAACCCAGAGATGATAGAGTTGTGGTTTTGGAGTCTGAACTTGAGATTTTAAAGCATTAGTAAATGTAAAGTTGATGCATGATAGGGTTTTGCTGTCCGAAAAAGGCAATGGAAGAGGTCTGGTCTTGACCTCTGAGTGTTAAATGGAACTTTTAATAAAGACAGCACCCTTTTCAGACACATTTGATGTCCATCTTTATATATTGGCTGCTTAAATTCATGATTTATGCTCTTAAGCAGCACTGCCATATAGTTTAAATACTTCATGGAGATGTGCAAAGTGGAAATGGTCAGTGCCTTCGGTAGCCTAGCTCATCTTTGGCTTTTTGAAACCTTTTCCTTCCCCTATGTGTTTTTATTCGCCAGTAGGAATAATCTGCCATGTGCCAGAAGCTCTGCTTTGGGAGCAGTGTCATGAGGTTGCTGTGGGGTTGTTTGGTTTTTTTGTTTTTGTGCTTCCCTCAATGGCCCAGGCAAGCAGAACAGGGAAAGGTTTTGGGATTTTAGCTGCTGGTGGTGACTTTTTTTTCCTTTGAGCAAGGTAACTATTTTCACCTCCTCCTTATTTAAAGACACAACGTGAAGCTGCTTGTTTCTCAGCTGCAACAACATTCAGAAGAGATTTTAATACAACAAGCTGTCACTGATGTTCTGAAATTTTCCTGGAATTTCATGGGTGTCTGAATGCAAATTTATTCTTCTCCCCCCCTCCTCTTTTTTTTTTTCTGTTTGAAGGTTAGTTTTCTTTAGGGTATCGCTTCATTCCTGCCAATCTGATAAAGCTAACTTAATTAAAAATATTACCATTAGATCATACAGTTCTCTTTATTAGTTTAGTCCGTGGGGCTCCTTTTCCACAGGGAAATTATTTACTTCAGAAGTTGCAAGAGTAGCCTTGGCTGCCTTTGTTTATGTGGCTGCTTTCAAGCTTTCCATCAGATTAATGTTTTTCCAGGTCTTTTCTTGCAGGTACGCTGTTACTCAGAGATAACTGTGATTGCTCAGATCTGCTGCAGTTGCTGCAGAGCAGTGCTGGGATTGGAGGCCTTTATGGCAAAGCAGACACAAGGATTTGTTTTGAATGGTTGGTTATTTACCCCTTTTCTCTTCTTCTTTTCTCTCCCTCTTCCCTACACCCCCACCCATATTTTCCCTTCCAAGTGAAAAAGGTGTGTGGTGCTCTGTGGACTGTTGGAAGTACTTACCTTCTGCTCCAAGGATTTTTTTGGCTTTATTTGGCAGGGAAAGGAGGGGGGACTGCTAGAGAGACTCTCCTCTCTTTCCCATGAGCAGTTTTAAGCAATAGCAATGACAGCTCATTTAGCTGGAGGTCTGGTCTGCAGGCTTGCACTCACACTTCCTTGGGGTGTGCAGGAGCCATCCTGGAGTGGATGTTGGAAGCAACCTTATTGTCATGTGTCACATAATGTCCAGCAGTGGGTACATTCTGTGCTCTAAAACAGTTGTGATGTGGCTTCATGTAGGTGATTCCATATTGCATTTTCCATCCCGTGTCTGGTGTTCCTTGTGAGCGTTCCCTTCCCACGTGTGCCTTTCCTGGGCTGGGCTCACAGGGGGCACCATGAACAAGCTGCAGGCATCCCTGGGCACAGCTGTGCTCACTGCTGACCTGCTCAGGAATGATCTCTCCTTTGAGGCATTTGACATGGGACTGTTTTTGCCAAGCATCCATCTCCGGCCTGATTGCCCACACGTCTGCATTGGTCTGTACAGGAATTAATGCTGCTTCTGCTCAGGCATTTCTTAGGCTGATCTCTGAAAGCTGAGTCCATCCTTGAGGCCAAGACCCCTTGTCACAAGACTAGCAGTCCTACTGAAGTGAAAGGGAGGAGGCTTTCTCCCCCTCATCCTGCCTATTTTATTTTCATGGGAAGTGACTGCTGTAGCTTAGGCCATGCTTGATGCTAACATGCAGGCGGCGTTATTTTTCAAAATGCTCCCTCATAATTAAAATTCATGAACAGTTCCCCAGAGAGCCACCTGAGGTAACAGAGTCTTTTCAGTGCGCCATTAATATACAGGAACACTGAATACAGGCATTTGGCTGTGCTCACTCTTCCTCACTCTTCCCTGGCTGGTGGCCTGTATGTGTTGTGGAACAACAAAACTGAAATCTGGACAATTTATATTTCAGTAGTGATGGGATATTCTCTCTTTCCCTGTCACTTCACATTAAGGACCTGCCACTAATAAAACTAATTAATAACTCTTGGCTCCACACAGAACACTTGGACTCCCTAGTGCTGGCACTGTGCCACAGTAGCTTTTGAAAGAAGTGCTTCATCTTAGTCAGGGACAGGATGAATATTCCCTGCACTTCTAATTGGACCAAGTGGCTCTGCATTTCAGAGGCAGCAGATTAGCAGGCTGTGGATCTCTAGGTAGGATCTCCTTTCAGAAGCCTCGGAGCCAGGGACTTGTGGCTTGTCTGGGTGCCGTGTCAGGAGCAGAGGAGGCTGAGCCCTGCCTGGAACCGTGCTCTGGGCTGAGGCTCGAGCTGCACGCAGAGGGCACTGAGGGGAGATGCATCCAACACCTGGACAAACCAGGCTGGGAGCTCCTTGCTCGAGAGGACAATGGAGCACTGTCAGATGGATCCCTTTGGCTGGTTTAAAACCATTTGATTAAACGATAGGAACTGCACTGACCAAATGACAGCCTTGCTGAAAAGTTTCCTCTCTCTCTGGGAGGCTTTGTTGGCGTTGTGATGCCACTTGTGGGCGTATTTTGGTTTTTTCTTCTCGCTACTGACATAACTGTGCCAGTGAAATTTTGTAGTATGAGCAGGTCTGTGTTGCATAAAAATATTGTTCTGCCTTCTACTCTCTCTCCGCTCTTTCCCTTTACAAATACTATTTGCTTGCACAGTCTAGCATTGAGGCCTGTCCACTGCTGTGTTTCTCTTCCAGTAAAGGAGGCTTGGTGCTCTGGGTGCCATGGTGTGTGTGTGTTCATGACCAGATCATTATAAACAGCAATGTTCTGGCTGACACCTGTGCAGCACTTTCTACATGCACTTGCTCCTGCCAGGCAGCTGCAGTTCTTTCCTGACACCATCTTTTGTACACATGTAGCTCAGAAGGGAAATTACTACAAGGAATATGGTTGAATATGAAGTTGGCCAGAGAATTTTTATTTTTTAAAAAAATTAATGAAAACCATTAATGTGAATGTAAAGGAAACAAACTGCAAACAGCAAGCTTTGATATTTTTTTTTTACTTGACAAAAAAAGTATCTGGCCCTTGACTACCATTCTCCTCAGTTTTCTCAATGTGCCTCCCTGTAATTGGAGTTTGTTTTTTAGGCTAAGGTAGTGTTCAGTGCTTTAAGGAAGATGAAGGCTTCAGCTTATAAAAGCAATTGATTAGGTTCATAGCTGGAAATACCAAGCATTGATTTTAATATCCCACAATGTATCAAGCAAATGAGTAGCTTTTCTTCATCACACCCACCAGTTTGCTGTCAATATAAGACACTACTCATTTATTACTATTAATTTGTTATGGCTGTGGATGTTGCCTTACTGACAGAGGTGGATTCTCTGGCAGAATTCGTTGTGTGAGTTAAATGAAGCTGGAGGAGGTGGCAATGCTGGCTTGGAGGTGGAGAAGGATGGCAGTGGTGACAGCACCACAGGCCTGGGTGCCTCATGGAGACTAAAGCTTCCATAACTCTGTGTGTGTGTGTGCATGGTGGGCTTGTCCTCAGGAGCTCCTGGGACACGTTTCTTCTCAGTTCCCAGTGCCTCCCAGTGCTTCCAGTGCCTTGGCAGCCACAGAATGGAGCTGCAGCAATTCATATCCACCAGGTGCTAGAACAGGAAAGGAGTGCTTCTGATTAAATATAATCTTCTGTTGGCAGAAGGAATCGATTGTCAAATATAAAGTTGCTGCTTTTTCAGATTCCCTGTCCTGTTCACTGCAGAGATGGTAAAAGATGGGAAGTGAATCCAATTCCTTTATGGTGACGTAGTGCCACTGACTCCACTGCCACTGCCTTGGAACTGCACCAGTGAAACTATAAAGAAGAATTTGCCTCCTGGTCTTGTTGCCAAGTAAACTTAAAAGTGTCAGTACTAAATTACTGGAGAGCAGCCCCTTGCTCTGCAGGTCCTGGAGAAGTATTAAAATCCATGTTGTACTGTCAGACACAAGGAACAGTCCCCAGCTCCCAGCTGTATGCTTTCCTAGTCTCATTCTTCCAACAGTTCTCCTTGACATTGCATTTTAATCCTTTCCAGCAGAACAGCCAGTTGGCAGCCTCGTGGGCTCACAAAATATAGTAGTTGTCTCTTCCCCCCCAGCATGAAAAAGGAGGAAGGTTGGCCGGAATTGTAACTGGTAACTTCAGTTCCCTCATTACTGAAAAAGCTTTCAACTCCTGCCATCCCCTTCAATTTCTGTTGGTATATCAAGAATAAGAACGTGGCTGAGCTGAAGTGTTTCTCTCCACTTTTGTTGCATGGTGCTGTTCTAAGTTCCTTATTTGTGATGTGTGAGTGTAGGATCTGCAGGACCCTCTGTTTTCCCTGGAATTTGCTGTGTTCCCTGTATATCTGCAGTGGCTGCCCCTCCACCCCCCTCATGTTTGTGTCTCTCTTTGTGGAAGATTTTTGGTAATAAAAGGGCTGCATTTTTTTTTTTCTTTGGAACAACACTTGCCTTCACAGAAATAGTTAAGTTAAGCTAATCTTTACCCTGATTCTTTTTAATTAAATCCAGGTATTCTAGGCAAAAACAAAAGTAAATAGTTTGTTTCTTAACCTAAAGACATTTTTTAAAGTGGTGTTTTGAGTCTTTTATTTTAAAGGTGCAATCCACAAAATGATGTTATTGGAGGCAGGCAGAAGGCTGGTTTTTTACATTACCACTCTTGTGCAGATCAGGGTGTAGCTGAGGAAGGCAGGAGGTGCTGCCAGAGACCAGCATGCAGGAGCTGTGCTGTGGTGGCTGTGCTTGGAGATTAGGAGAGAGCATCAAAGGAGCCATGGGTGCTCCCTGTGACAAATGACTGGGTGTTTAGGCAGCACCCAAGGAAGCTGGGCTATGTAGATTATAGGAGTGAAAAACCAGATTTGGGTTTGGCACAGGTGCTGCTGGGAGCAAAGCTTCTGTTGGATAGGAGTTTTGCAGTGTTGTTCTTGTAAATGAGAGGCCTTTGTTTCAGGGTATTGAAGTATCATGTCTTTTTTACTGTTGTTGAGATGCTTTGCTCCAAGGCTATTCCCTCTTTAACCACATTTTGATACAATTATTTTTATTTAGAAGTAAGGTGCTTTCAGTCAGATTTAAGGATGTGAAGGACTGCTTGCTTGGGGTTCTTGTCTCCTTCCAAATATTTCTGTAAGTTCTTTACAAGGAAAGTATGACCTGAGTGCAACTTCAAAAGTGCCTCCACAAAAAATGCACTCCAAATGTTGTCATAGTTAAATTCCTGGATTTCTGGGGAACACAGTGCTATGTATTGCACTAATTTTTGGAGACTGATATAAGGCAGTGAGAAGTCTGGAAGCATTTGTACAGCTGATTTCTCAAATGGGGCTGCTGAGAGATGAAAATGCAGTGCTGGTTTGTGGGTAGCAGTCAGAAAGAGCAGCCCTGGGTGTAGGGGAAGGCTCTGAAAATGTGGGGTGTGTGTCAGACCCCAAGTGCAGCTCAGGCCCTGCTGGCTGCCCTGCAGGACAGACAGACAGACTCTGGCTGCTCACCCTGCCCTCCTCCTCTGGGCTCTTCAGGGAGCTTCACCTTCCTCAGGTTCCAGCCCCTCTGCTGTAAATGTGCTCGGGGGAACAGAAAAAAAAGAGAATTTCTCTTTTTTTCTCATTTAGCAGTGCAGTGGATCCTTTCATACACAGAGTTGTTGAAAAGGAATGTAAAAATCAAGGAGGATGTTTCAGTGAGTCAGAAGCTGAAATGGAAAAAAAAAAAATTGAAATACTACTTAGTGCTCCAATTTGGCATGCAGGGGATATTCTAAAATATCTTGTTGGTTCTGTTATTGTTGTAGCTTGATTTTGGAAGTTAGGAAAAATAATAATTTAGTGCCTAGTCTCTTCTAAGTGTGCCTGTTTAAAAGCTTACTTGTTCAAAGAGATGATTTATTTGACTGGGTTTGGGTGGCTCTAGAGCATTGTTCAGTGCTGAGCTTATTTGCCATTTAAACTTATATTGAATTATAGACTTTGGAGGGTGAATACTATTTGGCATCTAACTGATATCTTTGGCTGTTTACTCTCTAATGAAATAGCAGTGCAGGCTTTGATTTCTGCACATTTATTATCTATAAGAATTCTCAGCTTTTGCTTCATTGTAAAATGCATTAATCAAAAAATAAGATAGTTCTTGGTTCTGTTACTTTTGGTGGTGATATAAATATACAGTGCTCTTTGTATTGTTTAAGCAAGTTGTGCATGAAGAAAAAAAAGTGCTAAATCAAGATTTAAGGTTTTTATGAAGCCATTTCCTTGGGAATCTTCTCTTTTGTGTTGGGATCATGCCATAAACTTTATAGAAAAAATACATCATTTGTTGGTAATTGTGAATTAATATTGGCTATAACTAGTTGAAAGTTTTGGCATTTTCCTTTGACATTTGACAGCCTCAAACACTGGATACTTCCCCTGTATTTTATAATTTTGTCAATCTCTCAGTCTCTCTGTGATTTCTAGGTAATATTCTGGCTAAACAGACACAAAATTGTGATTTACCTCATGGGGCTTGATAGTTGCAGCACTGCTCTGCCTTTGGATTTGTCAGAGCCTTGGTGTGTAAGTGCTAGTGCAGTCTTTGTGTTTTCTTACACAAGCTAATTAAATGAGGATTTATGACTTCTGATTTATTCCCAGAAGTGCTTTGGATGAATGCAGTACGGGAATAATCTGTTGATAGCCTCTCTTGGTGGTGCTGGAGGATTTAAGTCCTGTATATTTGCAAACAGAGCAAGTTCCAGCTTGTTCATCTTGATGCTGAACGAGACAGGGATAGGGCTGGCAGGTACAGCTCCATTTGGAAACAGCAGTTGGGAAGAGCAGCTCTGAAAAGCACAATTCTGGTGGCTGTGGGAAGCACTGTCAGGCTGTTTGCAGCTACTCCAGTGTGGTCTCTACCAGATCATTAATGCACAGAGTTATTTGTGGGTACATGAGTTCTTGCAACACGAAAAGTAGTGCAAAAATATCCTGGGTAATGTGTGATAACATGGAGAACAACATAAAGTGTCCATGTAAAGTCTGTGTAGTGATATTTATCTTAAAGTGCTTTTCAAGTGTTCATAATAAATAAAACTTGAATCTAGAGCTAGGGGCAGATATGTTACTTCCCTGACTGAAAACTGGGAGTCCAAGTGTATTGCCTGTCTAGGGAAGTCTCACACCCACTGACAGCCAGATGCTGAGGGGGTGCTGGGAAGAGCAGAATTACATTTACACCCCTTTCCCTATAAATCTGTATAAATGCACTGGAAATCTTACAAAATGGCTTCTTACCGTTCTCTTACATAGAGTAGTTTTTAGGAATCCTCTTGCCTCAAATGCTCTGGTTATCCAAATACTTTATAGAAGAGCACAGGAATCTGCTGCTGCAGCAGCTAGAAAGTAACAAAATACCTTTCTGGTGTATTGGTTGCCATAGTTTTTGGCATCCTGTGATATGCCTATTGTTTAGATCGTGCAGATACCCTGGAAAAGGAGTCTGTCTTAAAACCCAAATGTCTAATACTCTGTTTCTCTGTCAGAAATTTGGACTAACTTTGTGTGATTCCTTTAATAGGCTTTTTTGTTTCTATCCTTCCTTTTTTTTTTTTTCTTTTTTTTTTTTTTTTTTTCCTGGGGGAAGAAAATATTCAAATGTCTGTAGTATGTGTTGTTCTTAAGAGATCCTAAAGAGGCTAAATAGTCTCTTGTGTAAAGCTTAAAATCCTAATTTCCAGTTTGCTACAATATGCTAATATGTTCATGCTCTTTCAGACAGGTTTAGATCTTAAAACCTCTCAGCAGTGCAGTAATCATGTTGTTGAGATTCAGGATGTGTTAGGGAACTTCTGACTGCAGCAGGTTTACATCAGAGCTCCCTGAATTCATCTCTCCAAAAGGGCCTGCGTGCACGTAAAGCTCCTTCACAGAACTCCAGGTAGAAATCTGTGGCACTAGAAATGTTTCAGAAAACATGGGATGTCTTTAAATATGCCACATACCCAGAAATGGTTTTGGCCAGTGCCTGTGTTATGTCTCTGGCTGATCTATTTTTTTTTTTTTTAAACTTCCTCGTTTGTGCAATCATTTTAAGTAGAATTGGAATTTATTCAACAGTCTTGAATTCTGACACTTCAGTCTAGGAGTAAGGACTTAAATTCATAAGAATGAAGTTTCCTTGCTTTTTAATCAGTATGGAGCTTTTTTTTCATGGAGTATGGAATCAGTTCAGCTTTGTGTAGACTTTTAAAGGTTATTTTCTTGTGTAGAACTTTTTTTTTCTTAATTCAAACTTCCAAGTACTTTGCAATGGTGTTTCTATGCTTACTTTTTTAAAGCATCTGGTATTTAGCACTTGAAGGACTGCTTCATTTTCCATTTTGCAGGCAATTTTTTAAAATGCTTTTGCATGTGTTTGCTTTTGGCCGATTTGTTGTCTAGATTTTTAGAAATCTTTTTTTATGAAAACAGCATGTTGGTCTGTTTTCCTACCTTAAAACTATTTCTGTAGGCAGTTACGTTTATGTTAAGGCTGAAGTCGATTCTATAGCTCCTCCTTCCCTTCATCTATAATGTAAAAAGAATAAATAATGTAGTTGAGTTGTCGTGGCTGCCTTATAGATCAGGGCATCCCTACCTGGTTGCCAATCTGCAGCGCAGAATTGCATCAGAAAAACCCTTTCTGCTGTTGGGGTGTGCTGGTCCTGTCTGACAGGGATGTTTGGACATCCCACCTATTTTCCATGAAAACTTTTTGTCTTTATGGGATGCAGGCTGTGATGACCTCTTTTCAACTCGCCAGTTTCCCACAGAGAGGAGGGGATGTCTGAAAGAGCAGCTAAACTGAACTCAGAGATGCTTCAGCTGCCATTTGCTGAACAGACTGTTTGCAGGCTCAATATTATAACTGAGAAAAAGCAAAGGAAGGAGGCATTGCTCTAGTGTGGAGGGGAGACAGAGACTGGGGAAGGAGAGAAGGCTTCTTGCTCACTGTTCAGGCTCTAATCCCAGGGGAAAAGAGAGTTCAGTCACCATTTCTCTGTGATTTCCCCCTGCCCCAAACACTCCCTGACAGAGAGAATGCAAATGACTGCAGAGGGGCCGTGGCACTGAGGCCCGTGTGGATATCTGGGGTTTCATTTGAGGTAAAGAAAGAGAGAAGAACCCTCCTGGGGCCATTGCTAACACGGTGCAGGTTGCTGTGTTTAGCTTGGCAGTAATTTTTTTCTTCTTTAGATAGAGGCTCTTTGAGTGCAATCCTAGAAGCAGGTTTGCATTGTTTACGTGAGTGATAAAACTTGGCTGGAGCAGAGCTCTTCCACCTGCCTACTTGGTTTCTCCAGTATCTTTTACACCTCTTATCAATCCTTCCAAACCCATCTGTCTTCTAGAGTGCCTGTTTTACAGAAAATAGTGCCTCCTCACCTGTGTGAGTGAAGCTCAAAAGATACCTGATCTTCCTAAAATACCGTCTTGGAAAGGCTGTGTAAAACAATCCCGTGAATAGATGGTGCTGCATTATTGCACTCAGTGGTGCCTTGGTAAGGGTGAGAGGAGTGGGCAGAGCTCCTGACACCCAACACCGCTGGGGCAGCGCCTTCAGACACCCCGGGGCTGAGATTGAGCTAAGGGAAGGGAGGGGAAGGGAAGGGGAAAGGGAAAGAGAAGAAAAGAGGGGAGGGAGGAAGGGAGGGCGGAAGGAAGGAAGTGGCAGAAGGAAGGAAGTGGCGAAAGGAAGGGGCGGAAGGAAGGAAGGAAGTGGCGGAAGGAAGGAAGTGGCGGAAGGAAGGAAGTGGCGGAAGGAAGGAAGTGGCGAAAGGAAGGAAGTGGCGGAAGGAAGGAAGTGGCGGAAGGAAGGAAGTGGCGAAAGGAAGGGGCGGAAGGAAGGAAGGAAGTGGCGGAAGGAAGGAAGTGGCGGAAGGAAGGAAGTGGCGGAAGGAAGGAAGTGGCGGAAGGAAGGAAGTGGCGAAAGGAAGGGGCGGAAGGAAGGAAGTGGCGGAAGGAAGGAAGTGGCGGAAGGAAGGAAGGGGCGGAAGGAAGGGGCGGAAGGAAGGAAGGAAGGAAGGAAGGAAGGAAGGAAGGAAGGAAGGAAGGAAGGGGCGGAAGGAAGGGGCGGAAGGAAGGGGCGGAAGGAAGGGGCGGAAGGAAGGAAGGGGCGGAAGGAAGGAAGGAAGGAAGGAAGGAAGGAAGGAAGGAAGGAAGGAAGGAAGGAAGGAAGGAAGGAAGGAAGGGGCGGAAGGAAGGAAGGAAGTGGCATCAGGAAGGAAGGAAGGAAGGAAGAGGCGGAAGGAAGGAAGGAAGGAAGGAAGTGGCGGAAGGAAGGAAGGAAGGAAGGAAGGAAGGAAGGAAGGAAGGAAGGAAGGAAGGAAGGAAGGAAGGAAGGAAGGAAGGAAGGAAGGAAGGAAGGAAGGAAGTGGCGGAAGGAAGGAAGGCAGGAAGGCAGGAAGGAAGGAAGGAAGGAAGGAAGTGGCGGAAGGCAGGAAGGGGCGGAAGGAAGGAAGGAAGGAAGGAAGGAAGGAAGGAAGGAAGGAAGGAAGGAAGGAAGGAAGGAAGGAAGGAAGGAAGGAAGGAAGGAAGGAAGGAAGGAAGGAAGGAAGGGAGGAAGGAAGGGAGGGAGGGAGGGAGGGGCAGAAGTGGCGGAAGGAAGTGGTGGAAGGAAGGAAGGAAGGGGCGGAAGGAAGGAAGGAAGTGGCGGAAGGAAGTGGCGGAAGGAAGTGGCGGAAGGAAGTGGCGGAAGGAAGTGGCGGAAGGAAGGAAGGAAGTGGCGGAAGGAAGGAAGGAAGTGGCGGAAGGAAGGAAGGAAGTGGCGGAAGGAAGGAAGTGGCGGAAGGAAGGAAGGAAGGAAGGAAGGAAGGAAGGAAGGAAGGAAGGAAGGAAGGAAGGAAGGAAGGAAGGAAGGAAGGAAGGAAGGAAGGAAGGAAGTGGCGGAAGGAAGGAAGGAAGGAAGGAAGGAAGGAAGGAAGGAAGGAAGGAAGGAAGGAAGGAAGGAAGGAAGGAAGGAAGGAAGGAAGGAAGGAAGTAAGTGGCGGAAGGAAGTGGCGGAAGGAAGTGGCGGAAGGAAGGAAGGAAGGAAGGAAGGAAGGAAGGAAGGAAGGAAGGAAGGAAGGAAGGAAGGAAGTGGCGGAAGGAAGTGGCGGAAGGAAGGAAGGAAGTGGCGGAAGGAAGTGGCGGAAGGAAGGAAGGAAGGAAGGAAGGAAGGAAGGAAGGAAGGAAGGAAGGAAGGAAGGAAGGAAGTGGCGGAAGGAAGTGGCGGAAGGAAGGAAGTGGCGGAAGGAAGGAAGTGGCGGAAGGAAGGAAGTGGCGGAAGGAAGGAAGTGGCGGAAGGAAGGAAGGAAGGAAGGAAGGAAGGAAGGAAGGAAGGAAGGAAGGAAGGAAGGAAGGGGCAGAAGTGGCGGAAGGAAGGAAGGAAGGAAGGAAGGAAGGAAGGAAGGAAGGAAGGAAGGAAGGAAGGAAGGAAGGAAGGAAGGAAGGAAGGAAGGGGCAGAAGGAAGGAAGGAAGGGGCAGAAGTGGCGGAAGGAAGGAAGGAAGGGAAAAGAAACGAGAAGCTGGCGGGGGGCCAGCAGCCGTGGTGCCCCGGGAGCAGGCGGAGGAGCAGCCCCGTTGCAGCCCAGCAGGACCAGGCTGGGGACTGAAGGCAGCGCCCTCCCGAACGGCCCTTTGGGGCTGCTGGGGCCTCGTCTGGGTCTCTCCAGAGCAGTTCCCTCCTTCTGCAAAAGACAACAGGATGGACATTGCAAGCTGATATAATTCAAGTGAGACGGGGATCACCTTGCTAAGAGCAAGTTAACAGTGAATTGGAGACACGCTGCAGTGGTCAGTTCTTGGCCTGAGTTCTTTCAAGTTTCCTAACATTCACTGAAGGAGATCATCTGCATCTCAAGAAGATACAGAGATTCTGTCATGTATTTACCGGCTTGAAATGAATATGAAATGTTTCATATTTAATATAGGGTTATGAATATGAAAACATGGTATTTCAGAGTTTTGGGGAAAGTTTTAATCATGGGCTTCTACATGTTAGATTTCCCTCTGCATAGATGATGATTTGTTTTTTTAAATAAAAACAACCCCCATGAACTCTAAACTTTATATAACATCTAAGAACACATTTGTCTTTTCCTGTGGTGTAAGTGAGAACATATATGCCTATATAAATATATACTGGCACATGTTTTTTGCCTTCAAAATGGCTTATGGGCCATAAGTGAACAGACTGCTCAGTTACTATGCCTGGAAAGCTTATTTAATACTTCCAAATTTAAATATTTTTCTCTGTTGGTTTGTTGCGAAAAAGTGCAGTAAAAAATTTAACCTGGCAATAATTTTATTTTTCTGAAGGAGAATTACTCATTGGATGAAACATTAATTTCTCCAACAAATGGTTGTTTTCTCCTGTACTATAGACATTCCTTTTCAGTGCTTATAAGGACTGAATGTCTGAGGACCTTGAATGGGAAATAGCTTCATTTTAGTATCTTGGTATAAGAACCAGTAATTTTGTCTAGCAGAGGAATTTGGTTCTCCCCTGTGAGGGTAGGGAGGCCCTGGCAGAGGGTGCCCAGAGCAGCTGTGGCTGCCCCATCCCTGGAAATGCTCAAGGCTGGGCTGGATGGGGCTCTGAGCACCCTGGGCTGGAGGAAGGTGTCCCTGCCCATGGCAGAGAGTTGGAACTGGGTGACCTTTAAGGGTCCCTCCCAACCTAAACCTTGTTATGAGTCTGTTGGTTATTTTTTAAAATATGAAAGTGCAAATTAATGTGCTTGTAATTAAGGTAATGAGGTGAGCTGGTTCACTCCAGTTGGGTACAATGCATAGTCTCTCGCTGTTTATCCAAGCTGAGTAATGTTTCATTAATGTAAATAAATAATATTCTTCAGTAGTCCTGCACATCCCATAAGCTTTATAGGCAATATAGGTTCTTGATCTGAAAATACTTTTTATGATAAGCTTCCATACATGTGTTAATGGAGCCCTTCTGTCACAGGTCACCTCATTTGCTGATGACTCAGAATTCAGCTCAGGTATTTGCAATGGAATTAGCATGCAGAAAGAGTATTTCTCAAGGTGTTTTTCTCCAGAAAAAAAAAAAAAAAAAAGGCAGAATCCAGACTACTGTTTAGAAATGGAAACCACTCTTATTCCCATGAACTTGGTTGCTATAGGGAAAGGGGGAATTACAAATACAGTAGTAGTGTGCTTGCAGATGGCCTGCAGTCAAGGCCTCAGAATTATTTGGACAGTCTGTCTTTCCAAAGGCACAAGGAGGGAAGAAAAAGCTTCCATCTCTCTGCCTGGTGGGAGCAGGGAGTTCAGGGGTGGTGCAAGGAGGGTGTGCATTGGGATAGAAAGCATTAACAATGACTGGGGGTGAAAGGGTTGTTATTTTGTGAAATTTATGGGGAATCTGTTCTTCAGGTGATTTAGGCCATTGAGTGCAGAGTGAAGAAACATTCCTGGGGTCGGTCTGTTTCCTGACCTCTGGATGATGGCTTTTATCTCTCATGCTGTTCCTTTGTGCTGGTTTGTTTGGTGTCCCAGACTGATCAGCTCCAAGCTAATTTCAAAATACATCCCCCAGCATTCACAGTGTTTTCATTCTTATGTGATAATTGCTGGTGTAGAAGTAAAGTTTGTGAATTTTGTTTCTTTCCAGCTGGCAGACTTTTCCATACATTTGTAGGGAAAAATGTAGATGCTGTCATCTTCCCATCTCTTCCCTCAGTACCCTAACAAGGCCATGTTAGGTGAATTATAAGCAAAGATGGGTGAGATGCTGTGGGAGAAGGGTTGCACTTTGAAAAGATTACTTCTTTTCTAAGTGTTTTGTCTCTATCCTGGGCTGGTGTTTATTGCCAGTCTTGTTAGGACTGCCTGCACCTCAAATGTTCACCTGGGTGTAGGTACCATGCCACAGCCACCAGACAATGGCTCTTTTTTGGACATACTTTGGTCTGCAAAGACTCCCAGGCCTACCTCTGGTAACTTTGGAGGAGAAAGAATGGCAGAATGTCAAGAATTCTTGTATTTGAAATAGCAGGCAAGAGCTTCTGGAGTGCTAGAAAAGAAAAAAACATTTCAGAAAGAAGTAAGGACAGCAGTTATTGTCTCCCTCCAAAAAGAGATGCAAATTTGCTAAACTCTTTGTACAGATTTATGTCACAGACCTTGTGGCTTTGGGAGCTTCAGGTCTCCTGTGCAGCTGCTCAGAATGTGAAGGGGAATGGTGACCCAGCAACAGGAGAGGAAACAAAGTGAGCACTGACACTGTTCATCACTGTGGTACTTGTTAATGATTCTTCTGGGTGGCAGCAATAATGAGCAGTTGAAAGAAGTACTTTATGTACCCTCAATAAATTGCTTCCAAACCTCATAATTGCCACAATTCTGGCTTTCAGTAGACCTGGTAATGAATTTTTGAGTGCTGTCCACATGTTTGCCTGTTACTGTACTTGACTTTCATCCTATTTTGAATGATCTCATCAAGGGATGGGTGATGTTATCTGAATAGAATAGATTTATCTAATATTGGGCACAATGGTGATGATGAAATGGAAGTAACTATGCAGGTGACTGCAAGGGGTTTTTTACAATTCATGTTCCTGTGAGGCCACCTTTTCCTGATCCTGCTGTAGTGCTGATAGGTGTGTCATTTCAGATGGCACTGCCTGCAAATCCCACAGTATTGATTGCAGGAATTCCAGCAGCCTCTTAAAGGGTACTGTTAGACATGGGAGGAAATAGATGCCTTCTTGTCTTGGGAGTGTGGGCACTGCTGAGGTGTTTCAAATGGCAGAAAATGCCTTAGGTTCAGATGGGCATGATGAAGCTTAAATGTCCCTTAAAGGCCTGTGCTGTGTGCCTGTAATCAGAATTTAACACAGTGCTTGCCTTCTGCTGACAAAATAAAAAGGAGGAGGAAGTGTTGTTGTTTCTTTTGGGGGTTTTTTGGGGTTTTGCTTTTGTTTTTTAAAGAGAAAAGTAGAGAAATCTGGAGAGACTTCACTTATATGAGCTCTTTCTATATGTATAATTTAACATGGCACCTTATATATAATTTAATGTGTGAAATAAACATAACATTTGAATTTCACAACTGGAACTCTTCTACTTACAGAAGTGGAATTTTTCCTATCTGTTTTTAATTTTAAAATGCAGTTTCTGCAATGAAATGAACATGTGTAGGGGCTTAAAACACTGAATCCTAAAGAATCCATGACGCCTTGGCCCCTTCCTAGGGTAGCGAGCTTAACCGGTGTACCAGGTATGTGTTGCATTGATGTCAGTGTCATGACTGATAAATCACTTTCATCATGCAACAGAGCCTTATTTATAAATAGCTCTTTAATAGAATGCCCTAAGTTTGCAAAGATGTTTTTCAAACCCCTGAGAATACTGTCTCTTGCCTCAAAGAGCTTATAGTCTAAATGAAGTAGATAACCAGGTAGAAGGGATCAAAGAATAGAGGAGAAACACAAAGGAGAGAAGTGGTGGGTAGGGGGAAGGGAGGTGGGCATAAATCTCAGGAGAGCAGGTCTATCAGCTTCTTGTTTTTAGAAAGAATACTGTTCCCTGCCATTCTAATTGAAATGAGATAATGTTTTGGAGCAGAGCTCACTGAACAGACTCGCTGGTGTTGGGTTTTGTGGAGGAACAGAAGGGTGTTATTTTCTTGCTAGAAGAGCTGGCTGAGGCATCAGGAGTTGCCTGAATATGCTGCTTGAAGGGGATTTTACAATAGGTGAGCAAGTAGTGTCAATAAGCTTTGCTTCATTGATTTTCATTCATTCCAGCTGAGGATATAACCAAGTGGGAGCAGTTAGGAGAAAGTAATAGACCCAGAGGGGAAAAGAAGGTTTTCTTACCTGTGTTAAGCCTTTTGCCTTGCAATGTGAATTGGCCCTTTGCTCCTCAGCCAGGGCTTTGGTGTGTCATGCCCAGCAGAAGCAGCTTATGGGCTGCTCCTCTTGGACAGACAGGGTAGGGTTATTCATATTGTCCCTTCCTGCCTCCTCACAGGCAGGCCCTTGAAGAGACTGCAAAAATGGGATGCTACACTTATTTAAGGTTTCCTAACACAGGAGAAAAAATAACCCAAACCAACAAAATTGATTTAGTTTGGTGCACTTTCGATTAAATGGATGCTGTGCTTCTTGTGTGTGGTTGGTTTCTTTCTTTTTTTTTCTATTATGCAAAAAGTTTGCTTTTTATGTTGCTTGCTTACTGGAGTCTTTGAAATAAAGAACAAATAAATGTGAGAATCATTAGGTATTCATCTGTGACTTGCCATTATGTTTATTAGCCAAAATCTATCAGCATTCATTTGCTGTCTGTATTTTATTTTGACTGCAAGGCAGTGTTGGCCTTAGTATTTCACTTCTAGAGCTCATAGTATTCTTACTTGTCATCATCCTGAATCTGCTCCAGGTGGAACACTACCAGTGGTGCAGGAAAACAAGTACAGTATCTTGAGGAGGAAAGAACATTTAGAAACTGAAAGCTGAGCAGAAGTGATGGATCAGAAAGGGTTTAGGTGACCAAATACTAACAAATGTAATATGTTTGGATAGGACAAGTAAGGCCACTTGTACAATTTCAATTGGTACTTCTGGCCAATTTATATGCCCACTTCAGCTAAACAAATACAATAGGATATTTTATATCACTTGAGAGTGAAGATCCAGAGGGTTTGCAGCAGTACTTATATTTATTACACTGCTGTTGTGTTCTGAATAAAATTGGGCGTGCTCTGAAGCTGCACAGCTCAATTAAGAGGCTTTGCCCCCTCCACTCATTTGTGTCCTTGGTGTTTAGTGGGCAAGGTGTTCCCAGTCTGTTCAGAGCATTCCCTGTGTCCTCTGCCAGTGACACCTGGGGAGAATGAGGACAGTGTTGTTGGGAGCTGAAATCTTGGCAATGAACCTGAGCGTTAGAGACAAATGAGGGAGGTGTGATGGAATATGAGGGAAGATTTTAACTTTTCAGATGTCACCCGTGGAGGATGACAAGACATTGTCCTGTTGCTGCTAGGACTGGATGTGAATTTAGGGCCTGAAAGTATGGTGATGCCGACTTGTTCCCTATTTGTTGGAAATGGAAAGCAAATGGAAACATGGAGAATGGAAGATTTTTTTGTTTGTGGCAATTATTTTTTAGAGCAGTAATGTCCTTGCCATTCAGTTGGTCTCATAAAATGTCAGAAGTCATTAATGGCCAACAGTCTGGTCATGGAAGCTTTAAAGATACTGGAATTATGGAAAAGTTTCCCCTTCAGTCCATATGCCATCAGTGGTGGTTGTAAAATATTTCCAGGGCACAGAAAGGTTTGCCAGTCCAAGGGAAGTTAACAAACATGAAATACAGAATCCTTATAAGACTTTGACGATATTCCAAACTAATAGAAGATTAGGAAACACACTCTTTACTTATGGTTAAAACCAGTTCTAAAGCTTAAAAATGTGTCTTGTGGAAGTGTGGCATTTGTATGCCTTGGACAGAAGTGTAAAAAGTCTCTGTGTCTTCCTGAGTGCAAGGAATGCCAATATAGAAGTGATGATGGAAATGTTTGATAGTGCACTCACTCATTGTTAGCACAGATAAGGGAGATAGTTTTAATTCCCACCTTATAAGCAGGTAGTTCTATAGGATTGTTGTTGTGTCCAGGCTGTGGATATAGTTCATGTAGGTAAAACATGAAAAAGAAATGAATTTGGAAATAAGAAGTATTGCTATTGGCACTGTGCAGTGACCAAGTTATTGACTGTGCCACAAGGAAACCATTCTACTTCTCCTTTTCTCATTGTAATGTGCTGCTTTTCTTTTATTGCACAGCCATACCTACATTCTTCTTTTTAACTTCAGCTCAGTGAAACATCTTGCTGATACTTTTCCATTAACCTTGCTTGGATGAAGATAACAGTGGTGTAGCATAATATTTTGTTATTGATTCCCTCCTTTCCCTCCCTCAATTACTAAGCCAACACAGAGAGGAGAGTATAGCTATTTTTAAAATAACTGTTGTGATTAAAAACTGTAGATAAGGAACTGACAATTTTTCTTTTATTCTGCTCTCTAGGTTGTCAGCTTTGGAGCAATTTAACCACCAGCTGAGAGGGTGGACAAGTAGTGCCCTCTGAGATGTCTTTGCAGTGCAGGCCCTGGAAACAGCTTTGTGGCTGGTTTTATGCAGTGCCTCACATTAGCCAGTTTTCCAAAAGCAAATTGACCTTTGCTGTGTAATGTTTTATGTCAAGTAGGAGATCAGACCTGCTGTGCTTGTGCTGTAATTTCCTTTAAATGCAGGATTAGATGTTCTGGTGTAATGGTGATACCAGTGATTATGTCAGCTGGTGTTTGCTCTGTTCCCCCTCCCACTTTTTCCAATTCAAGTTTGGCTCCCTTTAAATGTCTGTAGAAATCCTCGCTGCCACTTGGGGAAGAAAGGGAAGCCCTGAACACCTTGGCCTGCAAGTCCCCTGCCTGTGGAGCTTTCCTGAGCAGGTGGAACCAGCAGCAGCAGCAGCTCCTGGGGCTGGGCCTGGGCTGCAGGTGGGATGTGGCTCCCCAGTCCCTGCCCTGCAATCAGCACTTTCTCCAGGGCCTCGAAACTGAACAAAAGAGTGTCTGAAATATGTGCTGCCTTACAAGATTCAAAGTGATGCATTTGTCTGCTGGGCCTTCTTCAAGCTATAGAGAGAAAAATAGAACAAGCTTAGTTTTTCCATAATTTCCCCCCTGTAGCCCAAAGGAGACTACACGACAGAGATGTCTTCTCTAATCTTCTCTTCCACCCTGCATTATTTTCCTTCCCTCCTCCTTTCCTTCTGTCTCACAGCTCCCCTCCCCACTGGCACACACACAGACTTTTGACAGCACACCAGTTTGATTCCTGAGCTCCCTTTTTAGCCCACATGGGTGTCTAGGCAGTGCTGCAGCCCTGGCTAATACATGAGAGTTGGAATAAATGTATAACAGCAGGTAGCAAGTGACTGTTGACAGGGTGACATATTGACTTAATATCTTGTGTTATGTGATATGAAGGATGTGCCTTTTGGTGTGTATTTTCATTTTAATTTTTTTTGTGTCTTTCTTAGACACTTGTAGGCAGTTTGGAGTAATTGTCTGAAATCATTAACATGTTTATTAAATAAGGGAGCAGAGTGCATTATCTAGCAAATCAATTATGTAAATGCACAAAAAGCATGAGAGATTAGTCTTTAACTGTTGCTGAACTGCATCCACTTACCTAAATTATACATGAAAGTGGGGTTTTTGTCAGTGTGTGTGTGTGGTGTTAGGCTCCACTTTGCTCTTTTGGAGCTTTAAGTAACGTGGATTAATTGGTAGTGTTGTGCAAGAAGAGGGCACTCCTGATGTACACTAATGAACACCAGTGTGCATACATCCTTTCTATACAGGGAAACAGATGGTCTGGAGTGCAGAACAGAAGTAATCTCAACTGGAGGGTCTGGATGACAAGATAAACTGACAGTGAAGCCCTAGCAATTTATTCTCTCATCTAGACACTGGGAAAAAATCTCCAGGAAAATCTGTTAATCTCCAGCAATTTTAACAGTATGTTTTCTTTCTGGTGACTTAGGATGAAATGAGACCATGCCTCTGCAGTTTTACCAGTCCTTAACTTGGAGAGGAGGTGAGAACAGAGCTCATCACTCAGGGCATGCTTGGAAAATTCACCTCTTTCCCTTACAGCTGTATAAATGGTGTGTGTAGGGGACCATGTGGTAATAACAGCACAAACTGCACTGCTCCATTTTCACCCACTGCATTTTCAGTCATGCTCAGCTGGAAGGAGAACAGTCTGCTGTGGTTCAGGCAAATGTGATTTATCCACTTCTCTGAAGCATATTGCACAAAAAAAAGAGAAGTCTTGCATCTTAGGGAAATGGTGGGTACCTGTGCAGGAGTCAGAGAAAAGGTTATGGATGCATTTTAAAAGGGGTGAAACTTGTGGAAACATCATTATTGTCCATTATTAAATACATGTATGGTCTCAGGCTTCCAGTGGTAGCTGGGGCCTTCCCAGAGGTTATCACTCATCATCAGAGAAGGAGAGCACATTCCACACTATTGGTTTTTTTCCATACTATTGTTTTCCTACCATCTCATCTTCCACAGAGGTTTGCAGAGGTTGAGCCATTCCAGATGCCCAGCACACAGGCAGCAGAATTTCCCCTAAAATGCTGACTTTGCAGGTCATTGTAAATGCTCAAGCTGTCTTAGAGCACAGTTGTCCTCAGGACATGCTGTAGTTCCATCTCTGCTGGAATGCCAGCACAAATAACTCAGCTCTTTATTTCCTTTGTTGTTATTTCTAACCCAGCTTGGGTTTGGTTTGTTGAAGGGATGAACTTCTGCTGGCCTCATGGTACCAGAACCCAAGATTGCCTCCCAGGAACTGAGGCAAGGAACTTTTCTGTCTTCCTGCCCTCTGGAACTCACTCTTGCCCCTAGTCCTGACAGGGAGGATGGTGAAGGAAGCCTTCCATCCCTTTGGACAGACCTTGCACCACAGTGACAGTCATTGTACCACGTGTTGCAGGAGTTAATTGTCAGAAAATCAGGAACTATGCTACAGGGCTGGATATAAAGAACACACACTGCTGTCCTGTGTCCTGACAGGTGAGCTGGGGGCAGTCCAGTTCATCTGTGCAGTCACACAGGTCAGGGCTGGCTGTTTGCTGCCATTGCAAGAATTTCTGGTATCACTGGAGATGTGGCAATTCAGCTGGAGACAATAAATCATATTATTGTACCTGAAAGTAGGATTCATTTAGTTCCTGATGAAATTTTTAGTTGTGAAAATCTTGTTTAAAGACAGTGCCTTCCCAGGAATTCTCAGTGTTAAAATAACAGGACGTTAAGTGTGTCATGTTTATTAATTGTCAAAATTAGATCAATCATGACAAAGCTAACAGATATGCCTGGTTGAGGTGAAAGATGAAGATGGAAGAGCTAGCAGATATCACCAAGGAGCTGAGAGATGCCAGGAGAGATGACAGATGTGGCTGGATGAGCTGAAGGGGGATTGGAAAAATGCAGTCCCAGTCATTGCCTCGGGGAAGAAATAGTAAACCTCACAGACCTTGAAAAAATGTCTCAAGTGAGCAGGAATGGAGGAGTTTGTTCTGTGCCATTGTCTCTGACTCACTTGCAGCGTCTGCTTCTTCCCCTTCTTGAGAAGTTGCCATAGGGGAATGACTGCTGTGATAGCTAGGATTTGGAATTTTATTCATGTTTAGATTATAAAGCAGACTGTAAAATATTATTGTGCTGGTGCTGATCCTTTGTGACCTTTGCAGCTTTGGCACCTTCAGGGACTTGTGAGTCTTCAGCCTGCAGTATTAAAGAACTTTATCCTGCAGTGACTCACTTGGCTACAGCTTCCTGTACCTGGGCAGAGAATAGGAATAAATTCAATGTGCAAGGTGAGGGGTCCAAGTCCAGAGAATTTGGGAAGGCAGATCCACGGGTGTGATCTGTGGGATTGTTTCTGTTCTCTGTGAGAAAACAATACCAATATATGGAATATGGCCTTTGGAATATATTCAAACAGCAACAGTGTTCCATGGATCTGGAACATGCAGGTAGCTGCTGCACTGAGGGTTTAAGTGAGGACTGCACCATACCCTTTTTTGTTATTTCCAGTACCTTAAGAGCTCTAATAATAATAATAATGGGCTATAATAAAAAGAAAAATGACAATACATCCTGCTGCATTTAGTGAAGTATCCCATCCTTTTACAAATAACTTGTTTTTGAAAACCTAGAATGAGAGCTAAATTCCAGAGTGGTGTCTTTGTAAAAATAGAGCTCATGGGGCTTTGTCAAATGATGAAGGATGTACTTCAGACAATAATATGCATAGGTATGGCATGTCTATAAAAGTTGGTTCAGAAAGTCTGCACAACACCCCCTCGTTGATGCTATAAATACATCTTTGTGATGAAGCTCAAAATGGGATGAAAATATTTTGATACTGTGTTTTTAACTTTTGATACATCTCTTGGCTTGAAAGATAAAAGGATTCACTCCCAGAATTTACACTCCTCTGATGTGATTAAAACCAGATAGGTGTACTGTAAATAGAATATACTCTGTATGATGATAGGTATGGCTTAGTGTTTTTGAGCAGGAGGTTTCTTACTGTGGAAAAACAGCTTTTCTTGATAAGTTGCTTGTCACTGTTTTCAGCAGCACCTCCTTTCATCTATTATTCATTTTAGAAGACTTAATAGTATGATTTGGGTGTGGGCTGATACCAGACACCAGTAGAGTATAACCCCTGCAAAAATGAGATGCACAGAGCTATAGGGGTTGGGAGGCAAACAGACAAATGCCTCCTTGCTTTTTGCAGAGCATTTCCCCATCCAAAAAACAGTCACACTGTTACATGCTGCAGACTGTCTCCACCAGTCCCCTATTTAAATCCTGCTGGAGCAGACAAAATAGATGGGTGTTGTTCACACCTTGTGCCTGTGTCAGGTGTGGTGCAAAGGCAGAGCCCCATCCTGCAGAGGCAGGAGCAGCTCTGCCCCTGTTGTCCTCACCTGGGAGGGCTGCATCTCGTGTTGGCCTCCAGCTAGCACAAACTGGGGTGCCTGCAGAAGGTCTGCAGCTTGCTCCCCGTGGTTTGCTGAGGTCTGTGGGGCTGCAGTTTGTGTGCCTGTAATGACTGTGAAGTCCTGTGTGACCGTGGATTTGTTGCAGTCGCTATGTGCATATAGATGGATGTATTTATAGAAGAATCACTGTGAATGTGAGAAAGAAGCCTTTGAAGTGTCAAGCCAAATATTCTGGGGGGAAAAAAAGAAGATTTCTTGTCTACATCAGAAGCTTGCATTTCATGTAGACTTGTCTCATTTTACCCAAAATATCTCCCCACAGGTCAGGAGAGCTGAAAGCAATAATAATAATTGGAAATGTAGGGGGCGGGAATGTGTGTATGGGAAAAGATAGAGGGAAGAGGGAAATAACAAACATCTCTGAAATGTTTTTGTTCCTCCTTAGTTATGATATGTTTCTTTGCAGTAGCTTTTCCTCCCGCTTTATTTGCTGTTCCGTCATGGACCTGCCAGAGCTGAGCTGGTTTCCCTTGGGTCAGGGCTCTGCAGGTGCCCTGCTGGCAGGGAACAAGGGATGCAGGACAGCTTCCCGTGCTCCCTGAGCAGGCTGGACCCCCAAAGCCCCAGGGCAGGGCTAGGGCACGTCTGGGATGGGCCCTGCCCCTCAGCTCCCAGCACGGAGGCCTCCACAGAACTATCCCAGGCCTGGCAGGAAGATTCCCTTTGTCCATTGCTTCCCTTTGGGAAGGAAAAGGGACACAGATAGTCCAGAGTCACAGAGGAAGGGGTCCACTCATCTTTCATTTAGCTACTACTGTGATGTTAGAGTTGGCTGACTCTTGAATATGGATTAAAGCCAAGGAATGTTACCAAAAAGAGGGGTTTTGCAAAGCAAAATAAAATACAGATGTTTTCCAAAACTAATTCTTCAGTTGATGGCAGTGGTTTTATGCATCATTTCCATTCTAAAAATAGAAAAGATTCATTTTTATCAAGAACTGTTTCAGGCAGCAGTTCCTGGTTGGTGTCTGTGTACATGTACTGGGACAGCTCAGAACCTTCCCATGGTGCCTTCAGTGAGAAATTCTTGCTGTCTCTAACAGGTTTGAGACATGACTCTCTGCTTTCTTCTACTGTATCTTTATTTGGGTACAATATACCCTTGTCCCAATTGAAATGTCAAAGTTTTGCTCTGAAATATATAAATCATATAAATCATAATATTTACAGTGCCTATAAAACCTTCAAAAACATACCTCACAAATACTTACTAGTTTTAAGGATAAGAATTCTTATTTTTTGCTTGTAGGTAATTAGCTAATTAGTTAAGGTAATGAAGCATAGTGCTTATTTTTTGTTATTACATCTATTCTTTCTTCTTTGTAATAGAATGTGTATATTATATATACATATATATTCTTTGTAATATAAGGTGTATATTATATATACATAAATATATATTCTTTGCAATATAAGGTGTATATCATATATACATATATATTCTTTGCAATATAAGGTGTATATCATATATACATATATATTCTTTGTAATATAAGGTGTATATTATATATACACATATATTCTTTATCATGTAATGTGTGTATTATATATACATATATATTCTTTGTAATATAAGGTGTATATTATATATACACATATATTCTTTATAATGTAATGTGCATGTTATATATTCTTTGTAATATAATGTATCTACTAAAGTTGGAGGAGATGAGAGTTGAAGATGAGGGTGTCTTAGAAGTGGAATGCAAGATACTCAGTTTAAAATACTATAAACTTTGTAGCATTAAGTCCTTTTGTGCTGTGGTGAAAGGTTGTGGGCAAACACTGTTAGGAGCTGGTTTGAGTCCTGAGCTACGAAATCCTTTCAGTGTTATTTTTAAACGAGGTTTGTGAAATTTAGCCAAGCTGTTTGTTGTGTTCTGTATTTAAAATGCATCATTTTGGTGTGATTGTTTTAGTCTTGTTCTTGGAGAGTGTTGGTAAAACAGCAGTGGCATGAATGGATTCCTCTGGTGTCTGGGAGACGTGGAAAAACAGAATCTTCCAGTTAAAGCAGCAGTAAGTAAATGGTGGCTTTAGGGGTGTCCATTTTGAGTCAGTCAGAGACCCAGATGGAGCCACTGAGAGTGGGGATTGAGGTGATGTTAAAATGCAGCTTCAAATGGTCGTGGGTATCAATAATTGCAGCTCCTCCATCTCCTGCCAGGGTGCCTTGGACGGGCCCTGCACCTTGGCATTTGCGTTGCGCCGCTGTGGGTAAATGTTAACATGCAGCAAACACTGCAGGCGAGGGCTCTGCCTGCCAAAAGGAGGGCATCTTTCAAATGCATTGCTCTGGTGCTGAATGGGAAGCTGAGAATATGCTTTCTGCAGGAGATGTAAAATATTAAAGAAGCCAGTAGCAATAAATGGAAGTGCACCCATTGGTTAACAGCATTTGGCTATATATCAAGACCATTTCTGCGAATGGATCTTGTAACATAAATTACTGAATACTGAATTACTGCAATGTGTTAAGGATTCCTTTTAATTACAGGATGTTAGGGCTTCAAAAATAAAATTCTTCAAAGTTAATCATGAAGTAAAATAACTCCGTACTTAGCTGAGTTTCAACTTCATTAAAACGGTTCAAACGGCTGATGGAGCCCTAATAAGTTTTGTTCAAAGATATGACATCTTTGAAAATTTTCTGCAAATCTAACTCTATTATCTTTGATACTCTCTAATTGGATATAGCAATCACTATTCATGTTGTCTAGTGGATTGCATCCATGATAAGGTACTGTAAATGTATCCTGTTGTCCTGAAATTAGCAAATCCAGGGATTGTAAGGGCTATTGTCACAGCAATATTTAAGCCCTTCAGGCAAGTACAAAATACCTATTTTGCCTTATATAGATATAAAACCACTTTGGGGAGTGCAAAATAGAGGGGGGGAGGGAATGGAATAAGCAACTTTCTGACAGTATCAAATCATTAATGAGGGCACTGGTTTCTAAATTATTTACAGTGTATTCCATGTGCTCAACTGTTTTAGAATTGTTAATATTGAATGTGTTGTTTGTTAGATACAAACATTTTTCTCTCTTTTACTTTTAGATATCCTTTTTGCAATGTAATTTAATTACTGATGCTGTTTACTATCAGGAGTCGTGAAGATTTTTTTTTCTTCTGCAAAGTAAAAATCAGTATTTTACAACAGAATATCCTCTTAGGAGAGGCTGTTGGTGCTGGCTGGGTGATGGAGGGATGTGAGGATGCAGGATTTATTTTCAGAAGCAGGATGGGGCCGGATGCTGTGTCCCTCTCCACGAGCCAGCTCCTTTTCCTTCCTTGGCTTCTCCCTCCTTCCTCCCTCCCTGCCCGGCCCCAGGGCTCTGTTCCAGTGCCCTCTCCTCTTTGGGAGCTGTTACTTTCAGGACCATCAGCTTTTCATCCTCTTTTTGGTGTCCCTGAAAGCAGCTTAAGCCGCAGATACAGAAGTAGCATTTTGCCCTCTGCTGGGAAGCCGGGTCTGACAGATCAGTGGTGTGAGCTGCTGTGCCAACCATTGTGGGTAAGGAAATTCTGCAGCTCTGGGGAAACACTCAACAGGCTCTGGAATCCTTTGCTGTGCTTCATTTCCTCAGACACTGCAGCAGCAGCACCAATTTGTGTTTTCCTTCTCCTTAAGGATGATGTTTTTTCTCCTTTTTGATACTATTCCTTTTATGTCAGTGTTGTCATTAGAAAGCATCTGGTTATTAGTCAGGTTCCTGTGAAGTCCTTTGCCCCAGTTCTTCCTAACAATCTGAGAGCACTGAGCTACTGGATCCCAAACCCTGCTACTGTTTTTATGGAACTCATTTGCAGTGTGAAAAGTCATACACAAAAAACAAGTGGAAATGGCCTGGTTTCTAGTTCTGATTTAGAAGTAGGCAAAATACTTTTTACATTTCTGGTGTAATTTCAATTAAAGTTGTTGTAAGGATAATAAAGACTAGTTTAGGTTGGAAGGGGCATTTAAAGGTAATCTGCTCCACACCTGCCCTTAGAAGAGCAGCACATCTGCAACTCAGGTTGCTCAGAGCCCTGTCCAGCCTGACCTTGAATGTTCCCAGGGATGAGACATCCACCATCTCTCTGAGCAACTCACTTGTGTTTCATCACCCTCATTGTAAAAAAATTCTTCTCATGTCTCACCTAAATCTGCCTTCTTTTAGTTTAAAACTGTTACCCCTGGTCCTATTGCCCTGCTAAAAATTGTCCCCATCTTTCTTTTAGTCCAGAAAGGAGCAGTTCAGTCTTCCTGGAGCCTTCTCCAGGCTGAAAAGAGCCTTGTCCCACTCAGTAACTATTGGGTACTGTGGGGTCCTCCTTGTTCCTGTTTGAACATTTGGTACTCCATGAAACACAAACTTCAGTCCCTGTAACTGAACCAAATTAGTTTTTGTTTCTTACAAGTTGTCACTTTATCTGCAGTTCTGCCCCAAAGCTGTGTTTATTTTACTGTATTTCTTCTGATGACACTTCTTTGCTTTAAGGGAAATAGCCCGGGAACAGGGGACAAAATAAAGAATAGAGCCATGTTATTTCCTCGATGGCTTGTGAAAACACCAGATGTATGTTTTGATTTTCTGCCCAGCTGAAAAATCATGTAGCTTTAACAACTTGAATTCCCCTATTATTCATGTTTATAGCTTTAATTAATTTCATTTTATGAAGCTTGGTGATTTTTAGAAAAACCCAACTATTTCTGAAAGTTGATTTAAAATCTATATGAAGCCACCTTTCCTTGAGAGTTCATGCACTGTGTAATGCACAAGTTGTGTACTTGTGAAATCAAGTTGCTTCATCTTTATAAACACCCCCTCACCCATATATTCAATCTTTTCTGTTGTTGTTGTGTATATGTGGACATGTTTCCATGTGTATAATGAAACTTAAACTTTTTATTTAAATAGTTCTTGTCCCAGCTGCAAGCCTTTTTCCATTTTTTCAGCTGCAAGCCGTTTTCCATTACTATTTTTTGAATCTTGAAGATAACTCTGATAACATTCTTGGTTATTATGGAGTGCTGCAATACAGTGCATAATGTGGAATGCCTTTATATCATTTATCTTCACATCAGCCAATGCCATGCCTTGTAACCTGTAGCATTTCTGTGCTGTGCACTCGCTTTCACTTGTTTGATAATTTGAGTGGTGAAGACTTAATCCTTCTTTGTTGTCTTCCAAAGTAAACTGTCAAGTAATAGTGATATTAAATCTACTCAGCTGTGAGATTCAGAGCTGGCTCTGTCTGCACAAAGCTCAATTGCAGGCACTGCTGAACACAGGCTGGAGAATCACAGTAGCTGTGAAACTAGCGCAGAGATTAGGATTTATTGCTGTTCAAAGACTGGCTTCCTTTTCTTTTTCCTGAAAGGGTGTTTTATGTGTTTTATCTCAATGCTGATTTCTCCCTTCTGTAAGTGGAGGGTGTCAGCACAGCAGTGCCATACACAAATGTCTCCTCCTTGCTACGTGACACAGAGGGAAATACAGGTTGGATATTAGGAAAAAGTTTTTTACAGAAAGAGTGATAAAGCACTGGAATTGTCTGCCCAGGGAGGTGGTGGAGTCACCATCCTGGATGTGTTTGAACAAAGCCTGGATGTGGCACTCAGTGCCAGGGTTTGGTTGTGGTGTTGGGGCTGGGTTGGACTCGATCTTAAAGCTCTCTTCCAACCTTGTGATTCTGTGGTGGCTCTTCCAATAATACAGGAAATAGATGGGAGCAATTGAGTAGGAATTTAATATCATCTGCACGTGTGTAGGGCAGAGGAACCAGCTGTGGGGAGCAGAAGAGCTGTTTGAGTGCTGAGGGACAGGCACAGATGGAGAAGGTGCCCTCTCCAAGCACCCCTAACCAGTCAGCCAGCAACTGCTGTGCTGAATGGCTGCTGCTGGCCTGTCCTGTGACAGCCGTGGTTACCCTGGCACACCTCAGGGACAGCAAGAGTGGTTTTCAGGTTGTCCTTTCCCATGAGCAAGCTGGGGAAAGCCTGTTGAGGTTCCAGGAGAAGCAGGTCGCTTGACTCTGTCCAGGAGGCTGCAGCTTGTTAGTGTGTGAGCAGAGATGACTTCACAGAAGTACAGGGAATGTATGAGAGGAGAGATTGGTGAAAATGGAAATATGGAGAGGAGATAAATGATGGGAAAAGAGAACAAGGGAAGGTTAGGAAAAATATATGAAGTGAACCAAGATAAACTGGCTTTTAGAATTAAAGATGACAGAAATTACAGCAGCTGTTCATCTCTCCAGCTTGGCTGAATGCAGAGGAGTGTAAAAGTTAAGGTCCTGTTAAAGGGCAGGTCAGCTGTGTGACTTCATCATTCTTTGCTCCTACTGCAGTACAAGGGCTTGAAAAAGGGAACAAGATGAACTAAAGGTACATGGGAACATAAAATCCTCCTTTTTCTCTGTAGAAAGACATTATGATGATTCAGCATGAAATACAGGCAGTAATGTGCACTGCTTTGAACTGGATTTGTTTTATGTGTTTAAAACAGTTGCTGTATTAAAGGTGGATATCCCCAAAATTTAGACTGTCTCCATCCAGATGAAAATTATGTAATTGAATCAGGTCTGTGCCCTATTTAGTGTCTCTTTTATCTGACAATGCCCTGTGTTGGCTGCTGTGAAGGAAAGTGTAAGAAAACCTACAACACCCAATTAGGGAGTCATGTGGCTGTACGTGGTATTTTTTCCAGCTCAGCTAAAGACTGGCTTCTGCTGCAAAGCATTTGGATTTCTATCCCTTCCACATTGGCTGAATTCTATGCAACATAATACAGGGTATTCTCACTAGCTCTGTGAATCTCAAAACCTTTTAAAATGCTGCAGCACCAATTACTTTGTGCATCTAGATCTCTCTTCTTTGTCTGTCTTTTAATATTCACCCATGTTGTGATGATTGTCTTGAGTTGGTCCCTGGCACACTGTACTAAACATGATAAAATACCAGAATTAGAGAAAATGGTCAAATTAAAAAGAGCAAAGAACCTTTTTAATGTACAAAGGTTCTAGCAAATGTTACCCTGCAGATTTCTGGTAGGTTAGGCTGAATTATTGTAATAGTTTGTTCCTGGTAAAATAAGACAATTCTGTCAATTCCAGCAGTCTCAGTTCAGAGAAATAACAGCACACCAACCCTTCTTTAAGGATCTGATTTTAGACCAGGTGCTTTTGCAGCATCTTGTGTAAATGGAATTATCTCCCAAACACATTGAAGTCTCAGCATCTTTCTAACCAACACAGACACACAGGATGTGGCAGCTTCCAGTTCTGCTGGAAAGTTCTGGGCTTGCAGGTGCAAATCTTTCCTTTTGGCTGCTGGAAACAGACTCTGATGGCTGTAGGTAGGAAGGAGCCAGTGTTCCTGCATTCACCTGGGCTGGGACAGCTCTCCATGGGAGTGCCCAGTGAAGTCCTCATTCTTGAATGGGATTTCTCAGTCACATTAATAATTAGAGGATGCTTTGGATTATTCTTGGTACTTGAAAAACCTCAATATTTTTGTCAGTGATTTTAAGCATTAAAAACTGTGTACCTACACTATCACTTGAATATTTGCAATTGATGTATTTCTGAGGAAATGAGCTCTCTTTGTTGCCAGAGAATATCTCCCTACTTGATGCTGATAATCCATACTAGTTGAATTCTTTTTTATTTTGTCCTCCAGTTGTTCCTTTCTGTAATGCCCAGAGACATGAGCACTTAGCCCCAGACACCACTGCAATTTGTCTGATAGCTGTCATTGAACTACAGGCAGTTTTAGAATGTCACATTTTTCTGTTAAGGAAAGTTGTTTCTCCTTGCAAAGTGGTTTAGGTATCCTTTTTCTCTATCACACTGAGCTGAAACTCAAGTTCACATGGACCTCAAACATTTACTGAGAATTAAAATTAGGGAGGAGCATAAAGTCCTCTGGGGAGGGGGAGTTCTGGAGGGAAATAGGAGAAATGATAGCCACTGACTTGCTGTGATTTACAAATGGGAGAGGGGTTTTCTCTGAAATACTTAAGAGTAAAAAAAAGGGGGCTGAGCTTTTATCCAGGTTTCCTGCTGTCTGCCTTACTAAATAAAACAGAACTGATGAAGTACAGAATTGTTGTCCAAATATAAGAAGCCCTCACTGTGCCTCAAAATACCAGCAGAAAAGTAAAAAGAGGTTAAAAATTTGGTGAGAATCGTTAATGGAAATTGAGCAAACAGCTCTACTGTCAAGAGGGAAAAATTGTTTCATATAGGAGTGATGATGCGTTCCTAATAAAAGCCATCGTTTCACACCCACCAGGAATAAGACATATTCTGTACTTTTATATCCCATCTTGGTTTGAGTAGGAAGAATATCTTTTTTAAGAAGAAAAATCTTGCGTTAGGAAAATGAAGAGGAAAAAGGTTTTCCCACATGCTGGAGAAATTAATGAATCATTTCCATCAGAGTACGTGCAAAAGCAGAGGAGCTGCCATAAAAGAAGGAGCAGCTGATTTTTCCAATTGACCTTTGGCACAGAGATGATCTGGTCATGCTCTAACTAATTCTGACAAAGGTGTTTTTAATGAGGGGGAAAAATAAAAACTAGGGCCCCTTCATCAGCTGAAATGCTGAATATGTTGGGTTATTTTCTTCTGAGTTTTAAAAAGGAAGAGTTAAAACTGCAATCAGAGACAAGAGATCCAGGAGAGGTGACAAACAGGTGCCACGTCACACTACCTTTGCTCTGCAGTCTCGAGTGGGAGGAATATTTTTGCTAGATGGAAGGTGTGTGTTCAGGTGAGGAAGTTCATCTGAGACAGGCACAGCCTGAGGCTCTGAGTCACAGACAAAATCCCATTTGGAAATGCAGGTAAGATGTGTGACACAAAGGGGAAGATGTGGGGTTGTTCTGGGAGGAACCTGGAGGACGCCAAGTGTTTAAGGAGGGTGTTGAAGTGGGTGGCAATCACTCTTTCATCTCCTCTCTTTTCTGGCACACTTCCTTCCTTCCCTGGTCCTGTCCTAGAACCCACTTCTCCCCCCTGTAAGGCAGCAGCTTCATCCAAGCCACCTTTCACTTCCCACTCCCCACTGGGAGCTGCAAACAGGAGAGGAAAGGCCCCACCTGACGCCAGAGGGAAACACTGAATGGAGCCTGCATGGGGACAGGGAGGTGGCTCTGAGCAAAGTCCCCATCTGTGGTTGTCCAGGGGCTCTTGGATCTCCAGGCTGCTCCCTTGGCTGCAGGCGGGAGAGGAGCTGTGCTGGCAGCCCCTGCTCGGTGCCCTGGGGCTGCTCTGGGCACAGACATCCCAACGCAGCTTTGGGGCAATCCCTGGGCTGCCAAGCTCTAGGTGGAGTGAAGCTGCTGAGGACAGGACAACAGGTGCCCACACCTTGAGGTGGACAAGAACGCCATCTCTCATTTCTCACTGACATACAGCAGTGTTTTGTGTGAGGCTGGGCTCCAGCTGCAAGCTACTTGGTTTAAGAACTTCTTGCCTTCTAATTGACTATTGTACAAGTGCTTTATTTCTTCTAATAATTTCTTTCACTATGTGATATTCATCACTCTTGCTGTCCCTGACTTCAGAAAAGACCCAACTAATTGTATGCAAGGGAGTATCCAAGAGCAGAGGAAATGGAGGGATGGGTATACACTTGTACCTGGCCAAAGAGTTAAAAATAACATTTTTTCAGATTTTGGAACAGAAGGACACAGTTTGAGGGATGTAGAGTAAGAGTTGTGGGTGGGGTACACCACCTCTCCCAGGTGATTAAAACAAGAAGCACCTAATTGTCCTACAGGTGGACATGCATGGGCATTATTATTTAACCTCTGCACTGCCAGAAATATGAAACCCAGAGAAGGGAGAGCCTCCAGCTGCAGCAAATGCTTGAATGGGAGCTGTTCCTGTAAGGCAAGAGGGCTGTTTGGAGTTAGCAGCAGCTGGAGACTGGTTTCATGAGCTCCTCAATAAGATGAGGCATTTCTCTGCGTAAATGAAGGCTCAGGGAGCAGTTACTGTGATCTGGAATCTCTGAGGTAAGCAGAGCCTGGGAACAAAGTGATGCACTGCTCTTGTTTCCCTGCTTTGCAAACTGCTTGTCAGCTGAGTGGGAGAGGCAGCCAGGGATGGCTGAGGGAAGGGAAAATCTGTGCTTTGTTCCAACCCCTTGGCTCTCTCTTCCTGGAACTTACCCAGGTACCAGCTTAGTGTGGTGCCTTAAAAGAAGCTTCTTTTTCGAGGCCTTTCTGAGGTTAGCTGATCCAGTGTCATCTAAATACACACAGATGAACCTCAGAGTTGCAGCAGGAACTTCCATGAAGGATTTTCCCTTGGTTTGACATTCCCATGGAGGTTTTAGCGGGGTTGGTTCTTGTTTTAATGAATTACAAGGCCTTTAAGAAGTGATACTTACTCAATATTTCATTATGGGGGAGTACTTTAACAAATGCTACAATAAACTGTCTTTTTCATTTTAGTGGTGGCCCGATGCATTAGTGTTTGAAGCTGAAACACTTTGACATCAGTCTGGGTGATGAGTTGCTATGGTTTCAAGGGCAGTGTTAGTGCTGGAACACGAGCACATCCCTGGGATGTGCACATGCACTCCTGGCTCCTATATATTTCATGACCAGAACATAGGAAGTCTCCTTCCACACCAGTGCCCTCATCACGGGGCATAAGGAGAAGCTGAAGCAAGATGTGGAGCTGGATTGCTGATGGTTAAGAGCTCTTCCATCCAGTTGGAGTGGAACACTGTGGGTGGGGCAGTTTCCAGCACTTTGATGGGAAGAAGGAAAGTTGGGCCTCGTGGAGCTCCCTCTGTTCACAGGGGGCATTTCCAAGGCAGGAAATCAAAGTGGGAGGCAGAGGGTTCCCATTCTCATGTGTAATAAACTCAATGACAGCCACATGTTTTAGCTTGAAATACTTTGTTCAAGATGCAAAAGGTGGTGTGTTTTTATCAGGCACTGATCACAAACTTGAAGTATTTGTGTATATATTCTTTCTCTGATGAAACAATACAGCAGGATTTTTTTTAAAACATAAAATATTTTTTAGTAAGCAAAAACCAGGTATATTGGAACCTTGCTTTAGTTATCACTTAAGCATCTTTAACTAAAAATAGAACCCTAATCAGTTTCCCCTTGAGTCCTTCAGCTTCCAAGTAGGAAATAGATAATGGCTGGATGTTTAAAACAATACAGTATTTCACATTATTGCTCAGTACATCGTAGGAATGTGAATTCCTCTGAGTTATATTTAATGCAGATAGTTCTAGAAAATATCCAGGAGCTTCACTGTGGATATTGAAATGCATCTCTGAAAGAAAGAATGTTTCCTTAAGTCCTAATGAGTCCTTACTGATTTGTAATGAACAAACCCTCTCCTGTACAGCCCCTCTGCCTGGTGAGGGTGGTGACCCTGACTGATGCTCTTACCTTGTTCTCCATATTTCAGTTCCTCCCTCAGGAATGCTTTGGAGCACCTGCTGCCATGTGGGGCTGTTCTCTCCCTGTGCCACACAAACCTCTCCCTGTTCCCCCAGGTAACACAGCCCAGCCGCTCTCAGTGCTCTGGGGCCTCAGGAAAGGCTCCCAGCCTGGTGCCCTGCCAGCCCTGGGGGCTCCTCTGCACAGCAGCTGCTTCTCCAGAAGCTGAGAGGTTACCAGGACCTGGTGGCTCCACACCAACACAGGGAGAGGTCCCACGGTCCTCTCACTGTTCCTTCGCCTCTGTTCTTCAGTCTAACTTGTAACACCTGGCTTTTCACCAAAAAAAAAGCACCCTGTAATTTTGGAAGTAATGGTTTGATCCTTAATGAGGTTACTGATGTGCAATCATCCAGCAGGATGGAGGGAAGCCACTTGCAAATGAGCAGTGCTCATCCAGAGATTCAGCCTTCTCACCAAAGTGTTCAAGGGAGGAAATGGCTCCAGAGGAGTTCCCAAGACTTGGAATTCAGGGATTTCAAACTCAGAACAGCTGTATGTACACTGAGGCTCTTCTCTTCATTTGTCATCTATCTAACAAGCTCATGGCACATATGTATATTTGCTTGTGAATTACAAAGAAATGTTTTGGAAGTCTATAGGGAATCCAGTTAATCAGTTTGATTCATTGCAGCACTTATTAGCCATGATGGCTGAGCCTCTGAAGGTTTGCCATTTTCTGTCAGTAAAGTTCAGTGTAGTCTCAGCCAAAATTGTTGAAATGAATATCTTAACTTTTATTACCCAAAGAAACTGTCAGACCTCTCTAATGATTTCAGATGGAGTGACACCACTTTTTTTAAACTTCTTCTTTTTTTAAAATTTTATTTTGTTCAGCTGAAATCCATAGTGCAGGCATATACAGATTGTGGGAAGGGGGAAATGTTAGTTAAGGTGTAGGTCCTGCCCAGATCCCGTGTGGGCATTTAGGTAATTTTAAATTTTTTTTCTCTTTTCCAACTGCTACTTAACAGCTTGTAAAGGTCTTTTGAAACTCTATTACTTTATGCATCAGAGATTTGCCTGCTTCCACCCTCCCCCTTTTGGGATTCTGTGAGGCTTTTTTCTTCTATGCTGTGCCAACAGCAGATTTTGCCTGAGTTTTCTTTTCCTCATTAACATCAATTGAAGTGAGACATCAGAAATCCAGGACCGTTTGCAATGACAGGACAGTGCCAATGCTCTTCCTTTCATAGGAATAAAACTATGCAAAAATATTTCATTATTCACATTATGATAGCCTGCATAAATTACAAATCATAAGCTAGGGGAAAAAAATCATTCTATACTTTATCAAACATCCCAAGTTTAAATTTTGAGAGGGAATATGAGAAAGAATTTTTAAAAAATCAAAATAGTGGGTTGTGGAAATGTCTGTTTTCCCTTGTTAATAATTTCATCACAAGGCATTATCCTACTTTGGCCAGTGAGGGTAAATGCCAGGCCATGTGTCTCTGCTGCTTTACAGCAGGTGTGTATACTGACAGTCATACTCTTGGTTTGGTTTGCCTTTTTTCCTCATCATGGTGAAATATTGAAGGCACTGAGTTGAAATTGTATCCTTGAAATCTCACCTTGATGAGGTGAAATCCCCAGCATGTTGTGCCCCTCAGCCCTACTGCATTGAGCCAAATGCCCAGCACACACTTTACAGTGCCAGGGCCTTTTCTTGAACCAAAACATGTACAAAGGCTTCTAAAAATCTAAATATTTGTGAAGAAATAATTCAACACCTGTTTGTGCTTTAATTTTAAAGCTCACTGAAATTTTGGGTTTATTTCACTGTATTTAGTTTTTATGTGAAGATCTGTGAAGAGAGGAAATACAAGGATACAGTGATTGGTGTGAGCACTGGTCTTGTTTTCATTAGATAAAACATTTTGGGTTGATTAATGAGGCAAAATCCCATTTAATCCAGTGGAGAGAAAAACATGTTCTAGTTAAAGTACCCCTGCCTTTTGTATTGTATGTTGGCCCCAGGAGCAGAATGAAGCTTTTTCCTCATGGGGAGCAGGCAGAGGAGCCTCTGTCAGAGCCCTGAGCCCCCCAGTTTTTGCCCCTTGCTGTTGGGCTGATGTTGGGGTGCAGCTGTGCTCTGCCATGCCCCAGGCTGCAGGAACATCCTCATTAGGCAGGTGAGAAATACATTTTCTGGCTTCATGTCTTAGGTCTTGCACCTTTTCAGGTTACAGAAATGGTGAGGGGTTTTTTTGGAGAAAATTAGTAAGAAAATAAGACAAGCTGTATCCCCTGGGATCAGGGTTCTCGTCTCTGTAATGAAGCATTGTTGTTTAGGTAGAGCTTTTGGAAGCTTCATTATAAGATATTTAGGAAAATTTAGGATGTTAAAGTGAGAGCTCAAGTTCAACACTTGTCAGAATTTATGTGTGAAAGAAACTGATAGAACTTACTGACTTTGAGACTTAGGAAAAACCCAAACCCACTAAAAAGCCAAACCTGTGTGATTTTGCTGATTTTCCTACTTGCCTGAATAAGATCTGTAGAGAATAAGAGTCTTAAATTTGACTGAGGGACAGGAGGTTTCTTTTTGTTTTCTTTTTTTGTGGGTCATGAGAAGCAGCTGTGGGTTTTGAAATAAGAGGTATGGCAGATAGAAAGCCTGATATGCATTCAACCAGAGTTGTGATTTAATAAGCACATGATTCCTTACTATTCCTGAGAATAAAATAACTTTAATAAAAATAAAAGGATCAGCATATTGTTTAACTGAGGGGAGAAACCAGAAAACTAACCCTGTCTATCAAACCTGAGATGTAAAGGAGATTGATGTAGCATCTTTTCTAGATTAATGAAACATACCACATTTGCAAAGTGGCATTTTAGGGTGGTTGCAAGGCAAACTCAGCATGTTAAAGGGAAAGGGATTTCATCCCTTCCTGCATGCAAATGACCCAAAGTTGCACTGTTCGTGGGCTGCTTTCTTTGTGTGCCAACTTTCTGGGACACAGGTTTCCAGTGCAGCTGGAGCCAAGAGTCAATGGATGTGATAGGAATTGGAATGTCCTGCTTAATATCCAGCACCTGTTAGTTTGTGCCTGTGCAGAATCACTCACAGGAGTCCTCAGGAAGTGTGCAAGTTGTTTACAGCAACAACAAATGTCTTCAAGATGGAGGAAAATAAAGGACATTTAACAGTCACTTCACATAGTTCTTCTGAGATTGAAGTAAAGTTCAGTATTAAAGATTTAAACAAAGCCAAAACATAACCAAAGGCAGTCTTAGTGTAACTCTAAATGTCATACATCCCTTACAGAAAGTATCTCTCAGATTAATTATGGAGCCCCTGGATTCCAAGAAATCAGTTGTAGAAGCAGGAGGGATAGCCCTCCAGGGGCAAATCTAAAGATGTTTCATGCCAGCAATAAAAACAAATTGTTAGGCAAAATAATTGCTTAGGAGAGGCTTTAAAAAAAAAAAAAAAAAAAACGGGGAAGTCATCAGCTTGAAGTAAGAATGGAAAATGAGAAGATGACTTAAATGCTATTTAAAGAATTAGTGGAAGAGTAGAGAGGGCTCAGTGTGGTTGTGTCTGAAATGGATGGCCAGTTTCAAAGATTTTGCTCAGCCCCCTCTGGAGTTACCTCAAAGTGCTTCGGAGGTTTGGGGCTTTTTGCCCTGTCACACAGCAGGAATGTTGCTGTGGTCTGACCTGTAAAACACTGCATTTTGCTGGCCCTGTTTTTTCTGCTGCCTTTACCATTTCAGGTACCTCAGCTGTTGGGCCCTTGGAATATAAAACAATTGTCAGACTGTGGTGAGGTGCAGTCACCATAGAAGCTATTGTCTCTGAGATCTGTTCTGACATATAACTTAAAATTTGCAGAGTGCTGTGCATTATAGTTAAAAATGCTAGAATAGATGCACCTCTGTGCTTTCCCTTCCTTTGAAGGTATTGTTTCTTATTTTCATGATCAGAATATTTAAATACTTCTATCTTACTCTGTTCCTTTAAAACCCAGAAAAATGATGAACTTAGTTGTTTCCAAGCATGTCCAAGCGCACGACAGGACAGCTTTTGTGGCTGTGTGCTGGCTGGGGCTCAGGGCCCTGCAGGGCTCAGCTGTGGGCTGTGGAGGGGCTGCAGCAGCCTGGCCCAGCAGGGCAGGGGGCAGGAGCCATGGTGAGTTACCCGTGCTGCTGGGGCACTGCTTCAGCAGCTTTGCTGGAACTGCAGTTGTTATCTTGGTAGATGCAAGAGGAGTGTTCTGTCCTAGTCTGTGTGCTGGGACAGACTGGGAGCGTTTCTGCAGTCAGGACATCCCTCCAGCCTTGGCCTGTTTCTGGAGCTCTCTCCTTTGCCTCCTACACTCAGATAACAGTGGGGCTTCCTCCTGCTCCTCCAGGGTACAAGGGGACATGCTGGGAGAGGGCAAGGAGTGTCACCTCCTTGTTCTCTCTGCTGCCTGTGTATTGCACAACTTTTGAGGGCACATGGGAGGAGGTGTCAGTTTTTCTATAGTTTTAGGATGGGGCTGTGTCAGGTTCTGCAGACTGGACCTGTTCAGTGCTAGGGGGGAGGCTGGAATTGTAAAGGTCCATAAAGGGTGAGCTTCTCCTCTGCTTTTGGGGTGCTCACATTTTGGTCAATTCATGTGATGTTCCATCACTCTCTGGGAGCAGGTTTTCTGTACTTTTTTTCCCCAGGGTCATCCTTAACACACCTTTTTTATTATTTTTTTTTAATCAGCAGAAGCCTGAACAGCTGAAATGGAATCCCAGTTTGAGCCTGCTTGGTCTGTAACTCACACCTGATTCCATTTCTTTTACCTTGGGCAGCACATCTTCTTTTCTATAGCTTGTCTTGCCAGTCCCTCTTCTCTGCCTTCACTTGTTTCTTTTGGTTGTTTGTTTCTCTTTTTTCCCTTTTAGTGCTATGGACTTTCCAGAAGAGCTGCATCCATGTGTGTCACCAGCATAGGGAGAGGAATATAACTGTGATAAGGCAGAAAGAAAAAGAAAACCAGAGTGCTTCTATAGGAGACCTTGGTGTTTATTCTACAGGAATGATGGTTGTCAGGATAAAGGGTAAATGAGAGCCAGGCCAAGAGAGGGAGGGATCTGGGCAGCCAGGGCTGTGTAATGGCACTGGGGCCACAGAAGGGAGCAGTGCCCAGTGCACAGCCTGGGGCAGGACTGATCTTTCTGATGAGAAGTTAAGACCTCTGTGAGATGGGCAGAACAGGAGATCTCAGGTTTTCTGCCATGTGTAAGGAGTTGCTGTGGCTTCCTGCACCCTCCCAGATAGGAGAGTGCTCCATTCTGGATGAAAGGCTGTGGAAGAGCTCTCAAGACCTTGCCACAAGTTGACACCAAGAAAAATGACACCAAATGACACCAAGACTTTCTCAGAGCTGGTAATGGGCAGGATGTTCAGCCTGAGGTTCAAGTCCTTGTCTTCATGGGACCTTTGGGACAACAGTGAGCTTCACCAAAAATAGTTTGCCAGGAATCCAAGATATTTGGATTTTACAAATATTTTGGTTTTATTTATTGTGCCAGATTTCATGCTAAAGTATGAATAAATGTTGTTATGTGAACAGGAAAGCTTGACTGCATACTTAGTACTTGTTCTAGGTTCCTAAGTCACCCTCTTAAAGCCAACCTATTTTACCTGAAATTCAGTCTATCATGTATGAGAAAAAGCAGAAGTGTGGTATTTGGACTTGACTTCAGCATTTTTGATTCCTTCTCAGCTGACTGGTACACATCAGCCAGCTTGGTCAGCATGTCTGCCTAGGAGCAGCCTTTAATTTGCAAATTCATGGCTGTCAATGTGTCCTGAATGTAGATTCATTGGGACCTCATCCCTGACTGCTGCCTTGTGATGGTGCTCACTCCCATCAGTGCTGTACTCAAGCGCAGGAGCACCAGGAGCTGGATCCTGCTGCAGCTGGGGACCATGGGCTCTTTCAGGCTTCATCCATGACCTGGTTACCAGGTGGTGGAGGTGGAACAGAGCTCAGAGGCTGCCAGGCTGTTTCCCTGCTGCTGCAGGACAGAGGTTGGTGTGCCCTGGGTGCTGGGTGTGTTTGCCCCTCTCACCGGGCACTGTGTGTGGCTCTGGGCAGGTTACAGAGTTTGTGGCACAGTGTTTGATACAGCCTGGCAAATTCTGCCTGTGTCATCTGCTGGCTGCTCTATTCCAGTGGTCTGTGAGCAAAACCTCCTTGCAGGAAAGGGAGGAGATGTAGAGAGTTCTAGATCTGGAGTTTTTCAAAGCGCTGCCGCGCAAAGGCGAGCGATGGTTTCATCAGCGCTGTGCACATAACCTGGTTTATGGCTCTAAATTGCTTTCTGCAGGGCTCAGGATAAAAGGCCGGAAGAGCTTTTCAGCAAGGGTTCCTGAGCTTGATGTGCAGGGCTGACTGGAAAAAAGAACAGAATTTTGTGTTTGAAATGGTTGACAGAAAAAAATAAAGCCCTCGCAAACCTCTGTGCTGCAAAGAGAAATACGGCATGTGGCGATTGACAGATTTACGTATCCAGATAAAATCTTCCACTTTTCCAAAAGCAGAACTTTCCCTTTATGCAATGTTAGTTTCAAAGCTCCCAGCTCCTGCTGTGCCTAATGGCAGGTATGTTTCCAGCGACTTCCTTTTCATGCCTGAAAATGGGATCATTCTCAGGTCTCCTCATTGTCATCTGGTAGCTATTCCCTTTCACTAATTTCCCCAAATGAGTTGTGGCCCACTCCGAAGGCTACAGGATTCATTAGAGTGAAGAATAATAAGAATGTCCTTGGTGTTTGAACAGGAAGAAAAGATCCCAAAGGCTGCCAGAGATAAAGATCACCCACTGAAAGGATAAAAATGAACAATGCTTCTTGCAGGGAACCTAAAAATACAATACTTGACTCTCACACAGGGTTTAGTTACTGAAATAACAACTGGATTGTTCAGTCTCAGGATTATTTTGGTCTCAAGGAAGTATTAAGTCTTACAAGTTAAAACAAAATGCACATCAGGGAAAACATAGGTTCAAGTCTAAACCATACCCAGTGTTCTGGGGTTAGCCCAGGTTTATGCATGTCAGGGTACAAGACTGGAGTTTAGAAGATCCTTTTTCAGTGCTGAATTCTTCAGCAAACTTCTTGAGTAGCTTTGGGTTGGCTGGTTGATGTTTTTATGCCTGTTGGCTGTTGGAAGGTGTTTTGGAAGCCAAATGGAAGTGACCATGAGTTTCTGCCTGAGAAAGTGGGCAGTGGGTGGGCTTGGCTGCTGTGTTATCTTGAGTTCTCTGTTGTCAATAAGACACAGCAAACCAAGCTGAGTGCATTGGGAAGTTTGTGACATTTGTCAGGCCGATTACTGTTGCCTTTAAGCAGAGTATTTATTATGTGAATGTCTGCTTCAGTCCCTTGCTGAGTGGTAGTTCTGCATTAATAATTAAATTTTTCTTTCTCTACTGTAACATGGATATGTATGCAGAGTCTATGCACACATATGTAAAAATGACATTTAGCAATGGATCCTGCCTAATACAGTCCAGTTTTTAAGACCCTGTAAAGAGGCACAGCTCTCCATTTATTTTTCTGTGTATAGAAACACACCAATTCCTGTTGTGCCAGTGTTTCTGAGTCCTGCTTCAGATCATAGAGCTGGAGGAGAAAGAAGAAAAGAGGCAGCTTTTACAACTGCAGTCACTGCAACTAATTGTTCCTACTAGGTAAGGATGCATTCCTTTTACTGGCTCTCTGATGATGGCTTTTTGTTTCTAGCTACAAGCAAATCTAATTTGCAAATGAAAAATTTCATTATAGCAGAAGTTGCCTGCAAGGGAATTAAAGGAGGCACATTCAAAAGAATTCACCAGATTGTAAAAATGCTTCCTAAAGAATGGATTTACGACCCCAATTCACAATTAAAGTGGCAATTGCTTTTAAGTGGTGCCTATTACTTTTAAAAGGTTAAATATCCGGACAGTAGAATTTTAAGGGAATAAGGAAGCTTAAGTGAGCAAAACCTGTGGTAGGTAATTGGCAAAGCTCTCTTAATATTTTTTGTTTGCTATCCAAGAGCTATTCACGATGCCACTCTAACAGTATGTTGTTGCTACAACAGAGCTGACAGTTTTCTGAGATGAAAAGGAAGAGAATGGAATTAATCACACAAACTTCATCATCCAGTCTGGCATAACTGAAAGTGAATTCTGCTACACTTGAACTATTTTAAATAACTTCATGTTTTATTAATACAGTTTTTTCCTGTTAACCTCTTCAGCGCTTTCTGTCCAGAGCTCCCCTGTGATTTCTTGTCCTTTGCAAGGCTGTGCCCTGATCTCTGGCCAGCTTTGGCTTTGTGCACACAAAGAGCAGTGCTGGCAGTGCCATGTGTGCCATGTCACACACAGAATGGGGCAGTGCCAGAGCTGGGGGCTCCTGGCTGGGGTGGAGCTGCTGCTGCTGCCCCTCTGGTGTGCAGCATCACTGCTGTTCTGTTGCCCACCAGGAGCCAGAATGTTTGCACACTTCTTGTCTTCTGGCCACAGAATGGCTGGGGGAAATAGCAAGCTGTAACTGCTTTGTGTTGTGGTGTCTATTTTAACCTTCATTCCAGAAAAACTGAGATACACGCAGAAGAGCCAGATGATTGAGAAACATTTATCATCTTAAAAATACAGTATGTTTTCGCCATTTCTTACATTTGAGGTAAATGTGACTACGTAGAAATAACCTTGTGGTTGTGTTTGAAGGCACTGGCAGCATTCTTGTTCAGAAGAGACAGAATAATTTTCAAAATATTTTATTGTTGCTTGGTATCCAGGTGTTCTGATACTGTCTGCTTTGTTTGACGTTGTGCAGAAAGTGCCTAGCAGATCTCATGAGTCCTGTGTCCCTTGAGAGGGAAGAAAAGAGAGAGAGTAAAAGGGATAAAAACTTTCTTGGATTTTAACTTGGAAATTCATTGTGGTTTTTCACTATTTTTTACCTCTTCTGTTACATACTTAGAGGCTTTTTTTGTGTCCATTGTTGGCATAAGGTTTTCTGAGGTAAGGAAAGGTGTCCTCTTTTTTTTTTTTGATTCAGTGAATTATCATTGGACCTGTAAATGCTACAGTTTGGCAAAGTGTTTGCAGAAAGATAGCATTGGTGGCTTCCAAGGAAATTGCCCAAGCTCAAATCTTGTACATATTTAATGTCAAGCCATGAATGTCTGTGCAGAGGGCACAAAATGCTGGTTTTGCATTAGCTTGTACATCACACTTCCCTCGAAGGATCACTTTGATTCCTTTCGCTGTCTTTCCATTGGAGTTGCAAATTGCATCCCCTGTGATGTAACTTTGGTATGTTGGATATTTGCCCTGCACCTATTATGAATTTATATTTCCATCTGGAGTTTGGGTTTGCATTGGGAGACAGTGAGGCTGGATCAGTGCAGTCAGGGAGGAGTGGGGCACCCCAAAACCCTGAGCCCTTAGCTTGGGGTGTGTGAGGTGCACCTTGAACCAAGGAGCCTCTCACAGCTGTGCATTGCTGGCTTTTGCAGGGTTTGGCATTACTTCTGTGTCTCAGGAACACAAAACACATGCAGAAAGAGGAAATGGGTGTTTGAAATATTCTGTTGAGAAAGTCAAATGTTCAGCTGCTGCACTTCTTGCAAATATGCTCCTCTATGCATATATGCTCCTCTACCTGGGAGATGGAGTCTGTAATGAGGTGATGATTTTGTCTGATTATAATGTGTGAAACTGTGTCATTGTTCTGAGAAGTTTTTGCCTTTAGTTAATCTTCTACAGGTTAAGAAAAGACTCATTTTAGAAAGCATTCAGACTTACTGTAAGTTTTAGTTTAGTTAAAAATCCTATCCCATTTTTTAGGAAGTATATTCCTTTAAAGAAGAGAATGTGGAGTTGTGGTAAATGGCTTTAAGGTAGAAACTACTTTTATGCACATTGCATTTCTGTAGCCTGATACAGAGCTTTCTGAAAAGACGGAGAGCAAAGTGCTGGTGCTTGGCACTGTCCTAGAACAGTCAGGAGGCACAGATCTGGTTCCTCCTCTTGAAAAATCCCAGATTTACAAGAGCTCTGTTCTAGGCTAACGTTGTACCTTATTTAATGTGAAATTGCAGCAGCAAAGGCTTGAGAGCCTACAAGGAGAGTGCAGTTGAACTGCCTGCACTCACAGTTACTGTGCTGGCACTGCCTTCTAGGACCTGCTTTAATGAAAACAAGTATTCTTTATTCACAGATTATATTTCAAGAACTGTGGTTTGGGTCTTGGCACTGAGATTTCATGGTGTGTATGTGGTCTGAGGGAGCTCACTTATGAGAAACCAGGGAAGATACTTAACCTGACCTTACGTAAACCTCTGTCACGTGCCATAGGTGTGACCATGGGCCGAGCTGGGACAGCAAACTTTTTAAATTAATATTTAGAAAAACCCAGCTGATTTCCAGACACTGAAATCTGCTGGATTTCAGCACTGGCATGCTCCTTAGCTGGAAAGCTGAACCTGACCTTCTCTCTCCTCTTGCCTTTGAGCTGCACTTCTCCAGTCAGCGACTGTTCCCAGTGCCACTGTCGCTTTGGTTTTTCTTGACTGTCTTTTTGCTCATTTATCTTATTACAGTGCTTTAAGTATGACTAGTCAATTTGCCTCTTTGTGTGATGTGGAAATGTTTCATCTCTGCTTTACAAACACTGACAGTGATTTTTGGCACAGGCATTGCCAGCCAGGCTATTTTATTTTTTTTCAGACTCTTAGAGGCGGCGAAGTTTTGAAACAAAAGTTTTCTTTTTTCATAGGCTCTGAACTTCCAGATTACAAATCACTTTCTCCATGCTAATAAGCTTAGATAAGCAGAGTACATGTTAACACTGTTGTGCAGATGGGGGAACTGAGATACAGGAACATTAAGAAACTTGCTTGAGGAAGTCTGTGGGAGCTGACCTTATTCTGCGAGAGACCCACGCACCATCCTTTTCCTTGTCAGATTCTTTCTTTTTACTCAAGCCCCTCCCTCCAAGAAGTGGTTGGCCCACAGAAAGCTCCTTTGGATTCTGTCTATGTGTCTATATTTACCTACAGCTATGATAATTTATTACAGCATGGCTTGCATTCCATGTGGGGCTGCAGTGCTCAGTCAGTCACAGTGTTTGCCAGTTTTAGCAGGCAGGGGCTGCTTTGCTGCTGATCTGGCAGGGCTGCAGTCGGAGGCAACTGCACCAGGAAGAGAGTTCTGCAAAAAGTACAGTGGCTGTGTGCTGGGGAGCTGACTTGCATAAAGAAAGTGTTCCTTCACCTCAAGTACCCTGCAGGTCGTGAGCCTGCCTGTGCTGAGCTGCACACTCTGTCCTCATCCTTAAATAAGAATCTCCAGTGTTTGCTACAGAGGAGAAATGGGTGTTATTCCTCTCCTGCAGGAGTGGATGTATGGAGTTAAACAGTATAGGGACCTAGACATTTACTATTACCATGGCAACTTCAGATGATGATTTATTAAGCCATATTTTTTTCCACAGTGGAAACTATGCATTTTTGTTGGTTTGAGCTCCCCAGAGGCTGTGCCTTGCCACTCCCTAACATGTCCTTTTCTCCCATCCAATTCTTTGCCTCTCCTTGCTGAAATTAAAGAAAAATGGAAATGTGTTTGTAGCAGCCTTTTTGTCAGTCAGCAAAAGCTTGGTGCAGTTGATGGCTTTGGTAATAAATACACTGCTGGTTACCACCTTGGGCTGGGACACAATTCCAGTGATGCCATAGCAAAGGCAGCAGAAGGGAGAGGGCTTCTCGAGGGGTAACAGAGCACAGGGGCCTGCAGAAGGGCTGGGGGAGGGCTGTTGGCCTGGCTGGGCTCTGTCATTGCTCTTTCATTCCTCTGTGACTGTCCTTCCTGCTCTTCACCCTGCCCTGGTTGTTTCCATAGTCACCCCAGTGGTGCCAGCTCTGTGCCAGTGCTGGTGCCCCCGTGCCAGGGCTCTGGGAGCTGCTTTGGCACCCGTCACCTCTCTGCTGGTGCAGCTCAGTGGGACTCAGCAAGTTTGGCTGAATCTGCCACTTTTGTAGCGTCTAAGGTGCCTCAGGGACCTGTGTGCCCCTGGTGGCATTGCCAGCCCTGAGGTGTGCCACTTGTGGAGCAGGGCACGGGGGCTCTGTGTGCCCAGGGCCCTGCAGGGCAGCACGGACAGACAGCTCTGTTCAGCCTCTGGAGTGCCAGCTCCACACAGCCCCGAGCAAGGCTCCAGATGCAAATACAGGCAACTGGATAAATTATTCATTTTTGAGCTGCACGGACATAGTTTGAAAATCTTGAGGATGATGGCAACCAGTCCAAGTAAACAAAATGAATGGGGCTGTTTCTGAGTATAGAATCACAAAATCCATCTTTGGAGCAGAAAAGCTCTCCCAAAAATCTGTCATCTTGTCATGCATCTGTCTTTACAAGCAGCTAGTGATTCTTATGGCTCTAACCTCTAACAACATTAATCCACATGTAATCACTTCTTGTTTCAAGTCCTTGTGTCAGTGGGCTAGGTTTTTATTTGTTTTCATTCTTTGAAGTACAGAAATGTCCTCAGGATTCTTAAATATTGTAGTTGTGATACATCTTGATGTGTAAACTAGTTTCTGCTGGTACTTGCCTTTTCCCAGTCAGATTTATTCATGTGGTGCAGTTTCATTATCATTTGGCCATATTTATGGTATTCTTTTTAAACTTGATTAAATCATTCATTATGGACTTCCTAATGTGATAATTATGTAGTTATATGTTCATGTATTTCAGTATTGATTGTATAAGTGTATAAATAGCTAATGCACAGCTTTGTTCTTCAATCCATACACCCCTGAGTTAACTCCATGAGAAGGAGAATACATCCCTACACCCCTGTGTACATGGAACTTGGATTCTTTCTCTAACTGCTCTCAAGTTATTTAAGCTGGTTTTATGATAGCAGGACCCCCAGCCCTTCTCTGGGGCAGCATTCTGCCCAGTTTTGTATTTTTCTCCTGGGAAGTCTGGGCTGCACGCTTCCAGGCAGGGGTACTTTCCTGACTTTTTCTAAAGCATATTATAAAGTACTAGAACATAAATCAGAGGAGCATTGGCCAACGTGCTCTAAGCATGTGGATCACAGTCTTGCTAATATTCCTTATTTTAACAACATAAGGATATCTGTATATAGGGGGTTTCTTGAAGTTTACACATGAGATTACAGCTCCATGAGTGGTTTTAGGTGTGAAGGAGTGTTTGAGGTACAGTGCTGCTTCAGCTGTGATTACATTCCTTTGCATCCTGCAAGTATTAATCTATACTGGTATTATCAAATTAAAGACTTAGGTGTGGAGGAGGAAAATTCCATCTTTTCAAAGTTATAACTGTGTAATAGAAGTTTTCTAAACAATAGAAATTTCACCCTCACATCTCCCCCTAAAGCATCATTCTATCATGCTGGACAGAGTTTTTAGGAAACATTTTTCAGTTTCAGCTAAACTGTGCTCCTTGCTATTGTGTGTGCTTGCAGCTGTCATGCAGTTCTATTGTTTGACCTGTGCTGCTGAAATAATTCATCACTTGGAGTTCATTGCCAAAAGACAGTCATATATCTCCCAGCAGCACTCATAAATTTGCCTGCCTTTTGGATTTTCACATAAAACACAAGCAGAAAGTGTGTTTGTTAGCTCTTGCTGTTGCCCCTTAGAAATGAGGTGCAGTGGAGGAGCTAAAATCTGCTCACAGACCAAAGGTGAAAATTCCTGTTGTTGTTGTTTTTAGAAAAGTCAGCCCAGTATATTGCAGTGCTGATACAAAACCCACTCTGCCCAGCTCACCAGCTGCTGCAGGGACACTCTCTGTAATCCACTGCCTGTTGGGCACATCAGAGATTTGATTCTGGCTCCTATTATACATCAGTATATAGGCCTGATGAAAAAAAAATCCGTGCTAAAAGCATCTAGGAAAATGGAGAAGCAGGAAAAGGGACAATCCATTGGCTGCCTTTGCATTTTAAAATCCTTTTCTGCTTGACAACCTGAATGAACTCCCTGGGTAAAAAAGTATCTTTAACAATAACAAAGGGAAATTATTAAAAAAAATTAAAATCTTTAATAATAAAAGGTTAAGGAAAACCCAAATGCCCCAGCCCACAGAGGAGCCCCAGAGGATCCCTGGCTTAATTCACAGCAGGGTAGCTGCAGCCTGGCTGTTGTTATCATGTCAGAGCATCTCCTGGGAATTGCTGCTGCAAACTCTGAGCTGCCTGGGGAGACTTCAGGTAGCCAGGAAGGAAAAGGGGAGGGAAGAAAAGGAAACAACTGAAACAAACCCCAGTCCCACAAACAGCTTGTTAAAACTGGTGGCAGGAAAAAGCCCTGCAAACACAAAAGGCTGTATTTGACACTCCTGCATCTCTAATAGATTTCAGAAGGGAACTTTTATATTTATCTTATCTGACTTTGGTTTAACAGCAGCCAGACACTTTTGTTCTGTAGATCCATAGATGTTTTCTCTCCAGCTGTGGGACTCCCATGGGATTTGGTGGTGTTGGAACTCGTGCTGTGAGCAGCACCTCTGCCCCTGTGCTGCAGGGGCTGAACACAAAGTGGAGTCTTAGAAAGGTGGGTTGATTTCCATGAAACTGGAAAACCACTGGAAAGATTGAGCACAATAAAGGAAATTCACTGCAAACTGGGAATCCTGTGTCCTAGTGCAGGACTTGCAGGCTTGGGGAGCATCCTCAAGGCCAGCTCTCCCCGTGTGGAGCATCATGTTTGCAGCAGGTAACAGCCAGGTTAACTCTTGCAGTGCCTTTTGTGTTCCATGGGTGGCACAGCAGCCTCACGGCACAAAGCTCCCCCTGGAAGTGAGGGTGAAAAGAATAATTCAGGGCTGGGACAAATTTTGCTTTGCATTGGTGACATGATGTGGGATTAATGAACAAACCCTGGGGACTGCTCAGTGCTGCTCTCCACAAGGGTATGTTTATGTATTATTATAGCTATTCATTATATACATTGTTAATATTTATTAATTAAATATTAATAATAACAATTTCAATTATTTATATATATTATTCCTGGTTTGGGATGTGGTTTATCTGGCCATCATGAGGAGCTGCCCCCTTGGGGATGCTGGGAATTGTCAGACCTGGAGAGGGAGGAGTGTTCTGAGCAAAGCAGGTTTCAGTCACTCCCAGGAATGCAGGACTAGCGAGTGGTTTGGCAAATACCTGTTAATAATGGCCACTTTCTCCAGTGTCAGGAGCCCAGCTGAATTAATTACAGGGATGCTTCTGAACCCTGCAGATGAAATTATGAATTTCACCACAAACACCAAGATATTGTCCAGTGTTTGAAGGGGGACAAGAATTTTGCCCCTAATATTTTTACTTTTTGTTCCAATGAGGACTTTTTAAAGAAGTTAGATCAAACTCAGTCATATTAGCATGAGAGCAATTCATGTGAGGTAGGAAAGGTTGATTATAACAAAAGAGAATTATTAATAGGAGAATAATTTACATCAAGGAGATAGTGGGAGTGAAGTGAATTTTGATGTTTTGAAGGTTGATTGGGTAGGTGGGTGTGTTGACAAAAACAAGACAATCATGTCTTCTTCAGGAATTTAACAGGCTTCAAGGATTTAAAATGAAATCTATGAGCTCTGTGGAAAGCACAGAATATTTTTTTCGGTAAAAGTCCAGAATATAACTTCAGTGATGGGCTGACCTTTCAGATCATGCTGTCACCAAAGCATTTTCTTTTAAATAAAATTTTTCTTTTAACATTTCTGGGGTTAAGCACTACAGTTCAATTTTATTCATCTATGTAACTTTTCTATAGCTTCCTGAAACCTTCAGGATAATATTCCCAATTTCCAGAAAACATTTTCCCCCTTGCAGAGGCATGTGTTATGGGACAGTTTTTGCTGTGAGTGATGGTGTGTTTCAGTAATAGAAAAATGCAGACAGACTCCTTCACTTTGGTTTTGTTTGGGTTTTTTAGCAAGTAAATCTTAAAATGTACTTTTAATTTAGGTTAACTAAAACTCTTGGTATGAAAGCAACTTGTTCAGTGATCTCTGGGGAAAAGCAGATAAATCAGTGGTGTGGTGGTTTTCTTGTGCAATTAAATGTAAGTTCAGATCTTAGAGGTGTTTTTCCACCTGTTGTATAATATGGACAAGTCCTCAAGTGGATTCTGGGTTTTTCCTCTTTTCTTAGCACATGCACTGGAAAAGCTGGGTCTGTACCAGGCACAGTTCATACTGAAAGGGAACAGGGGAGAGCTCAGCAAACAATCACATCCTCTCCACTCAAACAGATGGTTTGGTGTTCTGCACTTCAACCTTGCTTCAGAAAATCAATGACTCAAAGAGATAAAGAAATAGGAGCAAAGGCACTGAGAGCCTGTCTGTGAGAAAACAGCAAAAGGTGATTTAGGAATGAGCCAGCAGGGCTGGAAGGGGGCACCTGGGGAGGCATTGAGGGTCTGAAGGTCCTTCTGCCAATCTTTCCCCCTGTTTCTGCCACTCTGCCTTGTGCTGAGCCTGGGGGAGCTTTGGTCTCCCTTTAAACCTGCTGCCCCCTGAGCAGGGCATGGAGCTCAGAGCACATCCTGCCCCTGCTCTCACTGCAGGTCTGTATTGTATCTGTGCTTGTACCACATCCAAGGGTGACTCTGGAGGATGCAGGCAGGGCAGTCACAGCTCTGTGCAGAGAAAAGAAAATAAAGTTTTTGTCCTGTTAAATCCAAACTGATTAAATCCTACACGGCTTCTACATCTGAGTGCTGCATTAAATTGCTAGATGACTTTTTCTTGGCACCTTTCTCTGTTAGCAAATTTCTAGTCTCTAGACCCTTTTGTAGAGTACTTTAAAAAGTTAGCTTGCTATTTACACAGCATTTTGGGTTTTGGTGATTCCATTGCCAAATTTAGCAGCAATCAAACAGAAATTTGTCTGCTTTATTGACATGTGTGTCCCTTGCTCTGATCCAGTCCATGGTGTCCCAGAGGCTAAAGAAGCATAAAATCAGGTCAGTTTACCTGTTCTCCCTTATTTCTTATCCAATATGCCTCTGTGGGATTTTGTGGAATTTTTTTCTCAACATGTAGTTAAAGGAAGCAGAAGATGATTTTCTAGAACAAGAAAGGAAGGGAATTTATTCAGATTGACTCTTTCATTGTATCTTGTACTTTCACTGCATCAAAAATTATCTTTTTGATCTATCTCAGTATTAGAACCTGCTCTGTTTCTTGTGGGGGATTAGGCCACCTGAAGAACTGATATGTCAGCCAACTGTTTTGGTTTTTAGTATTATTACCTCTATATTACACTGGTTTTGGTTACATAGGTACAATTTTAGGTATTTCTGGGCACTATCCTGAAAGATATTGAAGATCAAGCCTGCAGGCATATTTTTAAAGGCATGTATTGTGGACACAGAGGTGTTATCCATATTTCTTTTTCCAAAGATGTGCAAACACCTCCTGGGGTCTCTGAGGTCAGAGAATTGTCACCATTCCCCAGCTGGGGACAGCTGATCTCCATGGAAGGTCCCTTTGTTCTGAGCAGGGACAGAGAGGGAGCAGCACAGTCATGTCAGCACTGGAGGCAAATACTGCAAAATGCCCTTTGGTGATGGCCCCTGCAAGGATAAATGGAACAGTCAGGCTTTCAAAAGCTCAAATAAATAACTGCTGGCACTTGCAGAACACCAGTCCTCCATTTGGGAAATACCACTTGGTGACAGAGTTGATGAAAGGTCCTCAGACATCAAACACATCAAGTGCAGCTAAAAAAAGCCATGCTATATATGGTCATTCCTCTCTTTAGGAAGACATTCCTTCTGTTGTTCTCCTTTGCTTATTTTAGTCACCCATTTCATACCTCCTCTGCAACACTTGACCCTTTAAGATAACCAATCTGGGGTGATGATCCATATTTTCTTCAGCAAACTGGGAACCAAGAAGACTCTTAGTGGCTGTGCTAGGAATTCCTGATTGTTTTAATTATTGCTTTCCATCAAAGCAACTTCACCTTCAGGTGACAGATGTGGGTTAAGAACTTGTGTACTCTCATTTGTAGCACTGTTTCTGACAGAGGAGTCCATGCAGGGCAGGGTGTGCTCAGTGCTCCCTGGGCTTTGATCTCAAGCCCCTCTTGCTCCCTCCTGCAAGTTCTTTTTTTGTTGCAGCAGTCTGTGCCCTGAATGCAGCTCTGGCTGAGCTGCCTCATCTCAGACACACGTTCATGGAGAGTCACTGTGGGGTGCTACAGCAATTTGACAAGGATCAGAACTAGTTTCAACAATATTCAATATTGTCAATTATTTGGAATAATCTTCCTTAATTACTGCTGCTTCATTTCCAGGTAGCACAGAGTGGCAGAATACACTTGACACAAAAATCTCTGAGTTGTTTTGCCTGTTTGGTAAAGGACCTAAAGTAAGTAAATGAACTTGCCTAAGAAAAAGGAATGTTCCAGTGGGAGAAGACTCTGTCAGGCAGAGCAGAGATGTCCTGTGGACAAACAGCTGGCAGCAGTGAGAGCTGTGATGCAATTCTTGTTTGTGAAATGGGAATGGGAGCTGGGAGAGAAGCTCTGTCTCCTTGTATGGCTGTACACCTTGGCAAGACAATCTAAAATAATTGCTGTCATTCTGATAGCCATGTCTTAGGGGGGATGCTGAGGGTAAAGTTCAGGAAGTCAGCCCAGAATACTTGGGGTAGGACAAATGGTTGGACTTCAGTCACTGGGAGCATCATCTCTGCCATTTGTCAGTGGGAAAGGTGGGTGTCTGTTTAAGAGTCTGCAGAGAAAGCAAATACTGGGCGCTGAAGGAAATGGGAGCCAGTGGCTGAAATAGATGAGTTCAAATCAAGAGTAGGTAAAAATATTCAATTCTAAATCTGGTTAAATATGGGAAGGGATTACTGGGAGGAAGAGCTGCTGCACCATTTCCTGACATCTGCAGCTTCAGCTTGGATGCTTTTCTGTAAGAAAAGTTTTGATCAAAGCCTGTGGGCCCAGGGCTGGGGTTAATGATGGGAAATGCAATGACCTGGGATATGCACAATGTCTTAGGATATGCAAGAATAGATCATCCCACTTGTCTTTTTATAACTTTAGATTCTGTGAATTGATGGATGTCTGCTAGTGATACAGCTTGAATCTCTTTGTACTTTGCCCTAATTCTACAAGTCTTTGTACAAATTTTTCTCATTATAACCTTAAGAATACCTTACACATTATTCTCTCAGTCTGTTAGCTACTATTAGCAGCCCATGTGAATCCAGTCATTGGTGTTGTAAGAATTACTTGGGAAATTCACTTTCTCATGCTGGATTTTGATAAGATGGAGGTAATCTTGACTTTTAATTCTACATTCTTGAAGATACATGTCGAAACATTCAACTTTTTACATGAGAAAATTATTACAAGCCTCAGTGTTCAGAAAATATAACTCAATGCTTGCATGTTCAGCAGTACAGAGTGCTGTACCTGGCAGCTCTTGAATTTTCTATTCTTTAAAGATCAGGTATTGGTCCCTCTAAAAAGCCTGGCTACTGCAGGGGAACCATCTGCCTGAATTTGGGGTTGCTGTGGTCACACAATTTTCTGGCTTGTATTTAATGCCACTGTCTATTCATGTTACAGAATATGAAATATTAGATCCAGTGGCTATTTTTTTTTATATCAAACATTTATGGGAAGCAAGGACAGCTTGTGTCTTCACAGAATTTCTAATGTGTGAAGTAGTATTTTTATTTTGTTATTTTTTTGTTTGATGCATTGTAACTTATTACTGGCATGCTTAATACTGTTTTGTAAAGTATTTTTGTAAAGAGTTAAAAGGTAATTTGCTCTCTCAAGTTTGGAAATTTATTTGCCTTCCTAAATATACATTCTTTCAACACTGTCTCCACACAAATAACCATTCCAGCATAACTTATTGTCTGAGTAATGAGTTGATAAAATTGATTGTGTGTTTGTCTTCTGTGTTTGATTTTGAAATGGTAATGAAATACTGGAGTTTGAACAATGTGAGTTTTTGATCTGTGGACAAGCCCTTAGAAATATTTAAAAAGAAGAGGACTGAGTGAAGGAAGGGATAAGCCAGAATATATTCTGATAAAATTCTTGTCTTCTCAAACAGCTTCTCTAAAGAGGAGAAGCATTTCTCTATATTCCAGGCTAAGGAGTGAGTTAAGTCCAGTGGTGTTGATTTATTCATTTAAATTCTGGTAGAGGCTGTGCAGTAATGCTGGACACTTGTTGTGTATCTGTGTTTGAATACCTGATCTCTTCCAAAAGCTGCATGATGAAGTTACATGTACCCAGTACTCACTGGAAATGGAATTGTAACTTCACCAGTGGCTTGAAATCCTACAGGAGCAAAATGATTGCTGTGCTTTTCTTTCTCTGCACCTTTTCACTGGTGTTTGCCTCTTTGGTCTGAACTTGGGAAATAAAAATGAAAGTGCAGGATGGAATTTCTCTTGATGTTGCACAGTGACAGCAGTTTTTGCTGATAGAATTGCAGGAAGAATACTGAAGGTCCAAATGTAAGGTCTCTTGATCTTTGATACCAGCTGGTGGAGCATTCCTGCTTCTCTAAACTTTATTTTAGAATAGCTGATAAAATAAATATATATGTCTGAAAAAAAACCCGCATAAAAAATAACTTATTTAATAAAAGTATTCTATTAACATGCAATCAAGAAAAAGCTTCTTTTTACCCACAGCCTTCAATTGGAAGTTGTGGAAATTGAAAATCTTTCCATGGCCCCTTTGTTTCTTTTGATTTTATTTATGCAGGCTTCTTTCCTATCTTGCATAGATTGCAGTCAGCTTGGAAGTATTCTGTAGACTCAGAATGCGTCTGTCTGATCCTCTCCTGGGGTGGGACACATAAATGTGTCAGTGTGGCCACTCAGGAGCTGGAGGGGAGCACAGTGGGTGCTGCTCAGGGGACAGAGTGGGAATTTGGCCAGGAGCTGGTGGTCCTGGGCCCATGGAGATGGCAGCAGGGCAGCTCCTCATCCCACAGGGATCCCCCCAAAGCAGAGCAGGGGAGCCCTGCAGAGTGCCAGGGCTGGGTGAGTGCAGCAGCTGAGCCTCAGCCATGCTCAGGTGGCCTGGCAGGTTCAGGTGGTGCCTTCTCAGAGCTGGTGCCTGGAGGGGATCACTGGAGTGAGGACAGAACCTTTGGTCATTGCAGGGCACTGGGATGGGGACAGAACCTTTGGATCACTGCAGGGCATTGGAGTGGGGACAGGACCTTTGGATCATTGCACAGAACCTTTGGGTCATTGCAGGGCACTGGGATGGGGACAGAACCTTTGGATCATTGCACAGAACCTTTGGGTCATTGCAGGGCATTGGAGTGAAGACAGAACCTTTGGGTCATTGCAGGGCACTGGGATGGGGACAGGACCTCTCCATCCCTGAGGAGGTAAACTGTGATGCCCCAGGGGCTGCAGAGGAGAGGAGGAGCATTGTGAGGAGCAAGTTATTTGCGAGGCAGGTGCTTTGTCTGGGGATCAGGCCCAGCCATGGCAGGGCAGGGAGGGAGATGTGTTTGCTGCTGAGGGCTAGGAGCAGGTATGAGATCTGTAAATCACAAAGATGGTGTTAAAGAGTGTGCATGGTAGTTTTTTGGTGGTTTGGTGGGGTTTTTTGGGTTTTTTGGGTTGTTTTTTTTTTCAATCAAATGCTATTTCTGAGCTCCAAGGGCTGACAGCTGTTCTAGTTTTGCTTGGGGATGTTTTCGCAATGTGGATTAATCAATGTTATGAACTGGGTCCATGGGGTTTTGGGAATGTAATTGGTTTCAGATGACACTTTGCTAGTCAATCTGTGAAACAGCCCAATGTTGACACAGCTGAACAATTCCAGCTGTTTCCACTCACCCCTTCTTCTCTCCCTGGATGCATCAGCCTTTTCCCTCTCTCATGTCTCCCCTTTTTTATTGTGACTTTGTAAAACAAATTTGGGATTGCAGTTTCTGTCATTTGTCTCTGCTTTGGTTTTGTTTCTTCTTGGAATACTTTCAAAATGCATTATTTTAGGTATGTCTTTTGAGGTCCATTTTTATCACTTTGAGCCTAATTGGTAATGCAGACATAAACTCTTAGGAAGCAAATTTAGATCTTGCTTGAAGTTGCCCTTTTGTCAGATAATTTGTACAGATAATTTAAGGAGTTTGAAATACGTTTACTCTTGTTGTGCCAACCCCACCCGTTCTTTTAAAAATGTTAACAAAGAATGCAGGTAGCCAAAGGCAGAGTGGGAGGGCCCTGCATGGGATGTGCTGCAGCCTCTGCTGCTCTGCCCTACCTGACCTGGCTTTGGTCAGGCTGATGACATTTCTGTGCTGGGCATCCAGACCTCAATGACAGGAGAAATAACTCCCCAGAAGGGAGTGGCTCATAAATTTCCCATGCCATTTATACTGCTGGAATTAATTTTCCTCTTCCCTGCTTTTTTTTTGCCCTGTTGTGTGATGAGCACAGGTAAACCCTGAATATGTCATGCCACCTGCATCTGGAGTTTTCCACAGGGTATCAGTGCCTGTTCTTGATTTGTGGCATTACAGAAGAGAGGAGAGATGCAATGCAACACCAGGCACGTTCATTTTCCATGGTATTTTTTGTGCTGACTGACTTTGAGGACACTTTGCAGCAGGGCAACGTCCCAGGCAGTTGGACATGTGTGTGCTCAGACACCTCCCCACACTGCACAAAGGTGGCCCAAGCCCTGGTGAGGGGCTCTGGCTTTGTTCTGGAAGCCTTTGGCCACTGCCCCTCTGGGTAGGTGTTTAGTGGTGGCTGCAATGGGGACAATTTGCTGTTCAGTATTATTTTCCCATTAAGCAGTTGGAGGCTTTTGAAGGATGGATGCTCCCTCTTGTCTGTGTGGCTCCTCTGATGGCAGACTATTCTAAATTAAAACTGATGTGTGAAAAATTCTGTAACAAATCTGCTGTTTTCAGACAGCAGTCAGCTTTGCTAACTTTTTGAAACAGCAGAAAGCACCCACGTGTGTTGAGCCTTGTAAATCATCTCTCTTGTGTTGAAGTAGCCTGGAATGGAATGGCTGATCCTGTACTACTGCTAATGCTTTTCCTGCTGAGGACTCTCTCTGCTTACTACATATGGCCTGTTTGGAAAATGGAAAATGGATCTTGAAAACATGGTAGGAAAATGGCCCCTCTGTGAGTGTCTGTCTTGGAATTATGTTACACTGAGAAAATTTCAAATTAGTGCAGTGCAGTTTTTAGAGAAATCCCTGATGTCATTAATTCCTGGTTTGTATTTTTTACTACCAATACTATCTTATTTAATACCAATAACAATATCCCATTCTACAGACTTCATCCTGACAGTGGACACTGGGAGGTTTTTGCATTTTTTCTGGGGAGGGAGACTTAGAAGGCCTAAATTCAGTACCTAGATCCAAGCAAGCCTCAGAAGCCCCATTTATATGGCAGGATAAATATTTTTAGATTTTTCTAGCTTTTTCCATCTTTGTCCCAGAGATTTAGGATTCTGACTAGCAGTTCAAACCAACATTAAAACCCTCTTGTTGACTGAGAGTTTGTTCAAAACTGTCATGATTTTTGATTCCATAATGTTTAGAATCTGTGAGAAACCCTGGACTCTCTCAAAGGACTGTAGCATTCTTTCTTCTGCTTTATTACTGAAGAGCAGTTTTCTCCAAAGATGAAGGCAGACAGCAGTTGGACTTAAAGCAAACATTTAAATGCACTTGCTGCTTGTGTGTGTGACTCAAGGTATATCCCAGTGGTAAACTGGATCTTGCATTTAATCAAAATGATATTTCAGGTAAATTGGGATTTTGTCTTTCTCTGCTGTACCAGCCCACAGCTAGCTCTTAGTTAAGGATTGTCTACACAGAATTGAGGAGAGAAAAGGGAAGGCTAATGCTTGTATCAATTCAGAAACAAAATGACACTTTTTCTTTAAACTGAGCAGACATAAAACACATTGAGGACATGTATGCTATTCACTCTAATGTTCTTTTCATCATTCTTCAAACAGCCCTTGGAGGTTTTCTGTTGTACAATTTTTGACAAATCTTTCTTTGTACCCCTCGTTCTCTTTTGTTCTGTTGAGCCACCAAAGGGACCAGGTTCACGGAAAGACACAGGGAATGTGCACAAGCAGGATGGTGTGGAAAGCCTCTCTGTGATGTTCTGGGGCTGCATTATACAAACTTAGAGCTGCCACAAGCCCAGCTTTTCTCAGTGTGCCTCTTGTCTCCCAGTGGAAACTTTGCAGGTGGAAAGGAAGGAATTGGGCTGTGGATTTGCAGATCTGCATGTACCTGAGCAGCAGCACTGCCTGATGCTGCCTCTGCTCAAGTCCATGCCCATGGATGTAGTGTTGGGTGCAGTGCATGAGCAGGAGGGATCAGAGTGCAGGAGTGTCCTGCTCAGAAATTTGAACATTTGGTAACTTCCCTTTTTTGGAATGGTTTATTGTTACCATGTCAGAATCTAAACAATCTACTAGTTATTAGACATTTTATTTTATCTTCAGACACATTTCCAGAAGGAAATGTATCTCAGGCCCCAGTATGTTAAGAGCTGCTGTGCTTTGTCAGGTTAGCCTCCCTGGCTGTAAAAACCAGAAAGTTACTGGTTCCGGTATTGTGTGTTGCAATCTCTGGCCTGCAATAGAAGAGGCAGGTTCATCAGTAGAACTTACTCTGAGTGTACCTGCTATAAACATGTGAACATTCCTTCTTTTTCTACAGTGGAATATCCCTGCATTATCCATTTTTATTGCTTTGTCCCTCTCTTCCCACGAAATCATTTGGTCATTGAAGCCCCCCTCAAGAAGCTCCTGCAATAGCACGATTTTCCAAAATGGGAAAGATTTCTGAAAAAGCTTCTATTAACCAGCCCACTTCCAAGTTAGCCTTTGGTAATTCCAGATCTCCACTTAGTTCAGAAATTCAGGCAGAGCCATGACTTGAGCACAGCACCAGAGGCAGGTTTAATCTGGAGGCAGGATGAAGAACCATTCCCCTGCTGTGCCTCCCTTGGGTTGCTGGAAGAGCTGAAGCTCTGTCCCCTCCACCAGTGCCTGCCCACAATTCCTGTTCCAGGGCTGGGGAAACGCTTTGCTGGGCCTGTGCTGTCCTGCATGTTTGTGTCAGTGTGGCTGTGAGCAGTGACTCTGGGCACTGGCCCTGAAGTAATGGCCTGGAAAGCATCAAAAAAATATTGTGTTAGTGTGCTCTGGTTTGTGTGTCTTCAGACATCAGCTTTTAGGAGTGCAGGAGTGATGCTCAGCACTGTCTGATCACACATGCACATTCCTGATCCCCAAATGCATCACAGAAATATTCATTTCTCTCTTCCCCCCACAAACCACAACACTTTGTTGTTTTTTTCCAAAACGGGCCGATAAAATCCTCATATCTTTGTTGTTTTCTTTTGTCCTCAGTTCTTTTTTCTTTATTTCAAAATAAGTAAGAAAAGGACTTGATACGTATCAAGGAAGCTGGTTTATGCTTTCACAAGCCTTATTTCAGCCTCATTTTCTGCTTTCTGGAGCAAGTAGAGCAGCAAGGTGCACACACACAGTGCCATGCTCAGAGGTTTCTGTTTGAGCTCTGCTCTGGAGCAGATCCTGGTGTTGGTCTCCTCCTTGCCTGGATGCATCTGATGCTTGTTGGGCTGTGATGGCCCTGACCAGCCTCACCTGGGGCCTCACCTGTCCAGGGATGGGGGGAACTTCAGAAACGCAGCTCTGGGCCACAGCCAGGCTTCTCTTTCTCCTTTCTCTGAGAATTTAGCAATGCAGCTACATAAAAACTTAACACTTCTTCCTTAGAGAGTGATCAGAAGAGATAATGGGACACAAAGAAAAATTCCATCCTTGATCATATCACCCTGTGCTGGTAAGTTGTTGCTATTGTGGTGTGCTATGATACTGAATTTTTGACTCACTGGAAATGCGGCTTGAGTCATAAAGTCCTGTATTTGCTGTGTTTTGGGGAGTTTGTTTTGGGGGTTTTTGTTTTTATTTTGTGGTAACTCTTCCTCCAAAGAGGAAAGCTGAAAAGGCAGTTTAGAGGGGCAGATAAGAGTAAGTTTAAATTGTTGTTGTTGAGCAAAAAGAAGAGCTAATGCAGATGGTGGGAACGTTGGCTGGTGGTTCAGGAGGTCTGGTGAAAGCAGGAGTCTGTGCTCTGCTGCTGATTTTGCTTCAATCCACCTAGTCAACACCTAGCTCGTGCTATTAAGACGATTTTGAGAGCTTCACTGGTGTACCAATGAGCATTTCCAATGAAGCTTTTCTCAAAATGTCACAATTCTGTGTTCAAGTAGGATAAAAACTGACAGTTTTGATCTTAAACTTAACTGTTCAGCTTTTCCATGCACCAAACCATATCCTACCTCTACTGTGGCATCACAGACTCTGAGAAAGAAAATGATCATCAGAAAAATCTTTGCTGCATTGAAGTTATCATTGATAGAGATGAAATCAAGGTCAAGATACCACAATGTGTAGGAGGAAGCTGAGTGAGAATTAGCAGCTTCATCTTGGGCTTTGTATCTCAGCTCGCTTCCAAGTTTTCTTTCTTCCACTGGCTCTTAGTGACAGTGAAAGAGCCATGAGAAATTGTATTTTATATATAATTTTCCCCATTATGTGAGATCTCAGGATCTTTTTGAAGATAAGTTCAAATAGATTCAAGCTGATTCAGAAAAGAGGCCATTTAAGAATTCTTGACTTTTTCAAGTGGTTCACTTCATTTCACATTGCTCTGGAAGGAGGTGAGAGATTTCCTCCTGGTTGAGGCTCTTCACAGGCTGTGTAGGACATTGGTTTGTGAGCAAGTTCAGGCACAGCTGAGCTGGGGTTATTCTTTATAAAGAAGTTGTTATTAATTTGAAGGCAGCATCAAGTTTCCCTTTTTTTTTACTCTCTTCTCTCTCTACTTTCTAGCCTGTTCTCTGATAGCCTTGGCTATCAAAATGTCATTAGTATATGTCAGACACAATTCCACTGTCTCCAAGAGGTGGTTTGGATATTGGTGGAGATAATTTGTGTGTTACATCCTCATCTTGTTCTCTGAAGACCTCTCTGCTGTCAGGCACTCTGTCCTGGTTAGAGTGTGAGAAATGTGGACTCTTGTTTCCTTGTGCAGACCTCTGCTGTTCAAAAGTCAGAGTCTGTCACTCAAACCCAGGCAAAATTTGGGGCTGCTCCTGGTTTGGCTGTTTACTATCTGCCAGAAATTCCTTGGGGAATGTGCTGCTTCTCAGAGTGTATGGTTTAATAAACTTGATACAACAATTTCAGCTTTAGAAGCAGAGTGTCACATTTCCTTCTTTCCTCCTTGCCTGTACAGTCTCCTGTGGATATTCAGAGCTTCAGGTTTGGCTCTGATTTTGGTTTTTTCCTTTCCCTTATTTTCTTTTCTCTCACCTAGTGTAGCCTTTTTTGCCACAGCACATTTCCTGAAATAAAGCACTTTTTAGCAGAAAAGGGGCTGACTTCCCAGCCAGGTGCCATACCTGGCAAATTTAACCTCCTTCTGTGTCAAGGTAGTTTTCCTCATGGCTGTGGTGCTGCAGGTGGCCTGAGATTGCTCTGCTGTGGCTCTCAGGGCCCAGCCCAGGGTCCCCGTGAGCTCCTGAGCTGCTTTCTGGGGCAGAAAAGCCTTGTCCTAAAGCAAGGAGCCAAACCCCAGCTCCCAAAACATGATGGCTCATACAGGATGGACTGGGCTGTGTGGTTTGATTTTATAGCACCTCACATTTGGTGTTTTCGCTCTGAAGGAGAACCCTATGAATAAAGGCTATTTTTCTATCACTCACTGTGCTCTGTAGGATCCACTAGTGCACCATTTTGGTAAGAACAATTTGAATTTTTCATTATTTTGCTGCTCATAGCTCTCTGGGTCAGGGGCTGGGCACAGCTGGGTGTGCCCAAGGTGCCCCCTTGGCACAGAGGGAGCTGCAGGGCAGAATTTGGGCTGGCATTTGTTGTGATGCCAGGGCACAGGAGGGTCAGAGGGATCTTACCTGGAGCACTTTCAGCAGGGACTTGACTCCAGCCAGCCCCCAGCCCCAACAGCAGGAGGGCATTGAATGTGTGTGCTTGGGAAGAAGGGCAGGCATAGTCAGTGTCCATTAATTCAGATGTTTGAGTTATTAGACAGGTACTTACCTTTTCTGCAGCACTTTGAAGGGCTGATACTGCTCTTTTCTTTTTCCTTTTTTTTTTTTTTTTTTTTGGTTTGTTTATTGCATAACTCCAATAGAAAGAAATTCCTAAGGCAAGAATGCTAAAGAGGAAGGAAAGAATAAGCGATGCCAGTTAAATTTTCATGTATTTATGCCTTATTATGGCCTGACAGTCAGAAATAATATTCTTTTCCTTTTATCCTGATCTTCTCTTTTGACTGTGTATTAAAAAACCACCAGCAGTAACAAAGTGTAAAAGATTGAATTAAATCCTAGTTAAAATGACTTCACCTTAAATAGTGGAATATCTTAGATCTCTTTCTCTTCCTTTTTTCTTTCTCTCTGTCTAGTCTACAGAGACTTGGCAGTCTCAGATACCCTTGGGTGTTCAAAGGTAGATCAGTCTGTGGCAGGGCTGCCTTTGATGTTTTCACCTACAAAAATGTCACATCACAACTTGCTCTGTTATTTCACATTGAATGTGAAAGATTCACTAAAAGGTTAATTTCAAGTCTTGTTGGATTTTATACCATTAAAGTCAATGCCTTTTCAAGGGTGCACCTGGAATGGTGCCAGAAGGATGAGAGGAGGCTGGTTCAGAGCTCTGCTGCAGCTCCAAGCCCCTCTGGGTGCCTGTGGCAGCAGAGCCCCTCCTGCAGGAGGGTTTGCCCTGCACTCCCTGGGGAGAGGGAGAGCGAGGATTGCTGGGGATGCTTCACACACATCCACAGCAGCGCCTTCACCTCTTGTGCATGAGACCCTGATTTGATTTGTGTTCAGTCTTGGAAAGGCAAGTGTGAAGGGAGAGAAACGCTTACATGCAAATCATTTGGAGGTCTTGAATAATCCTGAATATCCGTTCTGATTTCTGGAATGAACTGTAATTACAAATGCCTGAGTGAAATGGTTTTGAGACAGTTTTACTCTTGGTGGTTCTTCCCTTCAAGACCTGTGCTTGTGGCAATGCTGCACCTTTGTATGGGGACCTTAATTTCTTTGTGGATGCAGTAAATGTGAGTGGAGAAAGCTAAATGTTGTAGTGGTTCTCAAATATTATTTTGAGTAAGAAATCTGTTTCTCTAAAAGGTTTCTCAGTTTGAAGAAAAATGCTTGTTTATCAATCATAGCACAAATAGTGCATTTGACAGACTTCTGAATGGACACATGCTGAAGGAATAGGAGATAGAAGGTATGTTTTAAATTGCTTGGGATTTTTTAAAAACAATTTCCAAGTAAGTAGTTATACTTTGTTTCCTTCTAGTACAGTGAAACCTTTAGACTTAGTGAGGGCACTCAGAAAAGGAGCTGACCTTTCTCCACCTCTCCTTCTCCTTACAGAGCTCAGATCAGTAATTTAATTGGTTCCTGAGCTCAATGCTCTCCACCTCCTCTTCCCCCCACAAATAATTCTTGCAAGTGAGCAGTGAGAAGTCAGGTAGCTCTCTCCAGTGTCCTCACATTTGTCGTGTAGGAGAGGCTGGGATTACGTGCTTTGTCAAGCTGTGCTCTTAAGGATGTGTCACATTTCCTACCGTGTTAACACAGGAAATGTCTCTGTCACCAGGCAGCCCTGCTTCTCTGTGCATCCCCTAATTGTGTGTGAACTGAAGGTGCAGCTGGAGAGCATTTCATATCTAATTGGTGTGTGAAAGCTGAGGGCAGAAAAAACAATTAGGAAGTCACGGTCAACTTCAAGAAGGGCCATAATTGAGGCAGAACTGGAATTAAAAATTGGATTGCTACTGAGCTGGAGTGGAAGGGATGTAAAGGAACAAAGCTGTAAACAGCAGAGCAGCTTAGGCTGCAAAGTTGCACTTGCTGCAGTGGCTTCAGAGCCCCAGGTGCCTCAGGATAGCTGATGTGGAGCTCAGCTTCCCCAGCCCCTGGCATTGCAGAGAAATGGCTGAGGGTTACTGTGGCTAAATTTAGTGTGTTACAGGATGTCTCTCTACCCCCCTTTAATCAATTGCAGTCTATTGATAGCCCTGCTCTATTCACTGCCCGGTTTTGTCTTCATTTAGCACCAAATAAAGAGCAAGAGGGGCTAGGCAGACACAGAGTGCTATTTTAAATCCACCTAGTCCAGAGGTTGAAGTAATTCAACAAAGAAGTTCGTTTTACTGTTCAAACTGTAAAGTTTCTGTGTACACTAAGTGATAATGAGGCCATTTAAAAATCCTCTTCTTGTCACTTCTAATAACAGGAGGTAGGTTTTCTAGGAATGTATTCGAATGTGCACCACAACAGCTCATTGCCATTTTACTGTTTGGCTGATTGGCTGTAAACTCTGGCAGGTTCTGATGCTGAAAGGTTATGGTCCAGCCTGTCCCTGTTGTTGTAGCATATGTACATGGAATGGCTGATTCTTATCAGTGTCTTAGCACTAATTGTAGCAACACCAGCTCAGCTTCAGAGCAGTGCCCCGGGCTCAGTGCAGCCCTGGCCTGAGACAAGGGCCTGATGGGTGCAGCGAGATTTTGTCTTGCTGTGTTGGCTTTTCTTTTGCCGTTACCTTTGTGTCAGAGGAAGATCATATCTGTGATTTTGCCAGATTTATTAAGGTGGTGTGGCAGTGTTTGCATAGGGGAGCTCCCATGCTGCTGGGAGAAGCTGGGAACGAGTGATTTAAATTCGTTATTTGGAGAGCAGGTAGGCAGCCTGTGAGGATGGCCTAGCTACCAAGTGTGATACCACTGGAATACTTTCCTTTTGGTTAATTAGATTTTAAGTGATCACTAGCTTCATTTCTTTGAATTTCTGTGACCTTAGTCTCCTTTCACTTCTTGCTTGAGCTGAGGAGCAGCAGGGCTTGGGCAGTACCTGGGTTTCTGTAGGGTTGGCATGGAGTCCATGTGTTACAGAGCTACTGTGCTCTTACCACAGCCAGAGTGGTTATTTAGACAAGCCGGTATATACTTTGTCAGGTTTTGTGTGTTAGTTTTTTTCATGTGCATTCCTGATAGGGTCATTGCTCTACATTTACTTGTGAGCTCATTTAGGATCTGTGTGGACAAAAAGCACTGCTGAACACGCTGAGGCTTTTTACCAAAGATGCTGGTTTTGATGGGTGCTATCCTGCAACGTGGAGGCTTCTATAATTTTTTTAATTTAAACAAAGTTTTAGTTAAAATAAATTTTTCTTGTGTAAAAGACAAACTCTTCAGCGTGTAAGGAGAAGAAACCGAGTCATAAATAGCTGCTGGTGTAACACCCGTGCTCTGAAGCAGCTGAGATCCTGCCCTGGTGATGTTGGTGCGATCACTCCTTGCTCGTGGTTGATGGAGGCTGTCCCGTGCATCTGCTGCGACATCGGCGGCGGGATGGTCCTGTGCCTCGGGAGCTGCAGGAGCGGAGCTTCCCCTGCTCCTTTCCCGGTCAGAGTGCCCCAGTGCTGTCCCTGTGCCTCGGGAGCTGCAGGAGCGGAGCTTCCCCTGCTCCTGTTCCCGGTCAGAGTGCCCCAGTGCTGTTCCTGTGCCTCGGGAGCTGCAGGAGCGGAGCTTCCCCTGCTCCTTTCCCGGTCAGAGTGCCCCAGTGCTGTTCCTGTGCCTCGGGAGCTGCAGGAGCGGCGCTGCCCCTGCTCCTTTCCCGGTCAGAGTGCCCCAGTGCTGTTCCTGTGCCTCGGGAGCTGCAGGAGCGGCGCTGCCCCTGCTCCTTTCCCGGTCAGAGTGCCCCAGTGCTGTTCCTGTGCCTCGGGAGCTGCAGGAGCGGCGCTGCCCCTGCTCCTGTTCCCGGTCAGAGTGCCCCAGTGCTGTTCCTGTGCATCGGGAGCTGCAGGAGCGGCGCTGCCCCTGCTCCTGTTCCCGGTCAGAGTGTCCAAGGCCTGTTCCTGTGCCTCGGGAGCTGCAGGAGCGGCGCTTCCCCTGCTCCTGTTCCCGGTCAGAGTGCCCCAGTGCTGTCCCTGTGCCTCGGGAGCTGCAGGAATGGGGCTGCTCTCGGCTCCTGCTCCCGGTCAGTGACCAAGGGCTGTCCCTGTTCCTGTGCCTCGGGAGCTGCAGGAGCGGGGCTGCTCTCGGCTCCTTTCCCGGTCAGAGTTCCCGAGGGCTGTGTCTGTGCCTCGGGAGCTGCAGGAATGGGGCTGCTCTCGGCTCTTGTTCCCGGTCAGGGTGACCAAGGGCTGTGTCTGTGCCTCGGGAGCTGCAGGACAGGAGTTTCCTCTGCTCCTGCTCCCGGTCAGAGTGTCCAAGGGCTGTTCCTGTGCCTCGGGAGCTGCAGGAGCGGGGCTGCTCTCGGCTCCTTTCCCGGTCAGAGTTCCCGAGGGCTGTGTCTGGGCCTCGGGAGCTGCAGGAGCGGCGCCGCTCTCGGCTCCGTTCCCTCCCGGCCCTCACGGTGCCCGAGGGGCCGCTCGGGCCCGGGCTGCGGGCGCCGCTCCCGGCTCCGACAGTACATGCCAGGCAGCACTAGGTGGCACAGCCACCCTGGAGCAGCACAGCAGCGCCCGGGCTGCTCCGAGCGGCCCCGGGTCCCGGCCCCGCTCCCGCATCCAGCCCCGGCCGGGCTCAGCCCGCGGCTCTGCCGGCACACACACCCACACACACAGCAACCCTCTGCTTACCGGGCGGGAAAACGGGAAATTATGTGCTCCCAAAGCTGCTAGAAGTCTTGTTTTACCAGGCACTTACCTTCGTCTGTTTTACCAGTCGCTTGTTTTACCAGTCACTTACCCATATCCTGTTGAGTTACCGGTCTATTTCAGCCTTTTGCAATTTACGCCTGTGTATAATCCAAGTTTAAACAAAGCACTTTATAGCAGGTGCTTATGTTTTAAGCACGAGTTTAAGTGTTTTCAATAGTGAAATGAAGGATAGCGCTATGAAGTTTGTGGTTAAAATTCAGTACCAGTTAAGCGTATTGTTGTGCTGGGGCTGCTCTTGGTTTTTATTTATGAAGATAGTTAGGGAACCTTTAAAAAGTATATGATGGGTTTTGTATTCGTTTCTCCTTTGGTAGAAATTGAAGTGTAGTTTTGACTCTAAGGGAGAGGTAGATGCATCTCAGGTTTACTCTGAGGTGGTTTTTTTGTTTTGTTTGTTTGGTTGGGGTTTTCTGGGTTTTTGTTTTTTTTTTTTTTTTTTTTTTTTTTCTTTTTTAAAAATTAGTCTGGAACACTCAAAATCCTCAGCAACTGATGAGTGTCTGTTTTTAAAGTAAACTCACTGCACTGTGATGTGTCAGTTCACTTCTCTAAACCAACGTGAGTTTACAGACACACAGTTTTCTCAGCACTGATTTTAAATGGCGTGGTAGGGATGTTTCTAAGAAGAAAATGTGGGTTTCAATTTACAAGAAGGAGTTATGATTTAGAAGTTAATCAGGCAATAGTTTTCTTTTAAATCATAGGCATGGGTTGTATCATTGTGTATGGGTTGTATTCATATTTAACTGCCTCAATTAGGTGTTTTCAAGTGCAGTGACAGTTATTTTAAAAATTTCTGCTATTTAAAAAGAAAGCATGGCTTCAGCTTCATTTGTAAGGGAAGATGCTGGGGGAGATTGTGGTGGCATTATTGTTACCACTGTTAATGTAGGCTGAAACCCATCCTGGCCACCTAGCAAAAACAAAGTAAAAGTCTCTTCCAAGATCTCTCATCAAAATATTTCTAGAAAATCAGAGTAGTCTGGGTAAAATATATGTCATTTACCAGTAAAATAGATTCCAATAGGGCTATGCATTAAATATGTAGAGGCCTGGAGATAACTTGCCTATAACAAGAAATGAAGATTTTTTTTTTTTCCAAGGGCCCCCTGTTGTCAGAATATTACACAAATGCCACATTTATTTTTTCACTGTGAAGACAAGATTTCTTTATATAGCAGAAACATTTATATCGGGACAGTGGACAACAGTGGTGATCCTGGAGTAGATTGGGGGAGCTTGATGTGTGCATGCCCTTGGAATGTGCCATTCTCCATGTGGAAGTGTTTGAGATGGACACACGTGCATTTCCTCTGGGCTCAGTCCCAGCCCTGGCTCTCTGATAAATATTGCAAGAAAGCACCAGGGTAATCTTGGGTCCCTGCTTAAAATAATGCTGTAGGCTTCCCACACAGGAGAGTGTTGGTTGTTGAAGGGGATTTTTATGGCTCACACCGGGACTGACGTCAGACTCGCCCACAGCCTGGGACTGGAGAAATTCTGAAGCTGTGCAGATGAGCAGCTCCTTCCTCTCGAGCAGAATAACCACCAGCAGCTTTGGCTCCCTGGGTTTGATGCACTGGAGATTTTTGCAGGAAGAAAAGTAGCTCTTCTCACATCATTGTGTGAAAATAAAAGCATTCCTAGTGGAAAACATAGCTCTTCCTTATGCATGTCCTTTGTCTATTTTGGCCTTTGCTTTGGTTTGAATTGATTTTTTTACAATGTGTCTTGAAAGTGTGATCTGTCCATTTTCCTCTTCCTTATCACTTCTGGCCCAATGGTACTCCCAAATAACGTATTGTGTGTGCTGGGAAGTATGTACCCCAAACTGTGGTGATCTGTACTGCTCTGTGCCTTATATTTCCTTCCTTTGTTTTCCCCTTTTGCTTTGATCCACAAAGCAACATGGCCAAAAAAATGCCACAGGTCAGTGGGAAAGCACAGATGAAATCTCCAGGTTTTTTTTTTTTCCATGCCTGTTAAGAAATTGAAAGAGTTCCATCCTCTGACTCTAGCTCCAAAGTGTTCTTGAAATGAGAAGAAACAGACTTAGAAGCAGGGAAGTTAAAAATTGAGAAGATATTTTCTGGATCTTACTAGACAGCCTGAAGTCAAACCCTCTTAGCATTAATCCTGCTGGGAAGAGAAGTGTTTGCCTTAGGAATTCTGGTTTCATCTTGGCAGTGGATGTGATGTAAAGACGACAGGCACCACCAAGCCCAGGCATCCTCTCCTTCTCCGGAGCAGCATGGAGGAGGTGAGGACAACGCTGAGGGCAAGCTTTCCTCCTTTCCTTCCTGCACTGCAGAGGTCATGTTTAGGTGCACCATCTGCTCCTGCTTTTTGCATTAAAGATTTCTGTGTAGCACATAGCAAAGATGATCTGTGAGGAGCTCTGAGAGTGAAACATTTGCACGAGTGGTGCCAGGAATTGTTCTCACTTGGGATGCGGAGTTGCTGGCGCAAGCAGCTTCATAAATTCAGTGTTGGTACCTGTGTGGAACTGGGCTGTACTCGCTTTGTTCTTGCTGAGGTTCAAGTTCAGCTAAATGAGATTCAGATGGGAAGGACACCAACTAACTGTCATAGCAACCACCTCTCCACACACCCTTCCAGATCCTACTTTTGTCAGAAGTTTTCAGTGGCTGAGTGGCCGGGGACTTCTCAAGTTGTATAGCTCAGAGCCGTAAAGGAGGTTTTACGTTTTACCTTTTTTGTTTGTTTTTCTGTGGAGAGCACTGTTGTGTCTTAGTCTGCCAGAATCTCTCGATGGTGTAGTGCAGTCCCTACAAAAATAATTTTTGAGCAAAACCAGTAGACTCTGAACCTGTTTCAGTTTGATCAGGGGACACTACAGGTTAACGTCATAGCATATGACAAATGGAGTCTGATTTAAACTATTCTAAACTAGCTCTGTGAAAGCACATGTGAGCTAAACACTCTGCACATTGCCTCTTTTACTTAAGGAAAGTACCTTGAATGTCCCCTAATTTTCTGCCTCTCTTCCCAGGCACATTTAGTGCTGTAGATAACAAAGCTGATCAATACTGATGGTGGAAATGTCAACATAAATAAGAACAGACTTCCTTAATGATGGTGCTTCCAAAGCTGCTCAGGTGAACATGGGGGCATCTTTGTGGTCTTTCCAAAGTGAAGCTAGTTTGTAGATTTTCTTTAAAACCAATCAGACAAAATTCCCTTTAATAGCTAACAAGATGTAAGGCACTGAAAAGAAAAGCTGGTTCAGGGAAAATTTCCTAAGTTGGCCATAGAAGAACAATGTGCTTCAGAACATGCATGGGAAGAAAAGCTGCAGCAAGAGTTGTATTATGTATTTCTAGCATTCTTTACAGAGCTGTCTTGATGCCTTCCCAGCCCCCAAGATACACAAATAATTTCCTGTGTCTGACCAAGTCTGTGCACTCTCCTGTCACAAAAACAAGTACAGGGCAATGGATGCTTTGAAACTGCTTCCAACACCTTTTTTCCTCCTTTTACAAATGAAAGCTTTGAGGATTCCGTTGTTCATAGCATGCTTCATTTTTATTAGAAACAATCTGAAAATGGTCAGCACTACCCAGATGCCTGAAAATAAAGGAACACTCAGAAACACAGTTTTTGTTATACTCTAGTTTGGTGTCATACTATAAAATTAGTTCAAAATGCCAGGAGTGCTCTTGATAGCAATATTACAGTGTAAAAGTTGGGTCATGATTTTACAACCTGTTTACTGTATTCAACATGAAAAAAACATTTATTTACTTGTATATGCACAGTAAGTCAGGAGGGATTTCTGCATACAAATCTTCAATCAGTTAGAAATGAGGGAGTTCAGGGACAAGTGTTAGTCAGCTGCTGGTTTTGCTCCATCTCATGTGTTGGTCATAAATCTGTGTTAGAGTTTTATTGTTTTTAGCATGAAGATAATAACACCCATCTCTCTGAAGTGTTTAAAGATGTGCTCTGAAAAAGTGCATTCATAAATATATGATTTTTCAAAAATCCCAACCTAATAAACAAAAATCCTGAGCATGAGTGAAATGAAAAGTGAAGGTGAAATTTGAGATGAAACCTAGAGGGGGAATGTCAAATGTTTAAGGAGGTGAACTTTTAAGATAGTATAAGGGAAAATATAAAGTAACAGTTACCTGAGGAAAAAGTGGAAATGGCCTGTGAGATACCCCAGTGTTGAAGTCAGTTTGCTGAAAAGTCACTGGGCAATCCTTGCTCTTTTTTGCCCCTCTCCCTCTTTTTACTGGTATTTAATCTGGGGGGAAGTCCTCTGTGGCTGAAAGCCACCAGGAAGGGGATGTTACTGCCATTATGGAGGGAGCAAAACTCAGCAGCTTCTTTCTTGGAAGGTGAAGTTGTTTATCCTAGATGAGACAGGCCGTCTGATACAGTTAAAGTGTAGCTAAGATAAGATGTAGAAGGAAAAATGGAATATGTGGCCTATTGACAAAATGATTGTTGATTGGATGTGGCTGCAATTTCACTTACAAGATACTGTGCTATGAGGATCTCCTCAATGCTGGTGACTTCACTGCATTTTGAGGAATTTCTTTAGCCTTATTTGCTTTGAATTTTGCAGAGTTTTCCTCCTCCTGTAACTAATTCTGAGCATGTTCTGTACACCTGCAGGCAGCTGAGCTGCCAAGCTCTGCTTTCTGACTTGTGAAAAACCCTTGTTCACTATTAAGACACAGCCTCTTGATGGAACCATGAGTCAATACTCCCAGGATTTACACCCAGGGCCTTGCTAATATTCTAAAGCCAGGGTAAGTGCAATAAGATGCTGTGTTGCCACTGGCAGTGTGAGATAGAGCCTGGTGTTTGTCTGTAGTGAACTATGTAAGAGGCAATGGAACAGCTTGGAAAGGGAGATGGTGAGAGAGGAATTTGTGGCAATGCAGCCATAAGCAGAGAGAGTAGGATGGATGGAGATGGTGTTAAGGAATTGGTAGAACTGGTGGCTAAATATACGTTGTGAATGAAATGAGCAGTGCTGTGTGAGCCCATGGAAGGATAGAATTCCAAGAGAATGCAAATGAGTGTTGAAGAAATAAGATGCATGAGTAAAAACCAAACTTGGGAGCTGAAGGAAGGATGTTATTGAAAGAGAAGTAGCACAGTTGGCTACACTGAAGATGGTTGACAGGTTGAGGAGAGGAGCTGTAAAGTATTGATTCCAAATTGTGCATCAGAGTCTGCGCTGATTCCAGGCCTGGTCCATGTGACAGAGAATTCATTTTGCAGCTCCTGTAGTGCATGAGGGCAGAGATCTTGGCAGTAACAATCTGTGAGCATTAAGGTGATAACATTAAGTCAGTATTTCTAATATGGAAAAGATGAAGGCTTGGATCCGAGTCAAAAGAGAAGATGAAGAGTAGACAGGAAGGAAAGATAGTGGGCACCAGAAAGATAAAGTGATCAAGTGTTGCCATGGGGAAAACAGATGATTGGAGGAAGAAAAAAAAGTTGGATGTGTCCTTTATCTTGGTAGAAAAAGAGAGTGACATTAGGCATGTGTCAAATTGAAAGGAAGGGAAAGATCGTTACGCTTGCCAGTGTTCTTTGAAGAAATCATTAAAATCCTGTGCAGAAAAACAATGGAGATGGACAGATAAGAGACAAATGCAGTTAAAAGACAGACATGATGGTGATGCAAGATTCAGTGAAATCAGAGAAAAAAGATTGTTTTGCAGGGAAGCTGGCCAAACAGAAGGAGTGTTTATACTGGAAGAGGTCAGCCTCTTTTTTTTTTTTTTTTTTGATCATTCAGTTTGTGTTATGGTAGCAGAAGGGCACGGTGTGAAAGAGAGCAGGAGCCAGATCTGAGACTGAATCATCTCTGACTTTTCTGGTCTCACATTGCAGTGACTCAGTGATATCAGTAAAAGTTAAGGAAGAGTAGGAAAGGGAGCTCCACTACTTCATCTATTCATTTGACCTGTCACCTTGACAAAGAGTATTGAGTAAGAGAGGAAGGTGCAAACAAACCCAAAGAATGTCTGTAGTCTTTTTAAAAACAAAGTGACAAATCCCCAAACAACACACACCTTCCCCTGAACAACAACAATAACAAAAACAAAAAACCATCAGCAAAACTCCCTGGCCTACAGGCTGGAACTCTGGGCTCCCTGTGGTTGGGAGGTTGCTGGAGCTGTGCTGGGCACAAAGGACGGGGGAAGCGAGGGCTGCACCTTTCCCTGCTGCCCCAGACTGCCTGAACACATCAACCATTGCTGAAGTTTCAAGTAGTTGGTCAGAGGGGTGTGTTTTGTGTCCATAGGTACTAAAGGTTGGTGCAGATTTATTCACAGAAGTTCTGTGAATTCCAGTATCTCAGAGCCTGCATACCACACACTTGGTTTGGAGTTGTTTCTACAGTTACAGTCTCTCGTGGCCTGAGTGTTCCACAGAGATGTGATGGAAGGCTGGTGGAACCAGTGACCACCTGCCTTGCCATGAGTGACAGTGACTGACTGAGGATCATTTCTGTCCTCACTCAAGCCCTTGCACAGACACTTTCTGCAGCCACAGAAAGTTGTGGCTGCCAGCTGTGGTGGTCAGCATGTGTTTCCCAGGTTGCTGTTGAGGTAACACCAACCATCCAATGGGAAAAATACAGGAACTTTTTTCTATAGTAATTTTTTTTTTTTTTTTTGCTTTCCATGGGTAGGTGAGTTTAGCCAAACTTGGCTCTTTTAATTAAAAGCTCTCTTGTAATGAAGATGGAAAGGTGTAAAAGAAGTGCAAAAGGAAGTTGTGTGTATTCTTGTATATAATCTTGGCTGGCTGTGAAGCATTCAGAGCAAAAGTTTTTTCAGATATGTCTGAAATAGCTGTCAGTTGATTCAGAAAATGTGGGCAGTACCAAACTAAGCCATCTCCTTGCAGTAAATAATTCTTTCCCTGCCAGAAGCAGTGGAAGGATTTACAGGCTGAACAGAGGTGGTTCTGAAATTCTGTGAGAAAAAAGGCCTCTCTGCTTTTGATTCCCCAGATGAGCTCTTGGAACTGCAAGTAAAAGCAAGTTCATAGCTTAACCCATTTCCTCATGTGTTTGGGTCCTTAATGGGCTGTTCCTTGCAGAGGCCACTGGGTCACCTTGTCCCAGGTGGGTTCTTTTCCCTGACAGCATAGCACGTGATCTGTCAGAGGCAGCAGCACACAGGAGTCAATGGATCCTTATTTGCCATTTAGGATGTTCAACTGGTTGACTGCCTTGCAGCTGGCCTAAACTCAGAGCTGCAGAAGAACCTTGGAAGGACACCTGAGTAAAGCAGCCCTTGAAAAGCTGAACAAAATGCAAGATTTGTGAGACACCAATTCCTTGTAAAACTTGTAGCCCTGATTTTCATCCCTCCTCAGAGCATTTGCTTTCCTGCTTCTCAATGAGTGTTAAGTGAGCTCTCCTCCTGTACTGGCAAGCAACTGCTACTGCTGGCTTCTCCACAGACTTCCTAGAGTTCAGCTCCTCCAGTGATATATTGAAATTGGAGCTCTGCTTGCTCCAGCCTGATTTACAGTCCATAATGATTTGAGTTTGGGCTGGTTGTGTTTACCTTTAGAATACGTGCAGGGCCCTACTTGGAATATTAGCGTTGACATGAGACTTGAGGTCTAGCATCTGGACGTGAATTTACATTTTATGAATATTTGCTGTTGCAGTGAGTCAAACAAAAATCCCAACAGAGAGAACAACCAGCACTCCCAGGGTAAAAGCCTAGGATTGGTACTGGATTTTTTTTCTTTCTTTTATTTTTCCCCCCTTCCCCTCCAGAGCCTCCTGATAGCCTACATTACCATTTAGCTGTCATTTGCTGCTCCCTGGCTCTGTTGGTTTCTCAGCTTAGAAACAGCTGCCATGTGATGTGAATGATATTTTAAAGTCCTGTGTTTGAGTTCTTGTGATAGCAATGTGCAGGGAATTGGCAAGCTCTCGGAAACAAAATGGCATGCTTTATTTTGTCACTAGAAGTATGTTCAATCTGCTATTTGATTCTCTGTAGCATTTTGATTAAGAGCTCCAGTGAAGTTATGTGAAAAGTGAAAATCCTCTTTATTCTTTCTCTCCAAGAAAATGAGACGCACAGCATTGTCAAAATATTTGCCTAATCTTGCAGATTTGGATACTTGTCATAGTTCTTCTGACAGACCAAAACAATGGTCATTAAATGAGAAGCAGATGCAATAAGTATGCAAGCAAGCTTACGGGGAGAGACTGAGGAGAAGCTGCCAGCAGAACTCACTGACCCTGGAGAATAAAGAAAAAACAAAACCTTTTCTTGCTATTGTACCCCATAAATAATCATTTTCCTCTAGTAATCTAGGCATTGTGCTTTTCTGCATTGGTGTTTTCATATGTTCTGGTGCAATATTGACTTCAAATCCAGATGCTCCTTTTGGCTTACTTGAATGTCTTTCTTGCCAGGAAGCGAAAATGCCAAAGAAATGCTTTAGCTTGGTTTTTTGTGCATGTTTGTTTGTTTGTTTTGAGGTTTCTTTGTTGGGTTTTTTTGGGTATGCTTTTTATTTTTATTGGTTGGTAGTTGTTGTTGGGGTTTTTTGTAGTTTTTGTTATTTCCCTTTTCTGTTTTTTCCTTTTCACTGCAGCACTGTTATTTTAGGACCAAAGGACATTGTCGAGGAAGAGAGTGGTTATGTTATATTCACAGTTTTGCATGATTTGGAAAACAGAAACTGCCTGTGTGGTTGGGAAGACAGAGAATAATGATAAATTCTCTGTCAGGGTGTAGAGCAAGTTTCTTGAGCAGGTAGCTTTTAAGGTCTGTTTTGTGGTTGCAGAGCTGTGATGTAGACTGAGGATGCTGGTCCAAAATCTGTCCTAAATTATAGGCAGAATTAAAGCTTTTCAGCTTTACTATTGCTCCAGCTATTTACTCAAACCACAAGAATTAAAGATTTGCCTTTAGGAAAAGGAATTGAATTATTTTTTAGGCTCTCCATTCCTGTTTATAGTCAAGCTCATCTACGTGATTGCTGTTAGTGTTCTTGTATTCCAGAGCGTCCTTAAAGCTATCCATAAGTTACAGGTTTTAACTGGCATTTGATAATTCTCCATCCTTGAGTTAAAAATAGAACTAAACGTTGGCAATATGGTTGTGTAACACTGTGCAATTGAAACTCTGCCTGCTGCCCCACCCTCCAAATCCTTGCATCTCCTGTGGGACTGTGCATGAACACAAGCGTGCACACACATGCACACGTATGCATGGGCTAGTCCCTTTCAGGGAGGACATGGAGAAAATGCTGCTTTTTGGTGGAGGTGGTGCACAATGAGGATGGGGATTTCAATGTTTAAACCACATATTGCTGGAAAATAATGCAGTGGGCTGCCTGTAAGCCAGACCTAGAGCAGGGCAGTGTGTTGTGTTACACAGCTCCTTGTTTCCAGAGGAAGGACTGGGCTGTGCTGCCTTCACAGCAGCCCAGGTTGGCTCGGTTTGCATCAACATGTCTTTTATCAATTGTGTCCCTTTGTACTCTGGCTACAAGGTCTGTCTGCAAACACTGAGAATCTTTGGTATCAGGATTTTTAAATTTTTTTAGTGAATGCAAGATGTGCTCAGGGATTTGGTCTAAAAGGACGAAATCAAGGCATTGCTTGCAGGCTCACATCACACTGACTGTGGCTTGGATTTATTTGTGTACAAAGGCTGGTCACTAGAACTCACCTGTAAGGCTTTGGAAATGTCCTTCCATGTGTCCAGTGTGTTCTGCTGTGTCTTGTCCCACAGTTAATTACAGCTGCTGGCAGAAAAGCTGTCCTCTTAGGCAATGCCAGGCACTGCTGGAATTGTGTTTTCCCAGCCTTTGAGGGCAGAGTGAGACACTGCATGGCTGGTTCTCCTTGCAGGTGCCATAAGATGCAGTGATTTTTTCTTTGTTGTCAGGGGCATTGAGCTCTGAGAGAATGGGATCTCGTCAGTCCAAGGTTTATGAGATGCAGAATGTTTTACATGCTTCTGGTGCCTATTCACAGATTCAGTGTTGCCATGCTCTAGTTAAAGAATAGCTAAAAGTGTCTGCTGTTGTGTTTGACTCTTGGGTGTTGCTATAGTGTTTGCTTTAGATTCTTCTTAGTTTCATATTTTTGCTAGTTTATAAAGGGTTACGCATGATTGTTGAGGTAGGAAGCATTGTAGATATCACAGTGTGCATTCTAGAATTAGAGGTGTGTATTTCCCTAATCACTTCTTTAATTAATGTTTTGTCTTGGGTATGAGATATTTGGAGTCTGAGAACCTGTGAGATACCTGAAACAATCTATTTTATCTATTTTTCTGGGAAAAAAAAAAAAGATACTGGTAAAAAGGAAGATTTGGAAGCAGCTAGTCAGATAATAATTCTCTTCCTGTAGTCCTGTGTCAGTGCAGAAGTGGTTCTTCTGGCCAAGGCTTTGAACCAGTCAAATCAACCCAATACCCAGGTTTAAACATCTGGAAAAAATATTATAATTTTTGAGAGAGAGACAAAAATGTCGATCATTAACTGTGGTTAGAGAGACTTTATTCACACATGTTCAGGCCCAGTGTGCATAGATGATACTTCAGTGGATACAGCTGAGTGTAAATTTTGGATCTCTGTGAAGGGTTTGCTGGGTGTCGTGGTTTGAAGGACAAGTGTCTGCCAAGGAAGGTGGGAACTTCCTGTGGAATGGAAAAAATATTACACCTTTCCCTCCCAATTATTGTCATTTTGAAATGAAGGGGCTTTCAGGCAGAGATGGGGAAAGGATGAGCAGTTCTTTACCAGTGTGTGTGTGTGTATAACAAGGCCCACACAGCCCAGCTCTGGCACTGGCCCCAGTCCCCTTCCCAATCCCCTTCCCAATCCCCTTCCCATTCTCAAACCCAGCACGATCCCCTTCCTGATCCCAGCAGAATCCCAGCCCCAATCCCAGTTCCAAACCCCACACAATCCCAGCACAATCTCAGCCTCAGATCCAGCACAATGCTGGCTTCAGACCCAGCACAATCCCAGCCCCAGACCCAGCACAATCCCATTCCCAATCCCAGCACAATCCTAGTCCCAAACCCGGCACAATCCCAGTCCCATTCCCAATCCCAGTCCCAATCCCAGCCCGGCCTCTCCCGCCCGCGGCTCTTTCCCCCCGCTGCAGTTCCGGGCTCGGCCACCAGGGGCGCTGCTGGCTGCGGGCCGGGCAGGGCTGCGGTGACTCCCCCGCGCCTGCAGGGGGCGCTGTGGCGCGGCCGCCGCTCCCTCAGGCGGGGATGGCTGCGGGATGGATGGATTGATGGCGAACGTGGGCTGAGCGGGAGCTTTGGCAGGGATGAACCGATCCCAGAGGAGCAAATGTTGTGTATCAGAAACTCTGCAGCTGTAGCGGGGTATCCCAGCAGGCAGGAGGTGTGGGTTACACTGTAGTGAAGCAGTGGGGCTGGGCAGTGGCAGCCAGGCTCCCGAACGCAGCTGAGAGGCTCCCTCAGAGGGGGTGGGGGGGGTTTGGGGTCCTGGGGTTTCTCCTGAGGCACCAGAGTAGATGTTGAGGGTCCTTTTCTAGTGAGGCAGGGTGTAAGAAAGGTCCCAGTGCAATGGCTGCCCCACAAGCAGAGTTCCACTCACAGCAGGAGAAGGCAGCAGGGACAGAGCAAGCAGCGCTGGCGAGTTCTCCCACAGCGTCCACGGCCTGTGTTCCCTCAGAGGGGAGAACAAGGGCGGGAGACGAGCTGAGCCAGCCCCTCACCCGGACCCGGCCAAAATCTCCAGGTATCCAAGGAGAAAACCCCAAGTAAGAGAGCAGCCAGCTGCACCCTTCCCTCACCTTGACCATTTCTTCTGTTTCTCCTAAGTACTGGTCATTATTGTCTCTAAGCAACAGATGGTACAAGATTCCAAGAGAGAAGTGAAAGGGAAAATCCTAACCCCCAACATTGGGGCTGGAAAAAGCCACTTCTGCCCAGATCCCTCTTGAAGGTTGTTTTTTTCCTCTCTCCCCCAGAATACTTTTAATGTAATATAATGTGTCTCATCATTCTGCTGCCTGAACTGCATAACTTGGGTTTATTTTAGGCCACAGCCCTGAAGTCCCTGCACAGGCAGCTCTGAGTCTGAAGGGACAATGACAGGGTTGAAAGAGCCCAGGGCAGGGCACTCCTCATGGAGCCCTTCAAACGCAGGTGGGATGAAACAATGACCTTTGGAAAATGTTTGGTACATTTGGTGCGGATGGAATGAAACCATTTCTCATATACTGATGTTATAATTTTGCATTTATTTTTTTATTTCACTTACTGACTGTTATTCGTCTCAGCATAAGAATGTTTCTTGGATGTAGTGTGATGCACTTGGATACCTTTAGAATCAGGAAGAACAGCTGAAGCACCAAAAGTGATCCGAATTTTCCATTTTCTGAGGATTTGGTTGTGTAGCCCGAGCTGACTGATGCTTCTGAAAATTAAACCACTGGTGTAAGTGCTTAAGCTTGAACTCCTGACTAACTCTTGCTGAAGGGTGACTGGTGAGAGTTTGTCTTGCCACAGCTGGGAGGAGAAGCCTTAACTCTTCCAATGAGCACTTCAGCCACTAAAAGCTTCCCATTCACTTCCTTCTGATTAGTTCCAAAATCAAGTTTAAAGCTAGTCATAAGTTAATAAAAGAGATAACAGGAATAAGTGCTTCTCAAATGTTCAAGATGTTGGGGATTTTTTTCAGGTTGTAGTTTCTCTGTACCAGCTTCAGTTGGCTTGTAAGGGGACTGTAGCAAAACAAACTGACTTGAATTAATATTTTTTAATCAGCGAAATTAAGCTGAGGGCCAACTGGAAGACTTTGGTTCTACTGGAATAACATCTCTGATTAGCTTGGGGCTAAATTACTAATTCCAGTGAGGGATTTTGAAGTTTTCATTGGGCTTAATGTGCAAAGCCCTTAAATATTCTGTCATATTTAGCAATCTGAAATACCAAGACCCTGTGAATCTGTATCTAAAAGCTAAACCCCACAAAAATAATGCTAAAGTTTTTGCCTTAATACTCTAAACTGAGCAGATGTTGCCTTTAGTGACATTTTCAAAATCTTTACAGAGCAAGAGTATATTATTTGAATATTTTTAATGTGACAAATTAAGATTTCAATGCGATTCAGTACACACAAACTTGGAGCATTGACACCAATTAACTCTTAAACAAAAGCTTTAATGTGTTCTGGGTATTGTACTCTAATGATGGCAGCTTGGTGAGGTGCTGTTTGGTGTTTGCTGTTTAGACATGGATCTACTGAAATGAATATAAATGGAGTTCTATCTCTTGATTAGTAATCTATACAGCTGTGAGCCTGAACTCTGAAATCTGGAGCTTTGCAATTCGGGAGGGGGGAAAATGGACAATTTCAGCAATGAGAAGAGGCGTTGGTGAGCTAAATTAAATGGCTGATGATAATTGTGATAGCTTACAGAGAATGATGCTGTGTTATTTACAAAAGCTCCTTTTTGCATGGAATCTGATGTCTTCTCCCATGAGCTTGCTTATAATTCATATTCCACTTTAATATGCCTGCAAAATGTGCTTTCTTTCTGTATACGTATTATTTTTAGGATGTTATGTTTCCTTGGTGCATACACAATGAGGCTGAAATCCTGCAGGAATGTGTTTAATTTGAAAGTTTTATCCTCTGGGCCTGGTTAATTCAAATAGGAGGCTCAGAACAGTGCTGCAGTGCCGGCAAGAATGCGGGCATGGCAAATCATCTGTACAAAGGAGCACAGAGCCCAGGTGCCCGTGCTGCAAGGTGCCCCTGTCCTCTCTGAAGCTGCTCTGCTTCCTCCTTTGCTCTGTCAGGGCTGGGAAATGAGGGTTGGGCCATCTTTGCTCTCCTGTACACCCTCAGCATTTCATAATTGCAGCCTGCCCGGATCCGCTGCCAGCACGGCGCTGCCTGCCTCCCTCCTCTGCAGTGCCTAGGCCGGATTTGGGGAGGGATTGCTGCTAGCTTTTAATGCTGGAAAAAATGGAGCCGTGGCCAGTTCAGGCCTCCACCCTATATTTTTTCGGTAGATAGAAGGAATACACTTGCTGAGCCCGTCCTTCTGTGAGATCAGTGGGCTGTGTTTGTTGTGCAGGAATGTGAGAGCTCAGGAATTCCAGCGTGCAGCCTGCTGGAAAGCGCTGCTGGCTCATGGGCAGCAGAGGGGAACGGGCCTTGCAACCATGGCTGGGGAGAGAAATGAAAGGCATTTTTTATAATACCCTGGGCAGCACACGCAGGATGTTATGTCTGGCTTGCACTGGGCTGACGTGGTGCATTGGATTTTTTTCTTATAGTGCTGGAAACACAGCTATAAAGGAAATTCAGAGATAGAAATGGAGCAAAATTAAAATGAAAAGCAAGCTTTATATTTCACAGTGAATAATTTGTAGCATCTTTCCTCAAAGAAATTGGACTGCCACTAGAGATACGAAGCAAGCAGCATAAAATTTTCTGCAGATTTATAATCCACTTGAATATCCAAATGATGGCAGCCACATTCTGTGACTTGGGAAAAGGCTCAGTTGTGGGCAGCTGTGGGGTGGGGTTGGGAGATGCCTCCAAGCAGCTCAGCTCAAGGAGGATTCCAAATGTGTGTTAGAAAAGAGGAGACAGCAGGGTGGAGAAAACGGATGAGAACTTCTGGCTTGCAGTTGGCCAAGGTTTGTGCATGCTGGTGCAGAACCAGAGGGTGTTAACTCCTTCTTAAAAGGGGAAATGCATTTGCTGGAGTCATATGTCCTTTTCTTCAGCACCTCTGGAGGGTGGAGTGGGCCTTAGGACTTTTCCATTGCTGCTTATGAACAACTGGAGTTGAAACTTGCTTCCTTTCAGGCAGGGGACTGCAGTCAGATTTTTTCCTGGTCTCTGATACTGGATTTGTCTTCAATTCGAGACAGCACTCGCCTGTACCTTTCTCGAAATATGTCTGTCTTCACTGGCTTTCATTTTGGTGTGGTGCAGGATGGGTTTGCTTTCTGTTGGAAATCCACAAGCCCTGTGCAGTTTGCCCTCCATGGAATTCACCAGTCACACCCAAAAAATACCCTCTCTTTTTAGGAACAGAAGTGTTGAAAAGCCCAGAAGTGTGCATGTGTGGGGGAAATCCCAGTCAGTGCAATACACCTGATCTGTGGCTGTCAAATGCCTCATTTATTTCAGTACATTAATAATGCAAGTCCCTGAGGTTGATTATTGTCTCTGGAATTTGCTGTGTACAAATGCTTTTCTATTCTGATGAATTCAGTAATCAAAGTCCCATTGGCAGGGCCAGTCCTGAGCAGCCCCTGGCTTAGAAAAAATAAGCTGTGGCTTTCTGGGATTTTCTTTTTCCTCTATTTAGGCTGAGACTTACATTGCCCAGGAATTTTCATATTTTCATATATGAAAATAATTTTATTATAATTTTATGATAATTAATTTTATAATTATGAAAATAATATTATTATAATTTTCCTAATTTTCATATATGGTCTAGATAAGAAAATAAGGTTTTCTTTAATAGTTTTAAATACTAGGAAATAGAAGAGAATGAAGAATCCATGCCATTATATCTGCATCTTGCTTAAAAAGAAAATACTTTGTCTGAAGAAAAAACCAGACAAATTGTTAGTTTGAGTTCATTGCCTTCTTTAGAAGTCGCAGGGAAAGAGTTACTCCCCTTGCTTCCCTAGGAGTGTACGCTGGGATTTCTAGCTCACATTTATTTTGCTGAGACTTTGGAGTCATGTTTTTCTATGTAGTTTTTGATGTAGGACCTAATTAGGCCCTACACATCTTAATACTTTTTGCTACATCTGCATTAAAGATGGCATTGCATATATTTGCATACAATTTACATTTAAAAGTTGGCCATGCTGTGTGCAATAATCATTTTAACAAAGTACCATTGACAGTCAATATACATATCCGTGCAAAATATGTGGGGGTTATGGGAATAGGCACACAAGAACATATGGGTGCACACTGCTGTCTGTTTGGAGAAATCAGGTGCTCTTTCTTAACATCATCATTTTGTTGAAGTATTTCCCACAAAAACCAAGAGGAGCCTAAAGGTTAGAGCTCCTGCTTTAACCACACACTTTAACCAGGTGAAGGACTGAAACTGTTCTGGTACCCCAAAACATACCCATAGTCTGAGCCCATACAATGTGGCATTGTCAGTCAGGATGCTCAGATGTGACATTTGTTTCTGCTAATTCAGCTGTGCCCAATCTGAATTTAAATGGTAGTCAAAAATCAGATGCCTGGGGAAGTTTGAGGTTACTGTATTTTCATTCTGGCATGTAAAAGATAGTTTGTTTACTAATTTGTTTTCAGAAGTACTGCCAATGGTCAATTGTGGAAAATCCTGAGGGCTTTTTTGGTGTTTTCCTGTGGAAGCACACTGACTCGTTAAATTTTTCAGTTATCTCAAATGAGAAAAGGAATCTACTAGTGGCAGGAAATCAGCCAAAAAAAAAAAAAATCAAGTGAGTTACCTTGCAGGGCAAGGAATCTCTGTGTGTTGACACTGAGACCAAACATTTAGTCCATGAGATGCAGATTTACATCTCGAACAGTCAATTTTAAAAACATGCCAGCAGAAGTGTCTCTGTTTTACTTGGCAAAACTCAGCTTGTTTTTTTGTTTGGGGGGATCAACATTTCTCACTTCATGATTGTGATGATGTCAAAACCTTTTCAGACTTATTTTTAAAAAGCCTGGAAAGAGCTTGAAGTCAGCTGGTGCTTAGGCAAGTAAAGATCAGACAGAGGCAAATTCCTTTCAGACAGACTTCAGAGCTGATCTCTGGGGTGGAAACTGGTAGTTGGACTTTCATGCTACGGATGAATTGCACAAAGCAGCAGAGTCAAATGTTAATTTATGTCTTGGTGGTTAAGTAATAGAAAAATCAAGAAGGATTAATAAAATCTTCTCATCTACAGGCAAATAGTTTGACTTCTTTGCATTTACTTATCTGTCTGTGTTCATCTGTGTAGACATCACAGGCAGCTGAGGTTTGGTAAGTTGGCAAGCTGATGAATTAAGGATTTGATTTTGCAGTACTGAAGTTAACTGCCCTTTATCCATTGTCTTGGTGAGGTGCTGTAGAAACCTGTGTTGCTCTGGTATGTGGGGAACAGAATGAACCCTCACTTTTGCACTATTCCCAGATAAATGGAAAGGGTTTCTAAATCACGCGCTCTCTAAAACTTGGTGTCACGAGTTTCTCCAGTCTGTTTCCTCTGCAAATTGAGCACAGTTGAACTCCTGTGAGAAGCTCTGAGCTGACCTACTGTTCCTACAGCAGTGTGAAATTGGCTGAGCCACTTCAGTGCTGGATTGCCCTTGTCAAGCTGGGTTGTTAACACTGGGTTAACCACTGTGATACTGCTGGAACTAACTGGGGATGACAATTGCCATGTGCAGTTTAATCAGCTGTCATTCTGGCTGTACAGGGCCTGTAGAAAATCCAATAACATTTCATGTTAATAGTCATTATGCTGACAATTAGTACTTTGGATTGTCAGTGATGGGAATGTTTACATCTTAAAAAGTATGGGGGAGAGAAGATTTGCAGCAAGGTTGATTCAGAAATACTCAAATCAAGGATTTTGGCCTCTTTAGACCTTAGTGCTTTCCTGCTCCCTTCTCTGTGCTGGGCTTCAGTTTCCCTGCAGATGATACAGCATCTGCTTGTATACATTGTTGTATTATTATAATGTATTTGCAGTGTGATACCTGCTTTGCCTTTGCACGTTTAGGACAGCACCAAGTTGTTGGTCTTGATTCAGCTCCTGGATCTCTAATGGCTCTAATCTGTTATGGTTGTGGGAAAACTTACCTGAAAATAGCTTGGTTTACTGCCCCCAAAAATCCTACATTGTGTTTAAGAAATTTAATTGTATAACTTTGTGCTTCCTGACATTCCCCCCTCTTTTTTTTGTTTTGGTTTGGTTTCTTTTTAATAACATCACCTCATCCAAAGGAATCAAAGAGCATTTTCTGAAGGGGCACTTTTCAGACAAAAGGCCTTGATATCAGCTTTTCTGTTAGTGCATATGAATTCTATAAAAATAAGTTCTGAAAATTATTTCCATATCTGCTTAGTAAAATATGAGCTTAGTTTCAAATCCCATGAACTCTGAAGTTTCCCCTCCTTAGAGAGTGCTCTTCTGAGGTAACATTTCTGCTTTTATATTTACAGACAGACATTCTAATTATCTGGATGATGATTGTGAATGTATGGCTTATAACCTATTCTGTGAGGGTTGAAAAAGCTGCAGAGTGATTGCAGATACTGCTCTTATCTTAAATGATGAGAAACTAACACGAGAGAAGAATGCTGAAAATGGAATATAAAAAATTCATGTTTTACTAATGAAAATCTTCCAGATTAAGCACAAAAAGGAAAGGGAAAAGGAAAAGAAACTCCCACAGTAAACAAGTGAGAGGTTTGAATCCAATGTAGAATGCTCTATGTATAATTGATGATTAGAATTTATTTTGATTGTGCTGCTCTTTTTACTTTGTAGTACTAAAGCTTAACTGCACTGCAAAATTTGTCAGGAAGGAAATGAGTGGCTTTTAGGTTTCTGTTTCTCAGTACATATAAACACCAAATCTTTGTGGGTTTTGTCACCTGGAGAGTTTTTTTGGAGGATTAGTTAACATGAGTTTGCTGTTGATACCAGCTATGAATAATTAGTTACACTGCTATTCAAAATGCCATCCTTACAGATCAATGTGAGATCATTGAAATCAGCCAGGCCCTTCATGGTGTGCAAATCCTGTTTGAGACGGGCAGCAGATTTAGGCAGTGCCATGTATGTGTTCATACCTCCTGCACATTTTTCTGTCCTGCACATTTCTCAGTGCTGCCATGTGCCTGGGAGGATTGGAATTATAAATTCAGACTTTGGGGTAGGATTTAAGAATTAATAGTGAATTCCCCCAAAGAGAGAGGAAGGGTTATTCCCAGATGCTGCCTCAAGACTTCTACATTTTTACCATTGTATAGATGCCGAAGTGAAGATGTTTCTAAGTCTTTCTATGGAAAGAATGTATGGGAGAGAAGGAGAGATCCCTTCCAAACCTCAATTCCCAAGGGATCCTGTGGCCATGAAGGTGGCTGGGGGCTGCAGCACTGGTGCATGAGGAGAGGCCCAGGGAGCTGGTGTGCTCAGCCTAATCAAGGAAAAGGTTGAGGCCCCAGTGAATTCTTCAGCTTTCTAATGCAGAGCTGTAGAGGAAGGAGGTGACCTTTCCCAGGTATGTGCACACCTGCAGCGAGGGCAGTCCCTGCTCAGGGACCTCAGTGGGTTTTCCAGGGAGGGTTTTGTGTCTTCAGCCCTCAAGACTCAAATCCAACTGGTTGTGGCCCTGAGCAAGCTGAACTAGCTTTGAATTTAGCCCAGTCATTACTGGCCTATAATGAAATAAAATGTTCTTCTCATGGTGTTTATAAATGACATGTTATAGTTTTCAGTGTCACATGGTCCCTTCTGAATGAAATCCACTGCAAATTACTGGGTTTTATTTGAATTTATCACTAAACAGCCTTTGGCATTTAATAGCAAAGGAATGTTGTTGTTGTTGTAGCACATGCACTCCCAAATGTTGGAAATATGGTGGCATATGTTCTTTCAGTGAATGTTTTAAGAATTGCTATTAACTTTTAAAAGGCAATATTTTGAAATTGTGAGAAATTAAGCACAAAACATCATGAATCTTTTGTGCTCATTTCATGCACTGTATAGAGATCCTTTGGGAATGCTGCCATTATTTCATAATTGCTTGGCTGTTACTCATTCCAACAGAGAGCCACATTTTTCCAAAATAGTTCCTCTGACCTTTGGGCAATTAATGTATGGCTTGTCAAAGAGGTGTTCAGCATTCCTTACACTGCCTCTGATGCAGTCTGATGTGCTCTTCATACTGGGGGAAAAATGAAGTTTGCAGTGTGTTCAGTCAGTGTGTGCAGCATGCAGATCTCCAGGAGCTGTGGATAAATGTGTCTGAGCAGGGGGACTGCAAGGCTGCCTCTACCAGAGCTGGAATGGAAAGCAAGAGAAATCTCTGCAGTGATTTGTGCTTCAATTTATGCTCTGAAATGACAGAAGCACAGGCTAAGCTGGGAATCTGTAAAATACTTGACAGCCTGTGCATTACCAATCAGGAAGTATTTTAGAAGTCAGTTGAAATAGGGAGGTTTTGCATAGCTGTTTTCTACTATGAGCTGTTTAATGCTCAGAATTGTTCCATGTTTAATTAGGTAGATTTGGGTTCAAAATCAAATAATTTGACAATGTAACATGAAGAGGAAATTACATAGGAAATTGTGCCCAGGAAATGAGAGCACTGTCAGTTTATTCCATCTGTTGGTCACTCAGGTAAAGCTTCTGAACATTTTTTTGCATTGCAAATGGACATATTGTTCCTAAAAAGTTCTCAGGGAGAGAAGCTAGCAGGGTTTGCAGTTCATGTGTTGATTAATCTGCTGCTTTTATTTATTTTCAATCCAGTTGTGCAAATTAATAAGCTGGTAAGCTTTCATCATGGTCTGACCTGCTAAAGCTGTACCTTTCAATGCACTTCAGCAAATATATCAAAATGCAAACCAACACTGGCAGAAGAGGCCTTGTGACCAGATTCTGCCCTTGCAGAGCACTGCTGTGCTCAGGACAGATGGATGCTTTGGAGCTTTTAAATGTACTTCTGTTCACCAAGTCCTGGTAGTCTGCATGTAGTTTTATTGTTCTTTACAGACCCTGAGCTTTGAAAAAGGCCTTGTATTAATTTGGACATAAATTTTATCCTATTGCCTAAAAAAAGACAGAGGAATTGTGGTGAGGGGAATGCATGTAGTGTTGTTCAGAATTCAACAGCACAAGATTAACCAGAGTTAATGTACTTGTGCTTTTTACCTATGTTTTTGTTGTGTGCATCAGTTTTATAAAGATCACTCTGGAGCTGGCTTGAAAGCTTTTTTTCCAAGCAAATGTCCTGACTTGATGCTTGTTGAGGCATTTGCAGGTATACAGGATTGCTCAGAAGCATAAGTAGCCTTGAGGAGGAGAAAAGGTCACAAGCTCATTCCACAAAACAAGAAGAAAAATATGTATTTTGGGGTGTTAAAATTGTGGGAATTCTTCTTTGCCTTCATATTTTCTTTGTTAATGGATGCTATATCTTCTGTGTTTAACAGTAAATTAATCTTTCTTCTGTCAAGACAAGTATGAATATAATAGGTCATTTACCTAGTGGAAGGAAAGAGTGGAAATAGGGAAGAAAAGAGGTGGTTTTGTTGTGTGTTATGAGGTGAGTGGCTGTGAGATTCAGAAGTGTTGGTGACCATGTTTTGTCCTGCAGGTGCAGGGCTGTGCAGGGGGGGTCTGTGCTCAGCTGCAGGGACAGGAGCAGCACTCAGAGTTCCCTGTCAGTGGAGGGGGGACACTGAGTGCCCCAGGGCATGGCAGGGTGAAACAGCAGCAGCAGGAACCCATCCTGTGCTGGGGAAACAGCAGAGGGAGGTTCTGCTCAAAAGGAGGAAAACACCTTTGTCTTCCCTTGCTGAGCATGTGATGTTCCCTGCTTTTGTCCCTGGGGTGTGATGGAAATGCATCAGATCAGCTCTGTGCTTTGTGTGGGGCAGCACCAGTTCAGGAAAAGACGCAGACTGTGCTCAGGACTTCCTCTCAGCCCAGTGGCAGGGGCTGCACCATTGTCTGTGCAGTGGCCCAGGGCCTCTCCTGCTTCCTTGGCCTTTGCCACGGCCTGTGGCACTGAGCTCTGCCAGCTGTTCTGTGAGTTTGGCCGGGTCCCCTCCTGCTCTTCCCTGATAAAAGCATAAGCTGTTATATATTCTGTACCTTCCACAAACTGCCAATATTTCAGAAATATTTCTATTCTATCAGACTATTTCTTTTCACATTTCAGATGCCCAAATTTCTCAGGCATATGTGGTTTCCTATGGTGAAATTTCATACTAAAACTGTCATGAATTTTGGGGTTTGTTCCTGCTGCAGGTAGAAACAACCCTTAGTAATATGTTCTGTGTGAAAAGCATGAGGAAAGGAATGAGGGAATATGTTCCTTATAAGTGGTGTTCTGATACTTTGAGGTTTTTAGAGTTAAAACCAAAATGTAGAAGAACAGTCAGTACAAAGCTTGTTCCACTAGAGACTTGGGGTTTGCTTCTGCTTTCACATTTATCCTACAGTCACTGTTCTTCCTCCCTGCTCTCCTCTTCCTGCCTTTTTTCTCTGCCCTCCCTCCACTCCCCTGTACACAGTGTGCCAGAGTCACTTCATCCTGGCCAGCCTTTCTTAAGCTTTCTCTGTATCTGCTCTTAAAGAACAAGTTTGGCTGTACCTGGAGGCCACAGTAGGTGAGGCCCATCTCTTTAGTTCAGAGAAAAAATCCTGCTTCCCAATATATATTTTTCTTTTTTTTTTTTTTTTTTTGTACTCAACAGCACTTTCTCAAAAACGTCTTCCACACAAAATTAGAAGCTAAGAGGAATGGTGTTCTGTGCCAAGGGAGCAGGGGATAAAAGGACTCAGAAATCCAGGCATCTGTTAATAGCTCTGTGACCAGATTGTTACATGACTTTGTGAAAGGCTTATAACCTGTCTCTATCTTCCTTTCTGCTACTAAAAAATGTGTAAATAATACTTTTCTCACCAGCTTAATTAGTAGATGCCCACAATGCATGAGAAAAAAAAAACTGCTGTGTTTTTCAGAGTTAATTGCAGTGATGTGCCAGAAGCCCATAAGCTCACCCTTCTGAGAACTGTCTGTACTGACTGCTGCCAAGTGTTTTCTTCAGGTCGCAAATTTATGAAAACTCACAGCTGAATTCCTTATGTTGGATATTGCAGAAGATTTAAACAAACTACTTAGCATGTCTGTGTTTCTCAGGAGATGAATGGTTAATCCAGGATCTAGCAAAGGTGGTCTCTCTTCTTCCATCTGGTATTATCTGTTTTCAAAGTTAGCTTGAGCTTCATTCCAAAAGGACAGCTGATCAGATCACCAGCTTACATGGAACCCCTTATACTGCTGTTTGTTGCACATAATATAACTGCAATTTCTTATGCAGTTAAGCATATTTGTTCATTAAATTTCCATTTTGAAGTATCATTTGGGGTGGATCTGTCAGTTGCCAGAAATCTGCCAGAATTGTGATCCCCATTGGTCTATGAATGAGTCTTTGGGTCATCTACATTGCACCCCTAGCCAGCAGCTCCAGAGGTGTAGATTGTATCCTGGCAGGGGGACAGAAGCCAGGTGGCTGTGGCTGACTCAGGTTTCACTGGGGGCACTGATTTGAGCTCCTGTGTTAGGGCAAGAAATGTGCCTTTTTGTAACCCTTCCCTTTGCTGTTGTTGAATGGTACTTTTCATCACAAAGCATCATTCCACCTGAGCACACTGTCCCTTCACACCACTCTGTTTCTGCCTGGGGAGTGCAAGTGTTTGGATCCCCACAGGTACTCAGGGCTCAGCACAGGAAGTACTTGTGTGAGTAATAATTATGGCTGTTTACTCTCTGTTTGCCACTGTCTCTTCTTGGATCTGTTTATTGAGAGCTTTGCTAATGCAAGGTATTTCTTGGCTGTTCCCCTTGCTGCTGCTGCCTTCAGGGAGGGGCAGGTTTCCTGACTAGGTGAATAAAATAGAAGGAGGTGGAGGAGGGATTGTCAGATGCTCCAGAGTGCTCTACCAATACAGCAAGTCAAGAAAGGCACAAATTAATACAGTGGAGAAAGCAGTGAACATTCCTGTAATCCTTGTTGAAGTAATTTGAGAATAATGTTTTGAGTTTCAAGCCAAAGACGTTGTCAGTGGTAATGGAGGAGGAGGCTGGAGCGATGATCTAATAGCTCCTGTCTGAGCTGGAGACAGTTCTTGCTTTGCACATTCAGAGGAAGAGGGAGAATGGCATTGCTGATCTTCTCCAGGTGCTAACCAGGGGTAGAAGGAGTGTCTTCTTATGGCAACCACTATATAGGATTTCTCTACTCTAAAAAAATGCAGCAAGGGCTGTACTAGGTCAAATCAAGCCCAGCATCCTGTCTCAAACAGCAACCATATGTCTAAGCCTCTTAATATCAAATCAGACACGGCAGTTTTAAATTCAGTATGAGCCTTCAGAGGAAATGGAAGATTCCTTCTTTTTATGAGACCATTCCTCTATTTCCTTCTCTGTGTATTATTTTAGCACCCTCAGAAGCTCTCTGATGTTCAAGACAAAATTAACAGGATTCCCCCTGCTGTTCCTACTGAATTCAGTTAATATAATGAGTCTGTTGTTAAATTAAACAAAATAAAGCATGCCATGTCACAGAAATACCACTGAGATCCCATAATTTCCACCTAACAGCCAGTGTCTGTACTGTGGGGCTATAACTTAAACAGTGAAGAGTATGTGTCTGTCAGACAATGTTAAGTATTTTTCATAAGAGCTTTGGACACACAATCAGTCAGAAAAACAACATGCCTATGACATAAAAGCCAATAATTTTATCTCTAGTGCAGTAAATTAATTTCCATGGGACTTTCTTACTTTGCCTGTGTATGCTTAAAAATTCACAAGGTGTTTTCATGACTCAGACAATGTGCATTGTCTCACTGCCTGCTGAATGCAAATCCTTTTGAAGAGCTGTGCCTCAGACTGCTGGCTCAGTGGAGCATTCCCTGTGATGTTTATGGTAACACAAATGCTTCTGGAAGGGGTTGGGCCACACCTCCTGGCAGCACCATCCACTGCCCTCCCTGCTTGTTTGGCATCTCTGCTCTTTCCTACACCTCTGCAGTTCTATCCTAGCATAAGGAAGTTTTGTCTTTTTAAAATGAGATTGTTTGGTTCCACCATCTGTTACTCCTCTGCCCACAATATTCATTATCCAGAAGTTCTCTTATGGTTTTTATTTTGCATGTGCATGTCTCCTTTTGTGGCCAAATGCAAAAGCCAGCTACAAACAAAATCTTTGAGTGTTCTTATGTTGATTCAAGTATCCAGAGCTCTGGGGTCATAGGGCACTGATATCCATCAGTGACTGCTGGATTTGTACCAAGAGACTGTCACTGCTCAACATTATAATTGGTTGTTTCTTAATTTAATTTTACACACTTGTGTTCTTTTTTTTTCCCCCTCTGCTGTTTTCTGTGATATGCCTGCAAAAAAAAAAAAAAGATTTTTTGCCTTCAGACTTGTTCAGACCTGGAAAAAATGCAAGATTGACTTTTGCTGTTTGTTGCACTTGGTTCTGATCTCCAAATGAGACAGGCCAAGCTGTGGGTTTGTAGGCTTGTTTACATTTTGAGAGGATTGCAGGGCTTGGAATTTGGTCCATCACTAATTGAAATCCCATTAAATGTAATGCCTGCTTTTGATGAATTTAAACTGTTGTTTGGTTGGTAACTTAACTCTGAGACATGGGGCTTTGGCACCAGAACCTGAGGTGATAGCATAAACCCCTCTGAAATGAAACTGCTGAGTTACTGCTCATGCTTGCTCTTACACGGGGGTTTATTTAGTGTTTGGAGACTAATGTGTAGCTAATGTCATTACCTTCTTTCAGGCTTTATTTTTATAAAATGCTAAAAAACTGCCCCACTCAAGAACTACTTATGGAAACTTATTTTTCTTTCCTCTAAAAGACTTCTGCAGGTTTCATGTGTTTTACAGTTTTCCACCAGTTGAGTGGCACAAACATACTGGCTCTTAACACTAGAGGGTTGCTATTCCAGCTGAAAAATGGTTTGAAACATTATCTGTGATGCAGGAAGTTGCTTTTCTAGTCTTTTAAGTATTTCTAAATATTTGATAGATTTTTATTTTTAAAAAATTCTTGCCTCTCTTGCCCTCCCCAGAAATCCATCTGTAACTCAGCTGCTCTGAAGGGTCTTTGCAATTAAGGCCTGTTTAGGTTTTGCTTGTGAAACCAAGTGTGAAATCAATGGCCACAAGCCAATCCCTGTCCCATGAAGCTGAGCCTGCTGAAGTCTTCACAGAAGCTCAAAGAAAATGAAAGAGGAGAACAAGCCTGTATATTCATAAAAGTAGATCTCTGAATGGATTACTTTGGCTTATTTGCAGGTCATCTCCAAATGATTTAAATCTTCCCCCCTTGAGAGCTCAGGGCTGCTGAGAGTAGAGGGTGCAGAGTTGGGAACCTGGGGTTCTCTTGCTGGCTTGGTCACTGTTGTGCTGGGTGGCCACAGCTGAATCACCTGACCTGGATTTATCTCAGTCCCGTGTGTAGCTGGCATGGTATTCTGTAATATAAAAATTCTGTAATATTCTGTAAAATAAAAAGTCCAGATCACTTGTTAGGAGGAGAAGTTGGCTTGCACCAATGGTGATTTGGAGTGTAAGGTTAAAATCACAAGTGCATGGCAAATTGCAGTAACTCATAGAAATTTATGTGGCATCCCCAAAGGAGCTTTGACTCCATTTGGAATATTGAATGTTTTGTCTTCAGAGTAGCATTGTAAATGCTTTGAGGCAGACATTCACTTGCACTGGTACAGTGATTAGCTCCAGTGCAGCCTTGGCAAGTTACCATTAGTAAATAAGGATTTGGGGGCAGATCTCCAAATAAAAAGGTCCTGAGCATTCAGGTCAACAGAAAAAGTAATATGGAGAATTTTACAGTATCTTAGTGGTTAGAGATTCAATTCTATCTTATTTTTCTCAAAAACTTTCTCACCAGACGAAGTCTATCAAACAGCCTTGCCAAATTCCTTGCTATTGCCATGGAAATCATACTGCTTTATTGCTTGAAAATAGCATACTTCATTATGTGTGATGATGTGAGGGTTTACAAAGGAAACCACAGCACAGGCTGAAAACAGAAGGAAGTTTTGAGTAGGGAATGTTTTACAAGAAGCCTTGGAGTGTGGATGCTGGCCTGCTGACCTACCTAGGCCTGTCATTCTGTACATTCTGTCATTCATGCAGCTGCTTTTCTCTTAGTGAAGCTTGGCCCTTGAAAGAAACTTCCTTGGCCCTGTGTGATTGTTCAGAAGTGGTCAGCAGGCCCAGGCTCTGTTTCTTCTTTGAGATGAAATGTCTGGTTCTTTCTCTCAGGATTTAAGGAGTTTTATGCTATTTTTTTTTTGTCCTTTGCCCTCCTCAATTCTTTGTATATTTTTTTTTTTCTTTCAAGCTTTCTTCCTAAACACTTGACAAGGATTGCCCTGTGTGTCTCCTTTTACTGTGGAATTAGGAAATTAGCAAAAGATGATGTTCTCTTTTGTAAGACTTTGTCGGGAAGGGTGGTGAACAGTACTAATATGGTGGTGGTTGTTATTTACACCTCCTTTGTGGGTGCCATGTGTTTGTTTTTCTTCCTCAGGAGACAAAAAGCAGTAGGTGAAGCAGGTGAAATATTTGAGGGAGAAAAGTGCCTCAGTGAATGTGCAGTCTGGAAAGGGAGGTAGGCACAGGGACAGGCATGGACTGTTCCCCACACGCTGTTCCCTCACAGGCAGCCCTCAGCTCAACTGAGGAGAGACAGACGAGAGCTCTGGAGCCAAACTGGGACTCCTGGCAAACATCAGAGCAGGCTGAAAATACCACTTTGAGTTAGACACAGTGATACAGTTGGAGGTGTGACAACCCACACAGATCAGTTTGAGCAACTGTGCTGGGGAAAAGTGTTGGGTTTATCTCCTGTTAAATAAGACAACATGTCTAGCTCTGAGACAGGAGAAGGATGGAACTGACGTGGGGAGCAGAGAGCAGGAGGAAGGAGAAAATCCTCTCCAAGGTCACCTTTTACCACAGGGATGGGAGATTGAAGAGGACTTTGTTGCTGCTTTTGATGGCTGAAAGCTGCTGCAATCCTGGCAAATCTCTCAGGAATGGTTCAGGAAGTTCTGCTGCCATACCTGGAGCAGACAGTCATTTATCTGAGATGCAATGAGAGTACTGCTAACAACCAGCTCCAACTGGCTTTTTTTTTTTTTTCACAATTGTCACAGAGCCAGCCACATTGTCTCAGCTGTGTGCCTCTGAACAGGGAAGTACAAACTCAGAAAAAGTTTTGGAGTCATTATTCTTGCATGTTTCTTCTCCTCTCATCTTGTCATTTTCCCTTTTTTCCCTTTTCTTTCCTTCAGCTGTGTTTATAACCCTCCTTTCCTTTGCTACTTTGAAAACTTCTTCCAGTCTCTTCTCCTACTGGGAGATGTGCTGTCCTGACAGTATCATGTTGTAATATCCACTGATAAAGACCTGAAATTACCTTTCTTACGTTCTCTAAATCCCAGTGGAGCCCTTGCTCAAGTCTAATATCTTTATGGCCCCAAAGAGAGTTTTCTGCTGGAGTTGGAGGGGAGGATGAGGTAATGTGGCTGATGCAGCACTCCCTGTTGGGGTGGTGATGACTGAGATGTAAGGCTCACAAGCTGCTGAGTCTCCTTCTTCCCACAAAAGCATTTCTGTCAGGGTCTACACAAGAAAAAATTCCATCAAGATTATCAGCCAACTTCTGCTTCAGTGTGGGATGTTATCAATAAGGGGCAACACTTCAGCTGTGCTCTGACACCTTCACCTGCCAAGCACCCTGTTGTGTCCTAGGTCTGGGATTGACAGCAAATGCCTTCCGGTTTGTACCAGAGTAAGTCTGTCACTGAAAGGCCATGGATCACATCTCCACCATGTGGCACTACCAGGGGGCATTGCAGGTGTTTGCACAGCATTTTGGGATGGGCACAGGTGTTTCCAAGGAGCTCATCAATTTAGGTGACTTGTCCCAGGTCAGCCAGCAGGTTAGAGATAAAGCCAGGAATGCTCTAGAAACCTTCTTGGGCCCCAGAACAAATGCTTCTGGGCATCATCTAAAGATATTAGAGTACACCAAGTCTCCTTTACAGCTCATTTTCCAGGGGTCAGCAGAGATGCCCCTTCCCTCCCCTCTCCCCAAGTCTGCATCAATTGCTCAGCAATAGGAACCTGACTGTTTGGGGTTGATGGTAAAAGGAGAGTTCCTGCTCCCCTCTGACTGCAGTCAGAAACTCCTGACAGAGCTCTTGGAAAGAAATCTTATCCTGTGTTAAGGCAGTAACATTTTCTGTGCTCCCATAGCTGGTGAGTGAGGTAGTGGTGGAGCTGACAGGGTGATGGTGCTGGTGCTGGCTGGAGACAGTCACTGAAACAACAACTGAACTAAATAAAGGGGAGAAGCACGTGCAGTCGTGCTTGGGAACATTTACCATGGGGGGCTCGAGCTGTAGGACTCAGTCACAGGTGCTGGGACTCAGGTGTCACTCAGACATGCCTCAAGCCCCAGTTTTGGCATCACTTTGAATGGTCTTTGGGAAGCTGTGTTATAATGGCAGTGGAGAACATGTGGAAAGCACTGTAAATGTAGGTACTTGGAGCTTGAGATTTATTGAAGTGAGTTTTAACTATAGAAGAGCTGTAATAAAAGATGGTATTGTGTTTCTTCTCAAATTATTTCCATTAGAGCTGTCCCTCAGCAGCATTGATGTGCCACTCTGCTGTCCTTGAAAGCACCTAGCACTTTTTCTTTATGTTTCCTAGTGCCTATTTTGGTTTCTTGCTCTCACACACCTGTAAGTAAGCCTTTTATAATTTGTGCAGATAAACTTAGACCAAGCACAAAGAGAATGTGTCGTTGTTAAAAATAAAAAATACCAATTAGGTGACTTTAGGACGTACATGCACACGCTGTGTCTGTTAGGCAAAAAGCATTTATTGTCACATTTTATTCTAGTTCAGTAGATAGGTAAAGGGATGGCTCTCAGGTAATGTTTGTAGTGACAAAAGTCCTGCAATCATAATATTTCAATTACTTAAGAGTTATGAAATTCAGCTCAGTATTGTTGCATGCTCTCAATAGCCAACAGCTTTCTTGTAAAGATCTTTGTTAAGTAGCAGGATTTTTTATGATTTTGGTTTTGTGTGGGAAGGAGTTAATGAGATGATCCTTCTAGGACTTTTCATATTTACAGCTAAAAATGAGCTATTCTCCTCAAAGTCAGTAATACATGCTTACATTTAAAGAGAAAAAAAATTGATTTCCTCAGGAAGGTGAAATTCTTATTTGAGAGATTGTATTTTAATCCATCTTCCTTTCTAATTAAGGTGATTCTGAAAGCTGTTCAATTTCTGAATGGGCATGTATTAGTCAGTAAGGATCTCATGGAGTACTCCCACTCCTAAATATATGCTTGGCAGTCTGCTTTGCATTTCAGCTTCTTAGGTATTTTTATAACTTATTGCTAGAGTGTTGCAGTGGTGGAAAATTACTCATTTACTGGCTACTACTGATTAAATTATTAGCCAGCCAGAGCTCACAATGAACATAATGTGGCCCGAGAGCAATTGTTAACAGAAATGTTGGAGCATGGGCTGTGAACTGAAGGCCTGGTGGTTTGAGCACACCCAGGGACAGATTTCTCTTTCCCTGCTCATGGCAGGGGGGTTAAACTAGATGTTCTTTAAGGTCCCTTCCAACTCAAACCTGACAATGAGTCTATAACACCAAGGTCATAAAGGAACTTGTTGTCTCACATGGGTAAATGGAAGTTGCCCCAAAATGTACCTGAAGAATGTTTTGGGGTGTGTGTGGGAGAGCCAGTGCTCCTGAGTCCAAGGGGAGATCTCAGTGGTGGAGCTGCTGTGATCTGTGGGGGGATCTGGTGGCACCTTTCAGTTCCTTAGGGATCCTGCTGGGCAGGGGGTGGGACAGGCAAAAAATTCCATTGTGAGGTCCTGGGACAGAGCAAAGGGATGTGCACAGCCAGGTTGGCACAGGCCTCCTGAAGACAAGTGTTTGCTTCTTTTGATAGCACCTTGAAGAGAACAGGTTGCTCTTATTGAACAGCTCTAATTATTGGCAAGAGTTTGTAGTAGATGCTACCAGAATTGCTTGTCTAAATCCCTTGAAAAACCAATTTAAATCTGTTCACAGTGAAATCTGATTTTGTTGTTGTCCTTGTTATGATTTGTGGCAAAGGAAATCGGTGTGATTTAAGATTCAACGCAAAGGAAGGACAGAGATGAAAAATATTTAAAACAGCGATGTGGAAATGTGGAATAAGTCTGTGCAGTGAGCAGTGCAGGCCAAGCCTGCAATGAGGGATACATACATGGTAAGGAGCAGAACTCTGTGGTAAGGGAATTTTGGAGCTCCATTGACTCATTTCCAGACTCTTAATAAGGTTTTAGTAGGTTCTGTTCAAGCTGACTTCTTGAGGGATTGATAGAGAAAAAACATTACCACAAATCTGTAATGGTTCTGCATGGTGTAGGCTTCTGAATGTGGGTGACAGAAGGGTGCCCCTTGTCCCCACTGCTGCTGAGCAGCACATGGCACTGTCTCAGAGATCATTTTGGCTGTGCTTGTACCCCTGGGAGCTGATGGGTCACTGAGTGTTGCAGGACATAACCAAGACACTGGGGTGGAGAACTTCCTGCTCACCATGAGAACAGACTCTAAGGGGACAAATAAAATGGATTTTTTCATATTATTGTGATCACTTCAGATGTGGTGACATCCAATAGCATCTTAGGATGCTAATGGTGGAATTCTCTTTCTTTTCCACTTACTTCTTCTGCGTCCTGACACACAGAGTTCCCATCACTGAGAAATTATGTTTTTTGGTAGGAAATGGGTGCAGTGGAAGTTACAATAAAGTAACACTTATTATCCTGCAAATACTTTTAAAAATAACTCTGGTGCAGACTCAGACCAAACAAAGAAAAGGAATTATTTGTAATGTATATGTTTCAAGTGGCAGTTAGTGGTTTATGTATTGAGAAAGCATAAAGCTTGCTTCTATTTCTAGTGCCATTTAAATTACCTGGATGTAATGAGGGTGTTTGCTCACAGGCTAGAAGAGTGGTGCTAGCTGGAACAGTCTTTCCTATTTTTTTAAGCACTTTAGTTGAGTCATCTGACACAGAAATAGGGTAAATACATCTGGAAGTCTGGCTGTAAATAGGATTATTTACCCTTTCCTACCTCAGAGGATAGAGTTCTTTTCAAAGCCTTTGAGCATATCATATCTTAAATAGATACTGAGTTGTTATATTAGATAATATGAAACTATATGACAGTAAATAAAATATAATGAAGGTGACCTTGAACTGCCCTTGAGGATGCAGTGTTCTTTGAGAAAAGCTTTTTCTTCTGATATTAAAAATAATTTGTGTACTGAAGCTGTGCTGTAGAATTGGTTGTGTTGATATTCCATGTGCAGATTCTTTAAGCACATACTTCCACCAAACACATGGGAAATGAGCATTTACAGAAGAAGGGGAGTGCAGTGAATATTTTGTCCTCCCCTTTCTCTTTCAGTAAATAGATTCTGCTAAAGAGCATAAATACAGTTCTGTACAATCCTGCTGTTCTGGGCTCAGGTTGTCACCTGGAACCCGTGGCAGAAGGGGAACTTTGCCTCTTCTTTAGTGTATTGGCTGGGAAGTCTGTTTGGAAGATGATTAGGATGTTATTTTGCTCACGCTTTGGTTTGAGTGGCAAGGTTTGGCAGTGGGAGGAGGCGTCTGGGAGAGCCAATTCCAGCTGGCTCCAGGATGGAGCTGCTGCTGCCCAGGGCTGGGCTCTGGGGTAACAGATCCACCCAGAGGAAACCCTGCACAGCAGCAATTGCAAATGGGAGTGAAATATCTGACAGAAACAGCTCTGCAGACACAGAGATCCGAGGCTGAGTCTGTTTGGCCCATCTGGTAAATGGTGAGGGATTTCTCCCTGTCCTTATCTCAGCCCCTGAGGCTTCCACTGTGGCACACTTGGACCAGTGTGATGTGTACTATCCACTGAAATCTGAATGTTGGTCTTTGCACATTTTGAATCTTCATTTCTTAAAAATACAGAGGGTAACCCAATTATTTTGCTTTTTAAAAATACCAGTGAAATAATCATTTAAATCTTTAGATAAGTATAATACAGTTTTGTGTCTTGACATGCAGATAAAGATTGTAACTGGGCTTCAGAAACTTTTCCAGTATCTTTTCTGATCTTGGAAAGCAGTGATATTTAACAGTCCAGTAAATTCAAATGACATGTTTCCAAAAGACCAGTGTTAGCAGTATGACCAAAAAGAGTATTTTGTGTGACTTCTCTTAAAACTAGTTGGTGTTTTATAATCCAATGCACTTAATATAGCAAGGAAGCAAAGTAATCGCTGAATTCCAGATGCAAAATATGTGATTTCCTGAATCTCTCGTAATTTAGAAGATGTTTCTATACAGTCTGTGATCTGTAAATAAATGAAAGATGCTTTAAGAGGATCATATAATATCTAGCAAAATACTTGCAAAATTTGCTTCAGATACTTCCTGTGTAATGGGTTTTATCTCTGATTATCTTGGTGTATTTAAGTTATAGAGGAACTAGTTTACCATAGTTGAATTCTGATTGCCAGGACTGGGGGATTCTTCCATGTGAAAAACACTGAATTTTAGCCAATCCCAAAATATTTGGCATTTGGAATGAGCTGGGCAGTTAAAAGACCTTTAGCTTGTTCAGATCCACAACCCAATGCTATGTAAATACTCAATTCTTCCTGAGCTGGCATCAGGATATTTTAAGAACAATTTCTGTTAGTTGTGCACTTCAGCCCTGATCTGCCATTGCAGGTGATACTGTGGGGGAACAGGCAAACTCCTGACCCTTCTGCAGTTCAAGATTGTTTTTTTGATGTACCTTTTTCAAAATGTATCTGAATTGAACCTTGATTTAGGTGTTTGCTCAGGACACCTTTAAAAATCAGCTTTGGCCTTGGTGAGGAAGGGTGAAGGAAATGGGAGGAATCTTTTACTCTCTAGAAGTCAGAATGTTTTAGCAAATCAAAGCGTGGTTTGTGTGGTGGTGGGCACTGGGGAGATCCCCGTGAAGCTTCTATAATAAAAAAAAAAAACTAAAGTGGTATATATTTATATAGAATAAAAAAGGTGCATGTAACCCCTGCCTTGATGATAATCTACATTCATTAAAAATAAATTCCATGGTTTTCATTGTATGCAAAATCAGAGCAGGCTAAAGGGGCTTCACAGCTAGAAGAGATGGGCTGTAAGGAATCAGGGGAATCAGGATCACAACAGGAGGAGCAGGAAAAGGGGAGATGCAGAACATCAGTGTCCATGTGTGCTGATGGCCTGTAGAGCTCCTGAATATCATGGGCTTCTTTTCTTTTGTTTGTTCAGGTGATCCATGGGCTTCAGAACTCAAGATACTCTCATGGTGAATGGCAAAGCTAGTTTAGATCAAATGAGGAGATTTCTGAAGTGGATTTTTCTCTCTTTATGCAGAACTGTTGGTAATTAAAATGTGTATTTGACAGCTGAGAGGAAATGTGGTTACTACTGAGGCTTAATTATTATATTATATTTATTAAGTAAAATATTTGTTTTATTTTATTCATGACTTATTTAATAGTGTCAAATAACCAAGGTACAGCTTAACATTGGCTGTTGATGGCAATAGTAATTTATCCTTACGTGGCAGTTTAAGCAGCTACTTGTTTTCCCCTGTTGGAGATGAGGGTGGTTTGAAGACATTTAATGCTGTTACACTGAATCTGTACTGTGACACTTCTCTTACTTGTGATAGCAGGGTGATCATCTGAGACTGAATTCAGTTGTAATCTGAATGTTTATTAGGCATATGAAGTCATTAGCAAGCTGATCCTTTTCTAATTACTGGTCAGGGATGAAAGACTTTGTTTACATCTTGGTTTACTTTATTTGATGTAGCAGTATTTGGAATGTGTAAAATTATCATGCTGATTTTCTTTTTCCATTGTCCCCCTTTTGGTTACTCCTGGTAAAAGGCCTGTTTATCTTTGGGAAGGCAGTGCTCAGATTCCTGTGGCTGTGTTGGCTCTTGTGCACTTGTTGGGGAGGGTGTGAGTGAGTGTGCAGCTCTGAATGGCTGGGAGCTGATGGAGCTTGGCTCCCTCCCTGCTCCTGCCAGCCCAGCCTGGTGCTGTGCCTGCAGCCATCCCTCCATCCCTCCCTCCTGCAGCTGGAGAGGTGCTGTGCCTGCAGCCATCCCTCCATCCCTCCTGCAGCTGGAGAGGTGCTGTGCCTGCAGCCATCCCTCCATCCCTCCCTCCTGCAGCTGGAGAGGTGCTGTGCCTGCAGCCATCCCTCCATCCATCCCTCCTGCAGCTGGAGAGGTGCTGTGCCTGCAGCCATCCCTCCATCCATCCCTCCTGCAGCTGGAGAGGTGCTGTGCCTGCAGCCATCCCTCCATCCATCCCTCCTGCAGCTGCAGCAGGAAAGGTGCTGTGCCTGCAGCCATCTCTCCACCTCTCCCTCCATCTCTCAATCCATCCCTCCTGCAGCTGGAGGGGTGCTGTGCCTGCAGCCATCCCTCCATCCCTCCCTCCATCCCTCCATCCCTCCTGCAGCTGCAGCAGGGGGGTGCTGTCCCTCCCTCCATCCCTCCCTCCCGCAGCTGCAGCAGGAGCAGTGGCCGTCAGCCCCCAGCCACCCCCCACGCTCCCTCCCCAGTTAATCCCACCATGTGCCTGCATGCTCAGCAAGGGGGATTACTTTAAGTCTGCATATTTTCATCTTTGCTGGGTCCAGGTCAATTTACTGGCTGGGCACAGTGAGCCAGGAGCAGATTGGTGTGGTGCAGAAGCAGCCAGCTGAACTTTGATGAAAGGCAACGCCTCAATTTGAGGCGTTACAATGTTTGCAGGTTCTGCTGGATAAATCACACACAATCCAGGCAAAATAAATAGCCAATTTTTCTTCTTTTCCTGCTTTGTGGCAAGGTGATTATATTTAAGAGAAGTGTAGGAATTTCCATCTTACCAGTGACACTATATGAGAACCCGCTTAGCACTGAATAGTGACAGCAAATGCTGAAGTGGAAAAAATATTTTCATCCATCTGCACTAATCTTCTTTTACTCCAAGATTTAATGGGGCAGGGGGTGGGGGAGAATGAGAGAGAGAGGAATCAGAAAAATCTTAAAAGCTTGGCTTAAGCTTTTAGCTTTGCCAGCTCATTCTCTAGTCAATGAAGAAAGTGCCAGACTCTTCTGCATTTGTGGTGGGGATATTGTGATTTTATTTGGACAGTGATGCCTGCAGACTTCATTACCAAAAATAAATAACTAAATAATGATCTCTAAATGGGAAGGGAGGAAGGAAAAAGCTACAGCTGAGCAGAGCTGATTGGTTTTTTATAAACAGACTGGAAGGCACAGTGTATAACTGGAAAAAGCCTTGTTGAAAAACTGTGGAAGTCTCCTGGTTATTTCTGTAGCTACGTCATTTAGGTCCTCCTGTGCCATCAAATCTGTAGTCACCCCTGTTATTGTGAGCTGCACAGATCTGTGCTCTGCTGATCAGATAAAGACAGAAGGATTTAAATCTTGCAACTTGTGCTGTCTTTCCTTTTACCTTGTTAGCTATCACATTCTCAAGGAGTTTTTCAGCTAGGAAAACCTGGAGTGTTTTACTCCTTTTTAGGCATTGGATCAGATCTGAGTGTCATCTTGCTTACTCAGTAACAGTCTTTCCTACCCAAGGGCAAGGCTGTCATTTTGAAATGTCCATTTTATAATGGCATGGGCCAATCTTTGCAGAATTCTTAGAAAATCAGCTGATAGCTAATAAAGGTTTTGTTGCTGTGATATACAATGAATTAATAACAAAATTTCTGGGACTTGTCAGAAGTCAATCTCTTCTCCTTCAGGGTGGGTCAGTTAAAAATATTTCCCAATTTTCTACTTAAAGGAAGGCCCAGGCAAAGAACCAGAGGTAAGACAACAGGAACAGAAACATCCATCTGAATTAATCTTGGCAAAAGAAGTCACCACTCCATATAATATATTTTAAATGTTGTTTTAGTTTGGATGTTTTCATCTCTCCACATCTCTGCTCTTTTCCTAATGTTAGCTGGGGGGCATTTGTCTTCTTTCTGTATGGCTCTGCATATTTCACTGGATATTTCTGCTTCCTCTTTTCTTCTGGCAAGGAACACAAGAAGACTTACCTGGAAATTCAGCTTTATGGCCCTGGGGCACTTTTGTTGTTTCTTTGGGGCTTTTTTTGGGTTTGTGGGGGGGGGGGGGGGGGGTTGTGGTTTTTTTTTGTTGTTGTTTTCTTTTATTAAGTAGCTTTTTTTCATCCCTACTAATGAGAAATTGTAATATGGCTCAGGTTTAATGAAAAAAGATAGCATAATAGATACATCAGTGTTAAGACAGAGGTAATAAAGCAGCAAGGCAATGCAATGGCTGTATTTCAGATAGGCTTGAAACTTGAAATCATGCATGTGCAATTAGTTCTAATGAGTATTGTGATGATTTGTTTTTTGAAGTCATTGTCAAGTAGTTGTGAAACAAGACTCCTGGATTTTCCATGTGCAGTAAATATTTGAGCTTGAGGATTTTGGCATCTTAAGCTACTGCAGATTGTACATGCAGACTGGGAGGTTATTTTTGAAATAATCTCTTATTTCATATTTTTCAGTTAAGTTGCAATTTTCATCGTCATTAATATATGTTCTAACTTGAGTAGGTTTGGTACAACCAAAATAATTTCAAATAGGTTATGCACTAACAAAGTGGGCTGATCTTTGCTCAGTGTGAATTCCCAGGTGTGTGAGGCTTTGCTGTGTGATGGCAATCCCAATAAAAGAGGGATTGCACTTCTCTGCTGCAGTGCCTGTTGGCAAAATAGGCTCCTGAGACCTCACTGACTTTACTACACTGACTTTACTGCACTGAGTACTGCTTGGAGAGTTGGCATTGCACCACCACTGAGGCATTTCAGGGCACAAAGGGAAGTTCTTTGGTTCTTTCTGTGCAATTGGAGACACATAGAGAAGCATTTCTCTTCTCGTTTTCATGCAATAATCCCTGCTGTTTAATTTACCTTGGCTTTAGAAGTGTCAATATTTAAAGTGCTGTTACCATTGTGACCCACAGTTGGTGGGCCACATTTTCTGCTGTGTATTTTCATTTTGCTTGGTGAAGTAAAGATCATATCTAACACAGAATATAGAATTACCCAGTGCTGCCCTTCAAATCACTGCATAATCATTCAGCTGGTCCCTCCTGACTGTTGTTTTCTAAGCAAGTTAGAAATAAAATGTTTTCCTTTGGATGTTTGAAGGTGTAATTTTGTATTTATTGCTGTTCCTCTCTGAAGAGGAATGCCAAGAAAATTGTCTCAAAATCAAGTTGTGAGCTTCCTGTAGTTCACTACTAAGAGTAGGATCCCTCATCACTGAAGTGCAGGGAGGGAGTCTGATTCTGCACAGAAGGTGAAGACTTCTGCTCTCTTGTGTTCTTCTTCCCTCACCCTGGCAGCTTTTGGCTCCTTGGGACTGAGGTGTTGGTTGTTTCCTGCTCATTTCTGTTGCCCAGAGAGCTGAGGCTGCCATCCTGACAGGACTGAGACACCCCTGCAATGCAAATACCTACGGGACAATTTCACTTGGTCATTTAGAGACATCTGACTGTCACTTCACTTGTTACTTCAGACATCACTTAGGCCATCCCCCAGCCTACCATCCCCTCCTTCCTTTCCTTTGGGTGATACTCAGAAGAAAAACATTGTCAGACATTCAGGACTTCAAGGTCCAGCTTGGCAATAAAAAGAATTGCATTTGAAAAAATTTTGTGTTCAGGACATAAACAGAGGGGGAAATGTGTGTGTGAGTTTGGTTTTTATTCCAAACCTACAACAGGTCTGAAGGATTTGTTTGTTTGTTCAGTTGTTTTTTGGGGTTTTTTTGTTTCTTTGTTTCTCAGTGAGGTTTTTGGTTTTGTTTGTTTGTTTTGGGGTTTTGGAGGTGTGATATCAGCCCAGGAAAACTATCTAGCCACTAATTGCCATGTTGTCTTTGATAAAATCAATGTTTGCAATATTTGTTTGCTTTTGCTAAGAGATTTGTGAACCTCTATTCTTATTCTTTTGGTTCTAATCTGAGTCTTTGTGCTTTTGGGACAAACAGTCTGAAGGTTGATGTTTTGCCAAAATGAACACTTGCAAAACGAATTAAAATGAGAACTAATGAAAGCCACTTTGCTTCTGAATGAGGAGTCTTTCAAAGAGTTCAATGATCTTTAATACATAGTAATTTTCACTTTAGCTAATTTGATTTAACTTGAATTGAATGAAGCTGTGCAAACAACACCAAGTCCCATTGATTTTCAGTGGGACTCAGGCTCTTAAAGTACTTGCAAAAATGATAAGGGTGCATTTGAAAATGTTGACAGCTCTTGTCCTTGGCTTAAGAAGCACTTGAAAAATATTGTGTTTAGCTTTTATAGTACCTTCAACAGTTATCCACTTCTATTTTAAGATTTTTCTTTTCTCATCATTATGGGATCCATCACAGCCACTCAAAAGCTGCTGATGCCACCGGCTTGGAATTCAGCTCCAGAAGTGGCAGCCCCCACATTTCAAAAGAAGTTATCCTCATGTGCATAACATCATTAGGCTGCTGGAGGCAAGAGTGTAGGAGAGCCTTGGTACAACATTTTCATCCCTTGGTCTCATAAAAATTAGCTGGGGTCTGATTTGTTTATTTACACCACTGATGGAGAAAAAATGAGTTGCACATCATCTAGATATGTCTGTATCCTGTCTGCTTTCTATTTGTTTGTAGGTGCATGGAAGCTTTATTCATTGTCCTGTTACTATTAACCATGATTCTAGTGTTTATAACAGCTTCTGTGATGCATTGCACTGGAACAGAGATGCACAGAGCTACAACTGCCCAATGACATGAGGGAGGAATGAAGGAAGGAGTGTTACAGCAAATGGAGTTTGTGGTACTGTTGTAATAAAGCAGGAAATCCATATACTGTTAGTTAGCTCACAGTTGGCCATGGGTAATTGAATAATTGGTCCTGCACATGGCTGCAAGGCCATGCTGTTAATTACTAATTTCTTTGCCAGATACAGAGCATCTGCTTGCTTTGTTTAGCTTTAATAGTTAGTGGTTGACAGAACACCTTCTGGGTTGTTTGTTTAGATCCCTGAGATACTTATCAAAGCCATTTCTAGTCTAATAAGCCATGCATCTAGATGCAGTGATTTTAGGATCATGTGTAGGTTATTGCTCTCTCCAGTGTTGTTTTCCATGGCAAACACAAAAGGCAATAGTGAGTACACTCAGGAGGTACCATGGGAGGTCACCATAGCCATCCTTAGGCCTGAACATGTCAGCTTCATGTGGAAATGATTGCAGGTCTGACTAGCAGATGTGTGCCCACCTGAGCTCCAGAGATGGACAGTCTGCAGTTGTTCAGGTGATCCATGGCAGGTATTTCTGACAGCTGATGGAAATTTGCTCTGTTGAAGTTCAGGCTCAGTACCTGCAGTGCTGTCTGCAGGTGTCAGGAAGGAAAAGGTGACCCTTTGGCAAGCTCTCAGGTATTCAGAGGCTCATGTAATATTTATCTAGTCTTGTGGTATCTAGACCATGAATCAAAGAGGTTTTTGGATGTTTCCTGATGTCCATATTTCCTACTCCTCTGAGATCTTTCCGGCCAAGCAGCACCTTTCTTTCAGATGCTTTTAGATGCAGATCCTCCCCAGAGCCCCTCTGCAGCTGCTTACACCACCTAAGCTGAGCATTTTGCCTTCGTCCTTGCTCAATTACCATTCATTTCATGTCACTCTCCAATTTGTGATCATTTGAATTCTCCTCTTTACTCCTGCTGCTTGTGACCTATCCCACCTTTAGACTGTTGACACAGTAAAATTATTGTGAAATATTGCTACTGACTGTTTCCTAAACAATACCAACAGAACACTTAGTCCAGCTACTAGAAACTCATCTTCCTAGCATGCCAACATTTCTTTCTTCCCTAGACAGTTGTTATCCTCCTAAAAAGTTCATTCTTAGATAGTTTGAATCTGACCCTTCCAACCTTTCCATAGTTTCAGTTGTCTAATTGGAACCAGTGTAGGACTGGTACATAATTCATGTGCAAGGGTCTGTGTCTGGGTTTGGTGTCTGTTCACTCTTTCTGCTGATAATGCTGGGGCTGATCAGTTGGATTTGTCCAGTGCTAAGCCAGGAGGCCCCAGGATAACGTACCTGTGTGTTGTTTCTCAAGACTTTTTAATACATTTCTCTCCTCCCTTTTTTGCTCTTGCTTTGTTCCTTAGAAAAAATGCCTCTTTTTTCCTGCATTGACAGTGTAGGGAAAAAAAAACTATCCTTAGGAAATAATTTTCAATACATTGTTTGAGCAAATAAACTTCTCACAGATGATTACTTGCTAAAGGAATTTAGTATTCAGTCTTAATATTGGCATCAACATTCATAACTCAAAAAACCTGAAAAGTACATGATGTAGATTAGCTTGAAGTATCTTGACCTTGAGGAGAATTGAGATGGGCTTTGTAACTGTAAACCACAGAGGAGAGAGAGATCATAAGGGCTCTAATACCACATTTTTACATGTGCTTGCATATCACTTGTAAGCTTGTGTAACATTTGTAAATGCCACATTAGTAAATGAATACGAGTCTCCATAGTTGCCATTTCTAAGTAATTGTCTTTTCTAGATAATGACAGGGCAGAAGTGTGGAGAGCACTCCTCTGTGGCCATGAGCATTGTTCCCTGCCACAGGGCTCTCCCTGCCTGACTGCAGTGAGCCCAGACAGGCAGATCCTGCCCTGCCAGGGGCTGCCCAGCCTGACAAGGCACCACTGGGGCTGGGAGGAGACAACACTTGGGTGCTCCATTAACCATGGGCTCATGGGGTGGCTGGAAGAAACCAAGAGACCATGACCTCATTCTGTGCTTCATAAAGGAGGTGGATTTGTAAATAAAATAGCTGAGGCTGGTCTTGGATTATTATCAGTGAAGAGAGAGAAGGAAAAAAAAAAACCCAAACCCAAAAACCAACCTTGAGCTGAAGCATTCATATAAACACTCTTAAACGGAAAACAGAATTAAAATCACTCCTTGGCATGATTGTGAGATAGGACTAAGTTGGTATTTGGGAAAAGCGTTTTTAATAGATGTTATATGAGACAGTAAAATAATTGAAACCACTCCTCATAAATTCATTTCTCAATTGAAAATTAAATAAATTGTTTATACAAAGAGGATAAGAAAATCTATTGAAATGTTAGCCATTAAAAATGTAAATGCAATCAAGAAAGTAAAAATGCCAAGGCTTTATTTGAGGCTTCAGATGAATTAGTTTTGCAATATTTAGTGTTTTTAGAGCCTCTAAAGCAGTATTCATGTGCCTGAGCACTTCAGTTATAGCAAAAGTCTGTAGATTGCAGACCTCCTTGTGCTGGATTTCTTTTTTCAAATTATAGTAAACGAGGAGTTATGATTAGCAAGTGGCTTGTTGGCATTACTACACAGCTTTCTAGAGAAGCTGTAATTTGTAAATGAGGCTGGTGAATATGGGAATGGACCAGTCTCAACTGTTGTGCTGTAATTATTCTGCAGAAGTGCACGTTGTGATGCAGCCCAGCCCAAATCATTGTTTTGCCTGTCTTGCTTTATTTTGTCTTGCTGTGATTGGAAGAGGCCCAGGTAAAACCTACATTGATGGTAGGGCACAGAGTATTTCACTTCATTACTGGCAGCTCATAATTGTGCAGAAGTATACTTTGTTTTTTCCCCTTTATGGTGGACTATGTATTTGGGGAAAAATGCTACTTTAGAAACTTGCAGCTGACAGTGCCTACATTCAAGAAATAATTAGTGCAGCAGCTGATAGGCCTTGCCCCAGCTTGTGTATAGGTTACTGACCACAGGTGCCTGCCTCTTGATGGCATGATTCATGGATTCTTTCTGTCATCAAACCCTGGATGGGGTTAATAGTATAAAAAAAAAAGAAAAATTACACATTCCAATATAGTAGTTCTATTAGGAATTAGATAGGAATTAAGTTGTTAAACAGTTAGTTAAAAATTTGTAGGAATCTACCAGGTCTGCTGGCATCACGGATGGGGAATCAGGCCTCCAGTACTGTAAGGATAAATTTGTGATCTCCTGCATATAAATCATCTCAGTTTCAATTTAGTAACTTCCTCAGTCAATTTAGTAAGCTCCTTACAGCACTCCAAAGGAGTTCAGTGTTCTCTGGTGCATCCAGAACACAGCCCTGACAGTGAGAGGGTTTCCTTCCTCCCAGAGGCAGGGCTGCCTTCCTCACTCTGCACCAAGCTGGACTGGGAGCAGCAATGCAAGAGAGGAAATCTATGGGGAAGTTTAATGGTAAATGCTGACTTGAAGCAGCATCACCATCAGCACTAAGATCTCAAGGATGGTCTCCAGAAAATGTTCCATCCTGCTGTTTTAAAGTCACCTTACTGAGCAGCTAACAAAAGGTTGCCAGGGATGGCTGTGACTGATTGCTGACAGAGTTGTGGTTGCTGCAGCTGCCCAGGCCCCTGCTGGCACAAGCCATAATATCTATTGCTCCAGGTCATAGAATGGTAAATGAACACTTACTGCCTCTGTGGCAAGTGGATTGATTATTGTGTCCACCTCCAAACAGGTCTGCCTTTGTTTTACAAGTAAATGTATTTGCTCCTGCTGTGCTGAAGGCAGAAGATGAGTTCAGATACACAGAGCTCAAAGCAATCATGATGTGTACAGGAGCTTGTTCTAGCTTTTACAAAATGGCCTGTCAAGTACGTGTATATAAGCAAATAACTGTGTAAATGTACATTATTTTTTTCTTGCAAATGCGATTTTATTTTTCATGGGTCGATGTACCTAGAATGTTGATATAAGATAACAGACAATACTTAATTGCTAGGCACTGGCTTCACATCATAACCTGTGGTCTGATAAAAAGGTACATTAATATTGATAAATCTACTGGTATTCTATTGATAAATTTTATTCTTAATACATTTTGGCTTTCTTAGTATACTTGGAAAAACAGAGAAGTGCAAGAAAGCCTACTCTAAAAAATTTGCAGTTTGGAGCCCAAGGTATGCAGATCTTGTTTTAACTGAAATGCAGCATCCCTTGCCTAAATGGGAGTTTGAGTATTTCCACAAGGACTGGTCAGTGCTGTGCAAGCAGGAAGGATGCTGTCAGCTGAGAGCATGGCCAGTGACATTTCTGGGGTGTGGGGGGAACAGTGCTTAAATCAGCATGAGCTCTGCAACATCTCAGGCTGATTTGGGGAATAAACCACTTGAAATGATCCTTTAGTGGGTTAAATATAGGTGTAATTGACTCTGGCTATGGGCAGTTTAGCATGTGGGCTGGTGAAGTCAAGGCCCAGTTCTGCTGCTTGTGGCCTCTTTGTCTCAGGTATCTGCTCAGGCTACCAGACTGTCAGCTGTTCTACGAAAGCACTTCTGCAACATTCTCAAGGCTTTCATCTTTCTTCCAATGGAAAGTATTTTGTAACCCTGAAACGAAATACAGTTCTTGTTTTTGTGCCAGCCACCACTGTAACTTCTGGCAAAAGTCAAATTTGGACTGCAGTCAGCAGCAGGATCAGGGAGGAGAGAGAAGTGGCCTAAAGCTTGATCTGCCACCCACCTCTGGAGCTGTGTCAGGCATGCTGGGACCTAAGCCCTGCATGTGCTGTGCATGTGCTTCCCTTAATTAGCTCTGACAGGGGGCTGAGAGATAACGTGCTCTGATCAAAAGATTTTCTTAGAACGGTGGGGCTCTTTTTTTTCCAGTTAAAGGCCTTGGTACATACCCTTCCCATGTTTATCCCTATGCAGATTTACATAAACCTGATATGTATCCTGCAAATCCAAATATTTTTGCAGCTTGTGTCTTCGAGCAATTTGCAGTGAGGCGTTTTTGTGAGGGTTTTTTTGGCTCTCTTTAGAAATCTTTGCTCAGTATTCTACATGTTCTCATATGTTAACATGGAGCATATTTGCCCTGTGCAAAATGAGACTGAGGTGCTTGTACTGTGATGAAAATTGCCCAACACTGAATTATCAGAGGTGTATAAAGGTGCATATGCCCTTGCTCTGTCACTGGAAAGCAATTTTTCTCCAGAAATTGTTTGCCAAGTGATTTTTAAATTGTGTTAGGTAAGAACTAGGGAGCTACATCCAACTTCTTAGATTTAATTGCTTTTAGAAGTATTTTTAATATGGAACAACTCTGTCTTGTAGGAAACCGGTAGTAAATTATGTGAGGGAGTGGAGACTCAAAAAAAAACAGGGCAACCTTTAGAACAAAGCAAAATAAATGCTTGCCTGGATCTGTGTCAGTGGGAGGCCACTGTGACCCCACAGCAGTTAATTTGTTTAGCATGTTGCTGCTGTTATGCTAATTAGGTATTTCTTGAACCAAGAGACTGTCAGCTCCAAATTTCAAAACTTCTTTCTTTCTCTCAAGGAAAAAAATAAAGGAAAAGGCAGATGAAAGTTTCTTGCAAGTGTACAATTCTAGGCTGCCTGTGCCTTTCTCTCTGTTTGGCTTTTGCAGCCACTAAAAAGATAATTTTCTTTTTTTAATAACAACATTCTGGTAGCACTAGGTCAATCTCAAAAGCACAAAATTAACAGAACTGTATTAAATTATAAGTGTTCTAATGCTCTAAAAGAAATGGACAGTTTTGCTGAGGAAGGGCCTCTGCTTGTAAACTGCATGTTCTTCAGAGAGGTGAGGATGCCACTTTGCCAACCTTTAGGGTTAGGGGTTGACATTTACTGTCAGAACATTATTTGGGCAGTCCAAAGATCAAGAAGTAAAATGTCTTGGTCTTGATTTTTTTTTTCTCCCAGTAAATATTTCTATCATATCAAGGTAGTTTGGGGGGATTTTTTTAAGTTCTACCATTGAGCTTTCTGCTTCTCTTTCTGTATCACGCTTAAAAGACTGCTAGGCACATATCACTCCAGTATGACAGTTTGGAGGTTTTTTTTGTATTAGCACTCTAAAAAGGAATCCCTTTCAAGTTACCTTTAGTCTCAGTGCTGGTAGGATTGTGCCAGTTTGCATTCAGAATGTCAAATTGTACTTGTTGGCAATGATAAATCTTCATGCCTGGTTCAGACTGTTACAGGCAGTGTGCCTTCTGCAGACATCCAATTCAGGTGCAGCTGAATTTGCCTTCATTCTTGCATGCTGAAAATTCCAGTTTGGATCTGTGAGTCTCCGTTTCAGGCCACATTCAGTAAATGTTGCACTTTATGTTCACAGGGAAGACACAAAACTGCAGTTGGGTTTTGAAGTGGTGTAAATCTGGAGCAGTGAGACTGATTTAGCTTTTTACCCTTGCACTGGGGTAAAGCCAGCTCTCAGTCTTGTTTGAGAGACTCTCCTCTGCCTCAGTCTCTTACAGTGCTGCCTTGGGTGTCCAGAATGGCTTTAGTAGCTTCATCTCCAGTTGGGCCCTGTAAGAACCACCTTTGAGCCGATGAATTTTAGTTTATGTAAAGGACTTGGCCGTGAGCAAAATTCCCCTCCATAAAATGCGCTGGCAGCCATCAATTGCCCTTCATATTGGAGGCAAGTGTGAGGCAGGAGCGAAGCTGAGCAAGACTGCAGCAGTAGTAATTGCCTAGGTGCTTGTTTAACCAGGCAGCAAGTAATGAAGTCAGGAACTGTAATGTCACATCAACTACATTACCTCGTTTTCTTCTCTTGCAGACACAGGGAGGTTAAAAATAATGAGCCTGTCTGCCTCTCCCCATACCCCTGAGCACATTGAATCACAAGCACCTTCTTTCTAAAACAAATTTATTTCTTGCCGGCCTCCTGCCCAACAAAGCCTTGCCTGTGATGAATACCAGACTTCACAGCATATTTGTCAAAGTGGTACACCTGTGAGGGTTGCAGCACAAGATAAATTTTGGCACGCCAAGGGAGTAGAGGGAGGTACCAGGCAAGGAATAAATCTTGGTGTGTTACAGCAGACTGTGAATGAGCGTTCTCCTCCTCAGAATCGCTGCTCTGACAAGTTATGATAAATTAGGCTCTTTGTTGACACCTTCATCGTGTTATTTATGGCTCGTTAATTGAACTGAGAAGGAGACTTGTAGCACAGCAGGGGATTGTACAGTGCATTTCCACTAGGCTGGAACCTGAACCAAAGAACAAAAAAGGGGAGGAAAAAGGTAAAGTAATATATGCATGTGTGTACTCTCCACTGAAAGGAACTGGCTGCTATAAGAGACCAGTCCAGAACTGTGGCAAGTACTCTCAGTCCTCTCAGAAACATCCCCCCTCAGTCCTCCTGGATCTCCCAGTTCAGTCTGGGTGTTTGTCTTGTTTCCACCTTTAATCCTTCTATCTGTGCTGCTGTGTGCATTGCTGGAGTGTGGGTTATCAGTCCCATGTGAAGGCAAGCATCTCACCTGTGTTCCTGAGCTTGACCATCCCTCACTTCCCTAACAGAAGTTTTCACTGATTTTTCCCTGTACTCTCTTCCCTGGAGTGACATTCTGATAACTCAGTGGGTGAAAAAGAAGGATGCTGGTGTGACACCACAAAAGTACCACATTTGTACAGCAACACAAAATTCTGTTCTTCTGGGGCAATTTATGCCATGTTCAGGACCCCACTCATTTGGGGAACCTTCCAGCTCTCTGCCAGTGCTAAGGGCAAGGTCACAACATCCTATTGTGGCAGCATAGGCAGGCATTTTCTCTGAGGAGGAGTAGTGTAAACAGGAAAGGGAGAGGTACAGGATCTGAGCGGGTGGCTCTCTACACTTGTTGTGCAAGAGTTGTCTGCAGGAAATATAGCTGTAAGTCATTGTGGGGGATGATAAAAGAGAGAACAGAATCTTCAGCGGATAAATACTGAGGCAGACAGGCTTGTTTCTGTGAAGAATTATAGATTTGATGCTGGCTCTGAAATGGTTCTAACAAGCTCTGTCCTGAAAGAAAATTAAGTAAACTGACGCCTGAGAGTATTTATCATGCATGAGTATTTTGAGAAAAAATAGAGTGCTCCAGGAATAGAGCATGTTTTCCTCTGAAAGGGTTCTGAGTTAATCATTCAGCTCCTTGCTGGAGAATACCATCTGAAATTCTCACATTTCCATGGCAGTATGAGCAGCATCGTTTATGGATTTGCTGTTCGAGCTCCTCTCAGAGGAGCCAGTCCTTCTGTAGTGCCAAGGTTGAGAGTTAAAACAGCGAGTGACAGGTCCCTGTTAGAAGGGTCTAGAAGAGGGAGTAGTTGGGCTGGATGTCAAGAGATCTGAGATTCACTCTGGCACAGTTCCTTAATCAGCTTTGTAGGTACAGTCAAACTTCTTGAACCTCATGGTTTGGTGTGTGTCTTTTTTTCAGGTGTGAAATAAAGCTTTACTTTTGTCTTACCTAGAGATTGAGCAAGTGGTTTGGCAGGGATAGAATTTAACCAGGTAATGAAAATTAATTCCTCTTCTGATTAGCTTTCCAGCCTCTCAAGTGAAATACAGGTGCAATGTCTTTGTTCCTCTTTAAGGATTTCCTGGGGCGACCTCTCCTGTGTGTCATTCTGTCAGTGGGGATGTCACTGTGTTTTGCCGAGTGATGCCCAGTTCCTGTGAATGCAGCTGCCGCTGCTGTCCCTTGGAAGGCTGGCCATGGCCCTGGGTGGCCTCTGTGCTTTAGGGTGTCCATTGTCCGTGGTTTCCATGCGAGCCTCCCTGCTGTGTGTGCAGCCCCCGGGCTGTGCTGTGACAGGGACAGGCTGGAGCGGCACAGGAGCCGGGCTGTGGCTCACTGGAGGGTGCCAGAGCTCCGCAGTGAGTCTGGGAGCAGGATGGCAGCTCTTGGTGCTGCTGGCCCTTTGCTCCCCGCTCTTCTCTGCGGGGCTCTGGGTGGGAGCAGCAAAGCGCTGCCCCTGCCGGGTCTGCATCCTCCCTGCTGCGTGTGCGGCGCCGATGAAAGGGTTAAAGCGGCCGAGCGGCGCTGTGCGTGTGGCGGCTCTGGGAATGCTCTATTTATAGCGGGCTCTCCCTCCGCTCCGGGGAGCTGTCGCCTGCTGCCGCAGAAGCGGCCTCGGAGCGCACCCCAGGTGCGGGTGGGTGCGGCAGCCGGGCTGTCACCCACCCTGGCTGTGTCCCGGTGTCCTGGGGAGCCTCCCGGGTGTCCTGGCTGTGTCCCGGTGTCCATGGCAGCCTCCGGGGTGTCCCGGCTGTGTCCCGGTGTCCCGGCTGTGTGCCGGTGTCCTGTGGAGCCTCCCGGGTGTCCCGGCTGTGTCCCGGTGTCCCGGCTGTGTCCCGGTGTCCAGGGGAGCCTCCCGGGTGTCCTGGCTGTGTCCCGGTGTCCCGGCTGTGTCCCGGTGTCCAGGGGAGCCTCCCGGGTGTCCCGGCTGTGTCCCGGTGTCCATGGCAGCCTCCGGGGTGTCCCGGCTGTGTCCCGGTGTCCTGTGGAGCCTCCCGGGTGTCCCGGCTGTGTCCCGGTGTCCTGTGGAGCCTCCCGGGTGTCCCGGCTGTGTCCCGGTGTCCTGTGGAGCCTCCCGGGTGTCCCGGCTGTGTCCCGGTGTCCTGTGGAGCCTCCCGGGTGTCCCGGCTGTGTCCCGGTGTCCTGTGGAGCCTCCCGGGTGTCCTGGCTGTGTCCCGGTGTCCTGGGGAGCCTCCCGGGTGTCCTGGCTGTGTCCCGGTGTCCTGGGGAGCCTCCCGGGTGTCCTGGCTGTGTCCCGGTGTCCTGGGGAGCCTCCCAGGGGTGGCCTTGCCTGCCGGGCAGCCGCACTCAGGGGCTCGCTCCTGGCTGCGGCTGTGCTCAGGAACAGATGCTGCTCCTTCATTTCCCTGGGGGTCTCTAATGCCTTCTCGTCGAGGTGATGTAAAAGCTATGATTTGGCTTGCAATCGTAACAAAGATGGAGTTTTAAGGGGTTTGTTGCTGTTGTTTGGATCTAGAGAATGGGGTCATTAGGAGCAAGGGAGCATCAGATATATACAAAATACAAGGTTGTTTGCTGTTTCAAATAGCAGCCCAGCCCCATGGGAAGTGGCAGCAGCCTCTGTTGGTTACTTGCCTGTGCCTTATTCCTCAGGAAAGCCACTGCTGCTATGATATCAGCATGGCTCCTGGTCTGAAAGGGCTTCACTTGCTCACTTGTTGGCTACCAGGGTCCTTCCCCTGCCCTGGCCCCAGAGCACCCCACAGCAAGGGAAAACCCTGAGGTAAAACTTGCACACACCAGTTTGCTGCCTTCTAGAGCAGGAGTTCCACACTGGATAGGTTTCAAGCTCAAATGTTGAAAAATATTTTTACATTCTGTTCTGAGCTGCAATGTAATCTGGTGGCCTGGTAAACTGGTTTCTTAGGGATCTGTCCAGTGCCTTCCTCTCACCCTGCCTCTGGTGTTCCTCACTGAGGTACCTTCAATGGGAGTGTTGCCTACAGGGCATGTGCTTCATGCCAGGGGCTGCATTGCCTGAATACCAGCAGCTGCTTGGAGCCAGGAAATGGAGCATTGCAGGTTGAGTGGGAGCAAGGAGAAGGAAACCACACAGATAGGAAAGGTCTGAGAGAATAAAGCAAGTAGGGAAAAGGTTTGCTGCAGGCTGGTTTCAACCATCACTTCTGGAAACAGCTGTAACTAACATCCAGTGCTACTGGAGCAGGGCAGAACAACCTCCAGCACTGCATTCTGCTCTCTCTTCTCCAACTTCTGTTTAGGAGTTTGGTGCTTAGAAAGATCTTGTTTTTCGTTTTGTAGTTGTGCCCTTCCTGTAGCATTTTCTCCCCAGCCAGCTGGCTTTTGTTTTCAGTTACAACAGTGTGGGATTTTTTTCCCTCTCTTTAACAGTATCAAACAAATTGAGTGTTAAACTATTTCTTCAAAGTTTTCACTGACAGATCATCTTTCCCACTTCTGAATTGTTGATTAAAAACTACTTGTAATAACATAGGTCACATTACTAGCACAATAAACAGGTTCATGAAAGAGGGACTTTCACTTTACTGGCCTTGTGGAGCTGCTGTTTCCTCACCACTCCTTCAGTCTTCCCTGGCTGTCAGTTTTCCAGGATTTTGACTGAGTGCACTCATTTTTGGCTCACTGCTGCAGCCATTGGTATACATTTGCAGCATGTCCTGGTGAGTGTGGTAGAATATCTCTATGAGATGAGGAGCTGTAGTAAAATAATTCTTGTTTAATCTACATTCAAGTTAATTTATGCCAGCTGTTTTTTCATCCTTGCTGATGAGACTCAATGTTCACACATGGTATCTTGTCTTTGTCCATAATAGGCAGACTTTTTGTGGTTTGTTATGAATTTTCAACCCTGAAATGGTTGTGAATTTTCCAATTTTTAGCTTTATTTGTATTGGTCATATTATTGCCACGCTTGAATTGCTATTCTACAAATTTGTGTTTGCCCAGGGCTTCATTTCCAGGTGTTCATACAAAGGTTTGACCATCTCTGCACACAAAGGCAGCACCATCTCTTGGGCTTCAAATAGTCCCACCCTGGGAGATGCTCCCCTGAATTAACTCTCTCAAATGAGACCATGAGCTGCAAACTGAAGATAACTGGGGAGAAACAGTTTACAGAATTTATGTAGCTTCGTAGGCCCTTTAATTCCTGGACCACTTGTACACAAATGGGGCAGATAGAGCAGTGACATGTCTGTATGTCACATATTGAAGCTGCTTTTTCCACAGCTATCTGTGTGCTCTTGTGTCTGTGACACAGGTAGAAACCAAGCACTGTGTGATAATGAATACAGCAGAAAGAAGGGTGTTAGCACTGGTGTCTGTTTTCAAATCCAGCAAATAAAGCCTAACATGAAAACAATTTTTCTTTTTATCCACTAAAATTTTACAGTAGAGGGGTAACATCTGGACAATTGTGTCATCCTTGATCAGAAATGTGAGTAGAATCAGCAACTTTAATCAGCTCATGGGAGGTAAGTGCCACCCACACCACAAAACATTGGCTTTGGTCTCTGTGTTTCTGCTCTGTTGTTCCTTGTTGATACAAAGCTGGAGGAGGAGCAAAAAACAACCTCCAAGTCACTCTTACATAATACTTTGTTTTGAGAGGGTTCCACTAATCATGTCAATACTGAGCCTCTAGTTTTTGATAATTACATTGGAAATGCCCAGTTTGTACATAGCAATTCCAACTATAATTACCATGAAATTATATAACTACAAATTACCCTGTCATGTGGATGGACTAAATAAGCATGTACAGTACCTGCTCTGTGATAACAAATTAGAATTACATGGTTGGTTAACTAGCAGTAATATGAGATTTTTGAAGTGGCCAAGCTGGCTACTTACATGAAGAGAAAGTGTTGGATTTTCTTTCCGGTGCTTGGTTAGATTTCAGAATAGCAGATTAATTATTTCCTGATATTTCTTTATGTGGAAAAAACAAAACAACTATGGTTTGGGGTTTGTTTTTACTGGACACTTTTATTGTATTAAATTGTCTGTTTGGTCACTGCCACCTGCTATGTTCATTCTCCTGGGTGCTGGCTGCTGCTTGTGGGACATTGCTGATTTGATTTGGGGCTTTTTGGGATTTCTAACTTAATGTGTTAGAAGAAGTTTGCTTTGCCTTTTTTTTTTTTATCAAAGAGCATTTTTTTTCATTGCCAGCAAAAAACCCCATGGATTGATAAAAGAGCTATATATACAGGTGCAACCTTTCCCTTTCATTGGAGGAAGGGGGAAATCGTGTACGAAACTCATATGCATGACAAAACAGAACATCCTTTCAAAACATCCATGCTGTAGTTCTTTCTTACGTACAAAATAGAAATAAGGGGGGTATTTCTGAGTTGCTCTTAACCTCTGACATGGCATGGTGGGGAAGAAAGGCCTGTCCGGAGGCCAGAGATGGCAGCGCTGACTCCTTTGAGAGCCTCGCCGGGCTGGAAGTGTGGCAGCAGCCCCTGCGAGGGGCTGCCCAATGGCACAGAAACAAAGGCACCATGAGAAACTGTCCGCGTTTGGTTGGCCAGGAGCTGGGAGCCGGGACTCGGGGCCTTGAGGGCTCCGGAGCAGGAGCCGGGACTCGCAGCCTGGGGCCCTGAAGGCTCCGGAGCAGGAGCCGGGACTCGCAGTCCGGGGCCCTGAGGGCTCTGGAGCCGGGACTCGCAGCCCGGGGCCCTGAGGGCTCTGGAGCCGGGACTCGCAGCCCGGGCCGTGAGGGCTCTGGAGCAGGAGCCGGGACTCGCAGCCCGGGGCCGTGAGGGCTCTGGAGCAGGAGCCGGGACTCGCAGCCCGGGCCGTGAGGGCTCCGGAGCAGGAGCCGGGACTCGCAGCCCGGGGCCGTGAGGGCTCCGGAGCAGGAGCCGGGACTCGCAGCCCGGGCCGCTGCCAGCCGCGGCCGCCAGGGGGCAGCAGGCGGAGGGAGCGGGGCCGGGTCGGATGCGGGGACATCGCGGGACCGCGCCGCTCTCGGGAGCACCTGCGGGAGCTCCGTCCGCCTCTCTGATACCCTTGTCTCGGCTTTGTTTAATTGTTCTTAATCTTCGTCTTTCCCTTGGCCTGATTGCTTTATGTTCTATCTCTCACCACCTGAAGTTTTTGTTGAAACTTAGAACTTCTTCCAGTGATAATGGAAGCTTCATGGAAAGGTTGGGGCAGCTGTGCCTTTAATCCGCCGGAGCTGCTAGAGAGAAATGTGTAACTGAGAATAAAATGTTTGCCACTTTTTGCCCTAAGCCATACTATCGCAAGAGCTGAGCTTTCTCCAGCTGACTTTAAATTAATTTTCATGCCTTGATTTCTGGTTTCTTTGGTCTATTCTTAAATAAATTACATAGCCACCTACATGAGGGGGGAAATTGTTAAAGAGGTTTACAACCTCTGTTCTTTGTTCTTATAAAAGTTTGGTTTGTTCTATATTTCTCACTGAATCTTTTTCTTATCTGGTATCACCTCTGCTCAGGGATACACATTTGGGGGAACAAGTAGCTCTGGCTGAGGCTTGCCTTGTTTACATGCAATTGCAATTCCAAATGTCTGGCTTCAGTTTATTTCTGATAGCCTCACTGGTTAGTAGCTGTGGGAGATGAGAACTGATAGTAACAGGTTTAAGCAGTGGTAGCAGCCCAGAGATTAATAGTGAGCTCTGGAGTAATCTCTAGAGCTCACTGGTAAGGGAAGGGTCATCCTTGCTGTCCAAATCTAGGATTTGTAGACATTCCTTTCAGTTGGTTTATTAATTACTTATGTACTGTTCTTTTTGTTTCAAGCAGATGTGAATGGTTCCATATGCAGATATGTATCTGTGTTTGAAAAAGTAACACAGGAATTCTTAGCCTAGAAATTATTCAGGGTTGTGTGTTTTTTGTTTGTTGTCTGTCTTCTGTTTTTCTCATAGCTGAGTCCACCATGTCTCTTTGGTCTGTCATTCAATTAAATACTGGGCAAACCTGTAGGAAGTGTTCAGAGATTCTTGCTGGGGACCTATTTCAAACAAATATCCTGTGAGGTGTGAATAAACATAAGGTGTATTTCAAATTGCACAGGGACTCTGTCTAGCATGCGGTGTTTATGAATGTGAATAATTATAATTAAATCTTTTCTGTTCTCAGATTCTTCTTTTTCTTTGTGTCATCTCTAAACAATCCATCTTTCAGAAGGTGCTGACTGGGAACTTAGCAGCAGAGCAGTTTCTCATGACTTGTTTGGTAATTGGAACATCTCAGAAAGCTTCTGTGAGAGTTTGTGGTAATTTTGGTCACACTGAATGAGATAATTCAGCAATCAGCCAGGTTTTTAGCTGGCTGGCTCAGTGCTCAAACTCTTAATAAGGTCAAGGATTGAATTTGGGTAGTTTCAACTTTTGAAAAAATCATAATTATTTAGATTATTTAAAGTATTGGAGGGAAAAGCATAATTATTTAGATTATTTCAAGTATTGGAGAAACATTTTCAGGCAATGGGTTTCTTTGCATAGGACTTGTTTAAATAAGCTGAGCTGTTTGATTACCTGTTAAGAGATGTGGCAACAAGGTAATTGACTAATGGGGAAGAGGGGGGATGTTTTCCTCACTTATTTGGTTTTTTAGTACAAAAGTGACTGTTAATTCAGATATCTTCTGGTGGGACATTGATGTAAAGAGCACAAGAAGTTTTCTTCCACAAAACCAGTGACAATCTCTTTACAAATGGAAGATTTCTGTGCAGCATGTCTCCCTCTGTTCACTGAATGTGCTTGTAGGACACATGCTCTTGGTCACTCTTGCTCAAAGACAAAGACTTGGCTATTAGTGCTCCTGAAATCAAGAAAGGTCCCCTGAAAGAACTGAGTTATATGTTCAAGAGGACAAGATTTGGTATGACTGATTCCTGAGGGAGGTGTCTGAGCTCCTGTGCAGCTTCAGTGAGCTTCCAAACTGAGCTTGCCCTTCACACAGGGAGTGTTCTGGTACTTGGGGGTGTGTTACTGAACTTTGCTATTCCAAAACTTTCCCCACTCAGGTTTAATAGAAAGCTCCTTACATCATGGGACTGTGTAAATAACTGTACAAAGCATCCATGGTTTAGTAATCCCAAGGTAAGCCAAGGCCATAAAACGTATTTTCCACTGGTGCAGCACTTTCCCATTCCAGATATATTTAGTGTGGTGTGCTAGTACTTTCCATCACTTCAGTAATCCTTTTAATGCAAATAGTTTTACTCTTATTTAACTCCCTCCTTCTTTTGAGCCTAAATATCACCAAAATTAGACAGTTTACAGCCCATTTGAAATTTAGTAAACTGAGGAAAATGGTAGATGAAATGTGAACAGGTAGCTGAGTAAATGAGAAGAGCAATAGAAGTGATGGTAAGTAGAACACTGCAGTTGGTGGGTGTCAGACTGTGGAATGGGATGGTTTGTTTGACACAATATTGTTTGGTACAATGTTTGTGTCCCTTGACAGTTTTGCTCTCTATGTTGTGCCAAACCCATGAATTATTGTAGTGAGGTAGAGAACTCTAAGGCAGCAGGCAACTGACGTTGTTTGCAAATTGGCCTGGAGTCTGAAGGTTACTGTCTGACAAAACTCCTGTAAGCAGCTTGAGCAAGATCCAATACAGGTAACTGCCACAGGAAGAGAACCAATACCTGCCAATCCACACTTTGCTTCTGCAGCACTGATACTTCTCATTTTCGTCATTTGTTGCTCTTTTAGACCACCAAAGATATCCTGAATTTCTTCTTCCAGGAGTTGAATTTTTCAGGTTGTGACTTTGTAAGTTTGCTATTCCAGTGTGTTTTCTAAGGCAGGTGCAGGAGTGCAGAGTGTCTGTAAATGCCAGTTATGTGCCACTGCTCTAGCTGAGAGTGTCTGTGGCGTGAAGGCTGGCATGCCTTGGTTCATAGCTTTGTTACATACAAGTCATGCTTTCCCACCTGAGAAGCTTTATAAGTGCTCTCCAGAGTTCTTGCTCAGTACAGAACCTTGCTGCTTCAGAACTCAGTAATAACCAGGATTTATTCAAAGATTTTATTGAGATTTTTCTCACTAGAAGAGATGAGAGTTGATACAAGATTCTTCTTTTCAATTTCTGGAAACTATTTGAATTTCTTAGTGACATTCATTCTCTTTACGTGTGGAGGGTTTCTGTGCAGCATATCTCCCTCCATTCAGTGAACATGTTTGTAGGACACATGCTCTTATGGCTTCACTTTGAATTTGCCTGCATTCTTATTTGCATTTTTTCTATGCCCCATCCTTGCTGTGCACCTGACTGTCAGTGCTGATCCCTGCTGGCAGGCAGATGGAGCTCAGCTGGGGAAGCAGCTCCCCGTGCCCTGTGACAGCAGCTCGAGTGCTGCTCCAGGAGGGCACAGCCCACGCTGCAGCAGCACGCAGCCCGAGCTCTGAGCAGCCAGCAGCATGGTCTCAGCTCCCTGCAGCACTGAGAGGGGCTCCTGCAAGGCAGAGCACAGCCAAGGGCTCCACACTTCCCCTAGGATGAGAGGTACAGGGGCCTGAGTGAGTTTGCTGAGGTAGCTGATCCAGTGTAGGGAGAGAGGTGCTCGTCATCTGGGCAGGGTCTGTAATGACAGTGAGGTTCAGAGAGGCTGGTGTGAGGAGCTGATGCAAACAGGACAGTTCACATTCAAAGCCTGGCTGTGCTTCACTAACTCACAAAATGTTTCCTTTAAAATCTAGGACAGTGGGGTTTTTCTCTTGAAGTCTGTGTTAGGAAAGCCATAATTATTAATGCTTTAGAAAATTATTTATCAAATGTTCTGAGATGTATGTTAACTTAGTGATGAATCAGAAAAATATCTGAAGTTTGTGATTTATTCTGCAGACATAGAATCAGCTTATGGTCTTACACTAGGAGAATTTTCTGTTGGTTTCTTGTTTTTAAGGTAGAATAAACAAGGAATTTTCACTGTTTTGAGGAATGCTAATGACTCTTTTGCTGTTCAGATAAGTCAACCAACCAGTGGCTTTTAGGGCCGCGTGTTGCCTTGGTGCAAGCTGAGGTTTTAAAGTATATGAAGTTATGAGGTATCATCTCAAGGAATCAGGTCCTTCAGGAAAGCTTTTCACCTCTGAATCTAAAGTTAGGCCACTGATAAGGTTTCCTGATGCAGCTTTTTTATTGTAAAGATAAAATGCCTGAACACTTTGAACTTGGCACTTCTAGCTGGCCAAAATTTACATTGTCAGCATCCTTAAACAGTAAATATTGTATTTTAATTTGGTTCCCCTTAGGGGAATGCCTGAAGAAAAGCACATCTTAGTATGGAGTAACATGTATGGTATGAGTCGTAGAGAAGTAGATAGAAAGTGTGATTTGCTTTTAGTAGGGCCCCTTTGAGGCTTGGCATTCAGCTTTACAATTAGAACAAATCTGTACTGTTGTAGTTTACAGTTTTGCATTCCTGTTGATTGTGTTGACTCGAGAAGGATGCCTGTAACTCATCAGCTTAGAATTCACTAGCTCATTTAGTTGCATCTACTGGAGAATTCTCAGGAGGTTTAAGGATTACAGCTGTAGAATTTAGGCTGCATAAAATTGGTCTGTAACAGTATATACTGTTTACTTTTTACAGCTTTTATTTGATTTATTATTGGAAAATACAGGATAAAAATTATAAAAGATTATATATGAATGGAGCAGCTCATGTTAACTCTTTGAAATTTGTATTAGAGTAAGTGTTTAGGCAGTGCTGCCAAGAGTTCTTTAATGTATGTGGATTAAGGCAGTACCTTGTGCAAATTGTTCAGATTTCTGATTTATCCAGTAGGTGTTCAAGCGTATGGATTGGTGGAGCAGCCAAGATCCTGAAGAGATGTCTGCTCCCATTTTAGGGATTCTATAAAAGTGTTGCAGCGTTAGTGCTGCTGGTAGCTGTGCTGAGCTGGATGCTTGTGTTCCCTGTCAGACAGGAGGGACAGTTTGTGTGTCTGTCACGCCTCTCGTGAGAGTGGCACTGACCACTGGCAGACTCTTCTGCCCACAGTCTCTTGTCACTCGGTAGCCAGCTGAGTTTGTCTTCCCAAGATCTTCAGAAGCAAGTTTTTTTTCAAGGAAAAGCATTTATATTTCATGTTTATTTAAGATGTTGAAAACCAAAAACCACAAGGTTTAAAGTTTTGAGTTTGGTTTTTCCTATAAACAAGGTTTTGGCGCTGTATGCCATCAGTATTTGCATCAGAAGGATTTGTGTGTGATTTAAGAATGTATTTTATATGATTCATCTGTTTCAGAATTGCTAAATGAGCTACCTGATGACAAGTGCTGAACTTGGTGACCTGTTCATGATCAGCCCATAGACATTCTTTTTAATAACAGAAAGAAATAGCAATAGGTTACTGTTGTTAAATCAGTTATATGCATAAGTTATTTTTATTTCTGTATTGAGCTTTACATTGGAAAAGTTCTGCATTGCAGTTTGGACTCTCTTGAGCATTGTGAGATATTAATGATAAAAGTACATTGCACGAGATGTTTAGGGACAACACTGAACACGGGGATCATGAATTCAGGCAGTTAATCTATGGGACTCATGTGTTTGCTTGATTTGGTGAAGCAGGCTGGGATAACACCTACAAGTGTAGGGTTTTTGCCAGCAGCTGGAGGTTGCTACAGAACCAATGGACAATGCAAGTGTTTGTGTGGTACTTGTGTGACCCTGTGCTCCCCCCGTGCTCTGGAAGCTGGGGGGCTGCACTGTGCAGCCTCTCCATGTGCACTAGCTGGTTTCAAGATGAGATTTCCCTTTCTGCATGGGAAATACTGCCAATTCTGTGATAAAGAAAAAGGCTCCAATTCAGTGAACAGCCCCCTCTTTTTTTTTTTCCTTAATGGACCACTTGTGGCATAGAAACAAAACCCTTGTTTGCTTTTAGGTTACACCAACTGTTGATTCATAGTTCTGGTGGTACATAATTTGCCAACCTAAGGTTTTTGGGGTTTTTTTTCTGGAAAGGAATTGCTGTGGTGAGAAGAAAATTGAGTGCTGGAAACTGTTTGGACAGTATTAGACAAACATAAACATTGGCAAAGAAGGGGGTCTGTTCATAAGCTAAATGTGGGAGTGCTTTTCTGTCTGCTATTGATGTGTGCTGAGGGCATACAATGCAGGGCAGCTTGGCAAAGTCCAGTCAGGAAAGCATTTGTGAGAAGCACAGATTTTGCTGCAGTGCAGGAGGGCAGTGTGGCTGTGCTGGTGCTGGCACACCCTGGCCCGTTTGCTGTGCAGGGAGAGCTCCTGTGTTGTTCCTGTGCCTGTCAATGGCAGTTCTTCATTTCCCAGCAGCTCAGAGTGAGACAGATGCTGTGTTCTCTTAGTGATGTAAGCTCAAGTGACAAGTCAAAATAAAAGACTTGTCCAAATTACTTTAATACAATAAACATGATGCCTCTTTATTGACAGCATGTTAAATACTAATTTCTCAAACTGTGAGTTTGAAAGGTTTTGACATGTGTCAAGATTCTGACTATTTAAAACCAATCTTCCACTAAAATTTCTTACAGATTGAAAGAGCAAATGTTGACTTGTATGACTAGCAAAGATGACTCTCTACTCTTTCTGCATTAAAAAAAAATAAATATTCTAACTCTGTGTATTCCCTAGACATGATGTGGGCTATTATTTGAAAATATGTAGCTAGCTGAAATGTTGTTAATTGCCTTTCATTGATTCTAGGCAAATGTTCCTAAAGGTACTGTCCTAGTACAACAATACCAGTGAAATGAGGAATGAATTGATGTTGTTGCTCTAGTAATTGCTAAATGCTGTGTTTGCTGTGGAAAGTAGAGCTTGTACAAAAACAAAAGGGAGGAAATAGAATGTATGCTTCTGAAGAAGGCAGCACTATTCAGATACCCCTTCTGAGAGCAAGAAAGGATATTTTCTAAGATCTTCTGATACTAAGACCCTTTTACTGCTGTTGAGAAAAACATCTCTGACAGAGGATTCAGCTTCTGTTAATCCTTAAGGGACTTGTTTTGACAGTCTATGGAAGATTTTCTCTGTAACTTCTGATTTGTTATAAAAGAGCAGTTACTGATTTGTCCTCAAGCACCTTTTTGGTGCATGTTTGTTAATGAAGTTCATGTACTTACAGGAATGGGGAGGAAAAGCCAGTTTGAATTGTTTACTGTGAAAAAGCAGGAATATTTGGGTTTTCCTGGATCTCCATTCCACTCTCTAGTGCACAGGGTACTTAGAATCTGAATTCTTTGAGTGTGTTATGTGGCTTGCTCAGCAGTTTGTGGAAGTGCATCTTGCTTTCTTGACAGTGGACTATGAATTTTTGTTACCCTTTCTAAGCATGAAGGCTTTTCCCTGTGTTCAGAGTGATGCCCAGTATTAGATTGCAATCCATATTCTCATATTCTGCACAGGTGGCCAGGAATTCCTGGTTTTGTGATGGTTGTGTTAGTTAAGGGGAATAAACCAGATTTCTTTGTAATGCCTCTGTGTTGTTTGCTCCTTTTTTGTGAAGAACCCAAATCTGCAGCCACATGTCCCTTTTCACAGCCCAGGTCAGCACTGAGAATGCACAGAGAGCAGGTCAGCTGTGTCAGTTTGCCCAGTTTTTATCTGTGGCTCTGCACATGTGCACACTGTGCAGGATAGCAGGCCTGCGTTGCAAAATATTGTCTGAGGCTAATAAAGAGGTGTCATGCTGTTTAGCTAAAAAGCTCTTGGATCACATTGCCATGATTTCCCCTCGTTCTCCTGCCAAGCTGTCTCATCCCTGCTCTAGAGGCTCTCTCTGGTTGATGCTGTATTTGATTCATCTGCTGGCTGTGCTTCAGAAAACAACTGACTGTTAACCAGGGTTCATATTAATGCAGTTGGGTTTTTGTCCTCTTCTAATCTGAACAAACCCAAATATTACAGGGCATACTGGAGTGATGTCAAAATTATGTTTCAAAGGCAAGTCTGGCCTCTGAACCTCTGCAATTATTTCAACTATTGGCTTTTAAATGTTTTCCTAATTGTAGTGAATGTACTTGGTGTAAATCAACAGTTTGTGCTTGCTGCACAGACTGTGCAAACCATTTCAGGGAACAGTCACGTTAACTTCTATCAAACATAATAATGTAATGTTTGTATCTTGGGAGCTGTGTAAATTTTGCTAGAGACATGCTGAAGAAGTACACATCTCTCTGTAAAGTCTGCAAAAATTTAAGAAAAAAATTCTCAGTTCAGGGATAATTCAAGTGAATGTCATTAAATATCCCAAATCTCATTCACAACTTGTTTTTGTCAGTGACCCAACAGATGAACACTGTGGCAGATATTATTCTGTTTCAATTTCAGGTCTGGACAGTAAATAGCTGTTTCTTTTGGCAAAGAACATGGTTTAATTTAGGAAAAAAAAATAAAAAGTTGTTTTGTATTTATGATAAAGGATAATTTCTGTGATTAAAATTTCATGCCAGACCTATCTGACACCAAAGAGGCAAGAAAGGAACTACTCTGCTTTTCTTACCATTATTTCTATTCTGACCTGACTTCCTGCTTTTCAAGAAATAGTTTTTGTTAGAGTAAAAAACCTTACAATAGACAGCTTGCAGAGCTAATTCTGATAAAGTTGTCTAGAAATCTCTTGAGGGAATAAGCTTCTGGTAAAATACCAGGTATTTCTCACTTCTGGCAGTTCTGGAAATGTTCTGAATAAAGCTGTTCCTGAGCTATTATGGAAATCACCATGGTGGAGCTGGAACACAGATATGCAAATACCTACATCTGAGTAGAAAAGAAACTGTGAAGAAAAACTGGCATTTCAAAAGCTTCAGGGAGGGCTCTCTGCTTCTTCTGAGGAGGTTGGTAATGTCAAGGGGAGGGGGAGAAGTAGCCTCTCCTTCCCAGAGGTATTTGGTTCTAAAGTGGAGAAAGCTGCCCCGGACAGGTCTGTTCAAGGGCCCACAGCAGTTTGGTGGAGGAGAGGGAACGTGGTGTGTGCACATTGCAGCTCATACAGAGACTGACTCTGTTAGCTCTGCTTCCACTGCTGGCCTTTAAAAAAGGCAGCTGCTAAATGGAGAGCATGGGAGGAAATGTGTGCCCTGCCCCTACTGGGTGAAATTTGGCACTTTGAGAATAAAGCAGGGCCCTTGTGCCACCAGGTACAGCCCACATTGATATGGAATGAAGTAATGGACTCCAACTTAGCCATGGTAACTTCAGTGATGCTAATTAATCTTGACCCATTTGTTTTAATTTGGCCCAGAAGTCACACAGTTCTCTAATATCCTAAAGGAGGAAGGGATAAGAGGATGAGGCCTGCATTTGTAGCTGCATTGGTAAAATGTGACGTCAGATTTTTAAATTAGGAGAAAATGGTGGAAGTTTATGAGGGAGAGCTCTGAGGTGCATTATGGGCTCTGCAAGCAAGGCTGTGTAGAAAAGCCAGTGAGCAGGTTACAGCATCAGGGTTGGAGCACATCAGGTCCTTGGGGAACCACCCGGACCAGGGAATGCTCCTAGTGCCTGATGGCCAGGAGCATTGGCTCTGCTGCTTACAGAGTCCTTCAGGAGGAGCCGTGGGACATGGTTGTGCTCCAAATTCTGGGACTCTGTGTCTGACTGGGGGATTGCATCCTTCAATGCCTTTGCAGCGCTCACACAGGCTGTGAAGGTGTGCAGCACAGACCTGTGCTAGTTTGTTTGTCCTGGGAGCTTTATTGATTTTACAATAGTCCACAGGTTGGTCTGCATTCCCTGTTTGTCCTTCTGAGAGTCAGGTGGTGCTCAGGAGCTCAGGGAGCCATGTGCAGCCTTTCCTTACTTCTGGCCATGAGAGTCAGTCCTCAGGGTTTCCAGCTCTCTGCTCCCTCCATCCTCTCCCAAGGCTGGCTTTCTCTAATGGTTATGGTCAGACTTCTGATCCTGGACTGCATTAAAAAAAAAAAAAAAGCTTTTGATCCATGTTTTTTGAACTTTAACAATGCTAATTTTCCTTCAATCACAAAGCTTTTTTTTCTGTGTCCTTTTTCAGTGCTTTTGCTTTTCATGTCTGAGGTGTTCATCAGTCTGTACCAAGTGCAGCTGATGAGGGCTTGCTCCTTCTTACACTTGTTTTTCATGAAGGTGTGTCCTGGGAGAGCTGGGATGCAGGTTAGGTTTGAACTTGCAGGTCTCCTGCACTGCAAATAAATGGGTTGTCACCAAGTCACAGGTGCTCACAGCATGGTGAAAAATAATGCAAGTCTTGAGCGTTCTGATGACATTTCTAGTACCATAATTGATTCAAAGAGATTTTTACTCAGTTACCTCATGAATATGAGGACAGAACCACTGTAGGATGGTTCTGTTGAAAAAGCATCTGTTTTTTATTCATTTCAGAATAAATATTTAAATGTCTCTATGTTTTGAGAGGGCCTCAAATGTCCTGTGATCAGATGTAAAATGCGTATTTTTCTTGTGAATTAAAACAAAGGAGAAACGTGATTTGTCTGATTGCTTTATGCCCTTCATAGCTTTAGTTTGAAATAAAAAATCTATCCTTAATCTCTAAGAGAATTCATTTTGTAAATGTAAGGTTACATGGGATCAAGGCAAAAGCACTGGAAACAAACTGTAATGTTGCATTTGTTTGGAGATTGTTCCTCACTTTGTGAACAATTCATTTTGAACCCATTGAGTCAGTCCATAAATTATTATTAACAGAGACCATAGAAAGGCTGGTAACACTGGACAGAGGCTGTAATGGGAATTAAAGGGAAAGTCTTCAATGACAGTAAACACTGTAGCTTTGTATCTCAAACATTTTAAATTTTTTTACCATGTTCTGCCTAAGAATTGTATCTAGGTGAAAAAGAGGTGGAGCGCTTGATAAATGTCTTTGTGAGGTGTAGTTGATAAATGGTGTTGTGCACAGTTTGGATGGCTGTGCTCTCTTACAGAAAGTAGTGTTGGAGGGGTATTTAATATATCATGCAGATCAAACCTTCAAGTGCTGTGGACTTTGTATTGTGAAGTGAATAATAGCTACAGCTTGCTGGGGCAGCAGTTCAATGCAGGTCATGTATTTAGAGCACATTGCACTTGAGAGCTGAGCTCAAAAGCTTAGCAGCAGACTTCCAGAAATCTGCTTGAGTGGCCTTGAACAATATTGAATTAAAACTCACAGCCCTTAGTTTTTCCCCTACAAGGGCTCTATGCTTCTAAAAACAGAATGGAGCCAAAATCGTCAAGATATTTCTTGAATTGTCAGGCATCCCAAACTGTTCCATTCCTACAAGTTATTGCTCCTGGGAGGATCATATCATTAGAGGGATAGTCAGGATGCTGACAGCTAAACATTGTATCTGATGCTTTTTGGAGAAGTCCTTCAAAACTACAACTGGGCAGGAATAGTTACTGTTACAGATAAATGGATATAAATTCTGCCCATGAGCCTTAGAGGTCTGGAGCTGCCTGTGGTTCTTTATCCATTTGTTTTATCTTTGAAGTATCAGTTTGTGGCAGTGTCCAAGTCATTCTGGTTTTGTTCTGCCTAATATAACTTGAATTGCAGGAAACAACTGCTTCTACAGAGCTCATTTGACAGAAACTGTCTAGACTGATATTTTTTTATTATAGTTTGAAGATTAAAATGAGTAACTACCTGCTTATTTCCCTTGTCTACTCACATAATTACTTTGGTCTAATTTTGAAGGTGTCCAAGTGTATGGGAGAAAAGAAAATTTCAGAGCACATATCTGAGGACAGTGCTACTGTTTTGATTTTAAACACTAAAATTCAGAGCATTTTTGGATCTCTGTGACTGCATTTAGTTTTTATAATGTACAATCATTTGGGAGCAATGCAGTTTGCCTAGGAAAGCTACTGAATTAAGAGAGAAGTTAACAGAAATGTTGTGTTCTTGTACAATGGCCTGATCACAGAGCTGTGCTTTCCTTTTTGTGACTGTAGCCCTGAATATTGGAAGCAGAACCCAAAAAAACCCTAATAATATTCAAGCTTGCTCCATCAGTATCCCATGATTTATGTACTTTAGGGATAACAAATCCATTACCCTGATAACTAGTTTGTTGTTCTCATAGTGCTTTAGTAGACTTTATAATTCCTGAGGGCTGAAGGCTCTATCTGAATGGATTTTATGAGAAAATATGATTTCCTTGTAGCTCAGAATAAAGACTTGTTTCTCTCTGCATAAATAGAAACTAATTTTCTGAAGTATAAAATTAATTCAATTACTTTAAAAAGTTATGAACCAAAAGGGGAGTAAGTTCATGTTTGCTGAGCATTTGAAATGTATTTTGAAAATGAGTCTGAAAAGTGTTCTTGAGAAATCATCCAAAGTAACAAGTTTGGACAAACAAATGACAATATATTGCAAATAGGGTATAACTTGATTATTGTTGCACAAGAACATAATTTGCAGCATGGACAAAATCCGATGTTGTTTTTCTGTAAATGATGTAGAAACCTGTGGATAGCAGGTCTGTGTGAGCCCCACAGGGCCTTGTGTTGTATTTGGTGAGGAGTTATGTGGTGCCCAGGTTCTCTGCAATGCTCCCTGCCTGGGTCAGGCTGTTTGCATATCTGTGACTGTTCCATCCAAGAATACAGTATGGCCTCATTTCAGCTGGAGATGTTAAAAGTAGTTGTGCTTCACCATACATTTTAATTAATTTTCTATACACTGGACAGATGCTACACATTGGGCACTATGAGGTGAAGCCTAGGAGCTGAAATTTGCAGGTGGTATTTGGACTTTTCAGCCATTCTATTTCTGTTTTAATTACTTTTTTTTTTTTTTTTTTTTTTTTTCCAGTTTAAAGTATGCTATGAGCACTGCTGTTCTCCATGCATTCTTTCCAAACCTGCATGTTTCTGCAGGGGGCTGCACAGCTCATGTTAAGGGTATTTAAATAGCAGCAATGCCACTGGGAAGGCTTTGCTTGAATAGTCCAGGTGATAATAACAGGGTTTTGAGAGGGAGAAGGATTGTGCATGAGGCCTGCATAGTAGACAATTTCCTTGTGTAGCTATGGTGCAATAAATTGAACAGCCCAAAAGCAGGAAATTCTGTGGGACTTCTTCTATTTCTTTGTCTTGTCACTAACAGTTGATTATAATTACTGTTGTTAGTGAGTTACCTGCTGAGAATCAAACCAAATTACAGTTTTCTACCATTCTAATTTGTAGAGCAAAGTTCTGATGCTGCCTTTGGTTGTGTCTAGACAGACTGCCTCAATCCTCCTCAGCCCCCAGCCTGAGCTAAACTGCAGAGTGCTGTCTGGGTGCTTTTGAAATGTGCTATTCCAAAAGGCTGAATTTCATTAAATAGTAATAAAACTTGGCCTACTTAAATTAAAGGCATATCTCCTTTTTTCTTTAAGCAAACACCTGCTTTCAGGAGGATGTCTGATGAATGTAAAACTGCTACAAAGCTCGAATATGTCTTTAGCCTCTCTTTTATTTTTGTCCTCTTACCTGCTCTGGCTGAGGGAATGCCAGCTGTTTTTCTTGTTGACTCAATAGTCAGCAAGTCCAGTAGCGCTGCAGAACACAAGTGTGCTGTATGGATGGTAAAAAGCATAAATACCCATCTTAAACCAGGTGATTTTGTTAGAACAGGAGCCATTGGTGGAGAACATTGAATCCTGCTCATTAAGTCCAGTCTAGCAGGGGAGGGTTGCTGTACTTGGAAAATTGGTGCCAGCAGCACGAGCAGCACAGGGCTGCAGGTTTGGCAGCGCAAAGGAGGTGCCACAGGATCTCTCATTACCCTGGAGCAGAGGCTGCTGATGCTGCTGGCCTTGCCTGGCTTTGCACTGCAAGCAGGAGATGAGCCATCAGAAGTCTTGCTCAGTTGTAATGTGAAGTGATTAAATATTCCCTGCTGGTTGTTAGTTTCCTGCCTAAGTAAGTGTGCTGAGCTCATTTCTTATTTCTTCTCAACTAGCCGTGCATCCATTTCCACCTTCCTGGAACCTTTTACAGGTCCAGGGACAAATAAATCACTTCTAGTGTATTCCCAGGGCAGTCTCAACTAAAAAAAGGATATCAGCATGAAGGACAATTGCAGTGTGGAGCTGTCATCCAGTCCCCACAGGTACCATGAAAAATTACAGCCAATAAAATAACATTTTTCAAAATGTGACACTACCCTTAAATTTTTTTCTTCTGCAATAAATGGGTTGTAGAGAGAATTTCTGTCCACTTGAGTACAAACTATTCTTCAAGTGCTCAATAATAGATTATAGGTGAGTTGTGTTATTAATTTCTAATGGAGTAAATGTTTTGCTTCTACATTCATTTTCAGGAGCTCAGTAATTTTTTATGCTTCGTTATCACTTTAAAGATACTTCTTATAATAAAAAAAATTTAAAAAAGAAAAAAATCAGGGTTGAGCCAAAGCTGTCCAAAGCAATGAAATCTTGTGTTACAATAGAAATAGAGGTCACAATTCAGCTTGTTAAATGGTCAATGTGTGCAAATTTCCCTTTGTTTTGAGTGTTTCTTAGAGGACCTTAGCAGTTAAAAATCTTACTGTGATTTTGAGTGCCAGCCTAATGGTGAAGAGGGAGGTTTGTCTTTATTCCAATTTTCTAGATCTTGAGCATGATATTAACATAGATTTAGTATGAGTTTTCTGTGATGCTGCTTAAAAGTGGTTAAAAAGAAATGTAAGTAAAATGTATATCTGCAGTTCCAGAGTTTGAACATGACGGTTATTTATACACTATTTATGCATCTGTATCCCCTGACAATTGGTACCAAGAGCATCATTAAATTTAAGGGATTTGTATTCCCACATGGAGAGGTGAAAAGATAATTCTGTGAGGATCTGCTGGATAAATATTTCGACAGCAACCAGGTGAGAATGTTCTGTTGTACTCTATATTGTGTTTTTCTGAAATAGACTCCAATGGGCAGACTGTTGGTCATTTATAACTTTGTATTTTGGACATAGTTGCATTTTTGTGCATAAATCAGGTGCTAAAGACTTTCCTGAAAAGCTTTTTGAAAAGATACTGATGACTCCTGTGAGAGTGGTACAGCCCTTCACATGGGGCATATTCCACCATTGTTTATCATTATTAGCAGAGCCTGTGACTGTAGCTCTGAATACATTACTGTCCCTGACTCACTGCTTGACAAATGCCTACTTCTTAATATCAGAAATACAAAAATCACCACAGAGAAAAAGATTCTGAATTCTTACTGTATAGCTTAAGGTCTTCATGTAATGGAGTGGCTTGTTCTAGATCCAATATAAGATGTCCAAGTTAAGCAGAAACACCTTGGTGCCACTGATTCGCTACTGAGCTCAACACCAAACTGCTGTGCTGCAGATATGACAGATGTTACAGCTGCTGAGCACGTGTGGTGGGTACCTGCACAGCTTGCTCTCCTTCACTGGGACACAGCCAAACTGAGAGTCAAGGGAGAGCAGGGCCTGCAAGGATGTGGTGTGGGTTGAGCAGAGCACTGCAATGGATTGTAGTGTTCAGCAAAATGGGAATGTACCTTGGAATGGTTAATGTCTCCCAACTACGCAGTTCAAGCTCCTGTACAGACAAAAAGCAGTTACAGCATTTTAGAAGCATATTTACATATAAACAGCTTTTCTCAGTCGTTTTAAGGAACCTAGAAATATTTTCTCTTTCCCCCCCTCCCATCTTTCATCTGCAGGCTTTTTTTTCTGAGATTTTTTTGCACTCAGAGCAGAAAATACAATGGTTGGGTTTTTTTGTTGTATAGCCATTTTCATTGTATCAGCCTTATAAATGTGTTATACTGCTGTAATTAAGGAAATGTGATGTGTCACTAAACAACAGTTTGGGGTTTATCTGTGCGTGGTACTGCAAGATACCCATTTATAAAAGTGGGCAATACAAGAGGCTCTTATGATGCTGGATCAAATTCTGGTTTAAGGTAGAAACTAACACAGTTCTGTGTTGGGTTCAGCTTCCTCTTGTCTCTAACAAGTTGAGCCATCGAATCAGAATTCACTTGAGTTTGGACCTCTGAAATAGGATATACTTGAAGCTGTTGAGGCCTCTTGTGTTCTGTTTCCTATGAGTTTGGCTCAATGCTGTGAAGAGGCAGCAACACATGAGGACACCTGTGCATGTGCCAGAGAGGTCCAGGGAGTAAATGTGATTTGCAACTTCTTTGGATTAAAGGCAGTCTGAGAATTTGTGTTGCCAGAGCCAGGAGTTTATTTAGTGCAGGTTTTATTAAGTTCTTTGTAAATGGTTACAAAGAATGGCTGTAAAAACTATTTGGTACAAAATGCAGTGACTGTTTGTGGGTTCCTTGTGTCAAGGCTCCAGTAAAGATCCAGGGATATTCCCTGGCACTCATTTTGTTGAAGAGACCTGATTTCACTTTCACATTGCTTCCATGTGTGCAGGATTTAGAAGGAATGCTGGTCTTTTGTTCACACCTGTGCTGGATTAAGGTTGCAGCATGGGCTGACCATCCTCTCAGCATTTCAGTCAATAAATCAGCTACATACACCAAGTGACCAGAAGTTATGTGGCCTTCAACTAATTCTTCATAGGTATATGCCTCAGTTGGGAGAAAAATATTTGCTTTATTCTTTTCTATGAAAAATCTCTTAAGCACATTTGCAAGAGGTTGTGAAGCACACTCAGGGACACTTTCTGCAGGTAAGCTGATGTGCAGGGATGGTCCTCAGTTCCCACTCAAAGTATAAATCTATTAAATTCTGTCAACAAGTTTATTGGTGGAGAGATCTTCGTTCCCCTTGATGGGTGAAAGGTGGGACAGAAAATGAAAGTCAGTTGAGGATCCTGCAGATAAAGACATCAGAAAGAAAGACAAAGCATGCTGTGCATTTCTTGTAATGCTATAAACAATCTGAATGTGATGTTATCACCACTTGTTTCACGCAGTGTTATTTTGTGTGTGATTAAAATATTTGGGAGGACTCTTATTAAGGAATAAGAGGCTTGCTGAGTTTGCAAGGCAAGGGTGTGAGATGGATAAACTGTGAGGGAATCCAGGTTTTTGTTGGATAGACTAGATTATTTTGGAAGCTTTGGAAATTCTTTCATGAAAATTGTTCCTGCTGAGTGTGTGTGTGGAAATGTGTTGGGACACATGGTTGAAGGCTCTTTGTAATAGTTTCAAGTTATGCAGCCAGTCCAGAAAAGCAAAGAATGCCAACTGAATGCTAGAACTTGATTTCAGTTGTAGCACCCAGGCTGTGGGGTTTTTTTATTTGGCCATGAAAAAGCTCAACACTCTTTTAATGAAAGGCCTTCTCCATAGAGTTTGGTGGTTACTGTGCTGGAAATAGGGAGCGAGGGAAAGCAAAGAAGCACCCCCAAGGACTGGTGCCTGTCCTTGTGCTGTACCCTGAGCACAAGTCACTCAGCTCCAGTGAGAAGCACAATCAATTTCTGCAGGCTGGGAAACAAGACAGTCTCACTTGGAGTGTATTCATTCATTGGGCTGCTCTCCTGAGCATAGTTCAGACAGTCTGAAGATATGAGGCATCACAGCGACTTTTCTTATTTTTTAATTGCCTCTGATTGTTTGTAAAATTAAACCAAATAGTTAAATACCTAGGTAATGAAGACACACACTTGTTCCTTTGTTTAATCATAAGTTTTCTACTAAATTGCTTTATATAAGTAGATTGATACATTTACCTTGAGTATGAAAATGCTTTTTTCTTGATGGTTGATGTTTTTCCCAGCTACACTTTCCATCACATATCTTGGGAAATGAGCAGAACATACTGCCTGTGCACATGATGCATTGGGCAACCTGTTCCTGTTTACCAGTAAAGTAACTTAATGGAAAGTCAGTGAAAGTCTCGTTAAAATAATGCTGAGTGACCTTTGAGAATTGGCACATTTTACTTTATATGCTTATCTTGGTAAGATATTCATAGATGGCACAGATTCATCTAAAATGTATTGCTATGCATATATTCAAGTGCTCAGATTATTGGAGTTGAATATTTTGAATAGCTGAAAATTTTTCTAAAAATCCGGGGGTTTAATTCACATTTTCTATTGGGTGGGGAAAAAGGATGAACATATAACGTGTTTGTCAAATTTTCTGGTAATAGTCTGCAGGTAAGGTAAGTGTTCTGAATTTTCATGTGTAGCTGTTCTGTGATACAAATATATATATATATATAGATGTCTTAAATAGAGTTACTGTACTTGTGCAATAACCATTGGCTTTAGGGAACTGCTGTTTATCTTCTCAGAAAACATGAAAGGAGAAAGAGGAGTTCATAAAGTATTGTTGTTTTCTTTTGATACATCTTGCTCCAGGGAGTAGAGGGGAATGTGGAAAACAGGTGTCTCACAGATTTCAGCAGACATTCTCATTATATCTCTTGGCTCAACAGATCAGTTCCAGATACCCATAAAGCTTAAATTTGTGATCTAACTCTGAAAGGCCATTGCACTGAATATTCTATGCAGATTGAGTGGGAACATAATAGTATGAGAGGATGTTTAGAAATACTGAGGTTTTTCTTGTCTTGGAAGGGTTAAATATTTCAGTCCTGAGTAGCTCCTTATTTATAGTCTTCTGCAGGTTTTTCGTGCATGATAGAGTGGGAATGGGAGTAGTGGAGGAGGCAGTGGACTCCTTTGAAAGAAATAGAGGACTTCTCTGGGAATTTCCTTTTTTATGGACCTTAGAGTTCCTTCCATCTTTTTATTGTACCAAAGAGTAAACTGCCTGTGTACAAAGCATTCAGTCCATGTACACCACAGGGAGAAGGAAAGGACTGGAGCTAAATCAGTAGCAGAAATGTCAGTTCACTGACAGCCCATCAGTAAAATGTGTGGGGTCAGTTCTGCTTTGGGTTGAAAAAATTGTTTTAATTCCTCAGATGGGAGACCCAAATTTGTATCTCCAGTCCAAGCTGTGCAATGTACAGTACAATTGTTCTTGTGTTTGTTGTGTTTTCACTGCAAGTATGGAATGCACAGGGATCTCCCAAGAATGTTGTTGCAGCACAGGTGCAGTCCTGGCCAAGCACTAGGTAAAAATGAGCCATGTGCACAGCCCCTGTGGATTCCTGAGTGCCAGGGCATGGAGCCTCCTTCCAGCAGTTCTCTCCAATAAAACTGGAGGGGTGCCCTTTGGGCACTGGGAGCTGCCTGTTGCCAGTGTCTGCAGCAGAGGGGTGGAGGGATCTGTGCTGCACTTCCAGTCTGTCCTGGTGCAGCACTTGTTCCCCATGTCCTTAGGCATGCCTCTCACTGAGGGGGCATAAACACAGATTTAAAGGCTGTAAGAACTGCCAACTTCCCAAAAGTTCTGCCATTTCAGGTTGCTGTTAAACACCAGTGTCCACCAACAGGTTATTGAATTATGTGCTACCACATGCAATGGAAAAAGCAACAAATCAGTGCTGTGCAAATCCCATACGTCTTCAGGATTTGATTTTGTCCAAAACCATAACATTTTATAGTTTGTTTAGTCAGAAGAATTTATTGAGCTGCACTTTTGGTTAGTCTGATGTTTCATTTCAAAAGTAAGTGCTCCCCACATCACTAATTCTGGGCTATGCATTCAATGATGAAACATTTATTTAGTAATATTGTTATATGTTCCATGAATTGCTTTTGGGAGAAAGTGTTTGTGGGTGTGAGAAGTATGTGGGTGCTTCTGTGTGTGGTCAAGATTGCTAGTGAGATTACTGACATCAATTGCACATGGATGTCGGGCATGCAAAGCTAAAATGTGGGGGTGTGTGACAGTTACAAATCTGTCTGCTTTCGGAGGCTGGTAGCTGCATTCAGCAAAACCCGCTGCTTTCTGCTCCTCTGGGCAGTGTGGAAATTGCATCTGACTGAGCTTAGTTTTCCCTTGGTTTATTTCTCTATTTAGGACTTAGATTGACTGCAAAATTTTAACATACCCTAAGATAGCCACAGTTTTGTTCATGGTGTACCTAAAGGTTTGCATGATTCTGTAAATCAGCTCAAAGCTGACCCAAAACCTTGACACAACCAGTTCAGTTGTGGTGAATATCTGGTCATGATATTATCATGATGCCTACAACCAATGAAAGTAGCATGGTTACAGAGTTTCACTAAATTCCAGGTGTGAGATTGCTACTCTCTCTTGTAACATGGCCTTGTCCTGTACATCATGTGCTTGATTCTTGTTAGACCTCAGTGAAGGGGGAGATTTGAATCTTGCCATAGTTAAAGAACCAGAGTCCTTCTAACAGTTCACATTAAAAATAGATTTTATCTCCTGAATCTGAAATACAGCAGAGGCATCAACAAATCTCAGCACGTTGCCACCAGAATGCCAGCTCAACACTCACAGTCAAGGAAATGAATGGTCAATGGCCTTAAATATTTTACCCAATTCCCTTTTTTCCCTACTAGTTACTTTAAAAGTTGTTATAATTTTATTTTATTCATTATTACTGAGCACCTGGTGTACATTTTACAGGAATATTGTTGTGGCTGGTTGTAACTCATCCAATTAGAATTGTAGCTGTTTGTAGAGTGTGGAAATGTCTCATATTTTGCTTTATAGTAACTAAAGAAACCCAAGTGAAAAGATTGAAATTGTGCCATAGTTAAGATTATTTTATTTTTGTTGAATGTGCTGAGACTACTTTTGGTGCAAGACCTGCAGTGTGTTCTGAGTGAGGCTGAGAGAACCTCAACTTTGGAGCTGAAACTGGTGGCCAGGCTTGTGGTGTATAATGACTTTTTGGTGTAAAGCAGGACAGAGATGTTGGTTCTGGGTGTTTTAATTTGGGGGTTTTGTTCTTTGCAATGTTCGTTTTTTTGGGGTTTGAGATTTTTTAAATGGTGAGAGTGATTTCGGGGATCACTTTCACTCCCCGCTTCAGTCCCTGTGTTAGTGATGTGATAATGTCAGCAAGCATTGATATTCTAAGTGAGCTCGTTGCCAAGATGGTTGTAGAGATTTGTATCTGTCCTTGTTACAGATGAATGGAAATAAATACTTGGTTTAATCATCAGCAGTGCTTTAACGAATGAGCCCCTTTGTCGTGCAGATCTTACACGTGTCTCAGATGTAAGCTCTAATGATTTTCTTTTTAGATATGTTGTCTATTCAGATTATCATTTGCTTTTGCCCTTTTGAGGTTTTTAGTCTTCTCTACTGTTTTTTGGCTTTCGTTGTACTTAGAATTTTTAAACCCACAGCTTATCTGGTGCTTATCAACCCTTGTTACTTTGCTGCAGCTCTCTGCTCTGCCCTCCCCCTGTCCCAAGCGAGGGGGGATGGAAATACCATTTTTGTTCTGGTGATTAGTTTCAGGCTTATGGATAAATATTTGTAGTGGAAAAAATGAGTAAGAGTCGCTGATGATGCAGCTTCTGTCAGTTCCCTGAATACAGTAAGGAGCAGAAGCAAAAACACTCCTGGTGGTGTAACTGCCTCTGTGCTTCAGTTTCTGATGGTGTAGTGCTGTGGATAAATAAAAAAGGGGAAAACAATCACACCTCTAACCAGCAATGCTCTATGGGCAGAAGCTACCCCAGTTAGGCTGGACCCATTCGGGAATAGGTGTAGTAGAAATCTTGCAGAATTAGTCATTCTTCAGCTCTCTCAACCTAAACTGAGTAACATGAAAGAGGCAGAGTATTTCCCCTTACTCATGGTGTAAATCTCGGTGGGACAGCTTATGAGAATTTTACATCATATATGCAGAGCACTTTGGTCAAATCAAAACATAAATCTTTTTCCTCATTTCTGAACTAATCCATGCCCTGGGATAGCTATGATTTCTTCAGCTCTCCAGCAAACCTCTTTCAGTTGAGAGCTCTCTGTAAGGACATCAGAGGGCTGCACATGGACTGTGTAACCCCTGGTATGAGCTTTCCACAGGGCTCATGGCCCTTCCAGTGTTGCTGTGCTGCGAAGCAGCTCAGGGGAGCTGTGAGTGACAGTTTTTATAATAGAGACCCAGAATATTTAAATCTATGGGAATTTTAGCTTGTAGTTGTGAGAAGAAAATTATTGGAAAGGATGAATATTTCAAAGTGTTGTAATGGATTAATATTTTCACCCCTTTATCTGTTCTGTTGTCATTGCAAAATGATTCATAAGAGACAGGAACTCAGATACTGACAAGGAACAGATCCCATCTGGATTTTCTAAGTGCTTTGCAGTCAGGGGGTGGCACAGGCACAATCCTGGATATATTTTCAACAGTACATGAGTGGATCACGTTAAAGTTCTTGCTTCCAAAATGTGGTCTTTTACTTGAAGCTGAGAACTGGGGCATCTAAAGCCGCTTCAGACTGAAGGCAAATACTGATCTAAAATGATACTTCTGACATTGACAAATTGTTGTTTAACTACTTAACAAAAAATTTCTACTGTTTTGTTTTGGATGATTGTCACTGCCTGTACGTGATTATAGTAAAAAGGATCTTCTGCTGTTTTCTGAGCCTGCCCAATTCCTGCAATACTTAGTAATTGGAGGGAAAGAAAAACCAAACAAAACCCAAAAGAAACAAAGCTCCCACCCTATCTAGTCAGCTTTTCAGTCACAAACAGTTCAATAAAATTTTACTTTCATGGTGTGTGCAGGATGTATCCTTGATGAGTGACAGTCATGCTCTCTCTGAAGTTGTCAATCTATAGCTACGTGATAATTTTAACTACAGCAGAAGCAAAGTTTTAGCAACCTTATTTTAGCATGTCAAATGAATAAAATGGTCATGTGGCTAAGTTTAAAATCAGTTTTATAAGATGCAGATGCAGCTCATTAGTTGTACCAGCATTGCAGAGTCCTGCAATTAGCTGTGCAGCCCTGCAGAACAGCATTAAACTCTTAAGTGTTATTTTATTTATGTCAGTAGACACTTTTGGGGTGCAGGGCAAAGAGCCCTTAATTTTTCCCCATTACTTAGATGTCAGTATCATTGTGCTAGCAATTTGGTACAAACAGCTAAGCTTTCACAAAGACATGTCTCAATCTGTTTATCTGACCATGTTGTTATCAGTTACGTTATGACATTTGGGTTTTGATTTTAGAGTCTCATAGTGAACAACATATATAGGACCTTTGCATTTTTTTCTGTATTCAAATTATTTTTCTGTAATCGAATGCAGCACCTGCTAAATCTGTTGTCGCACTTAGGAATTTCTTCAAAGGCAAAAAAATAATAGTAAAAATTAAAACAGCAATAAAAATTTTAAAGTTAATATTCCTCACGGTTCTGTAACAAATGTTTGAAACTCAATTTGAAGTATTGCTTTGCTTGGGGTTTTCTCAAAGGGATTCCTGTCCTGCTAATCTGATAGGCAGGGCTGGAGGTACCTTGTGTCTGTTTCTGTGCATTAATGGCATTTCAGTGGAAGCACAGGGAAGTGTAAACCCAAACCCTTCCTCAAAGTGCTGTTCACATAGAGGAGATGATGCTGGTACTCGAATCACTGCTTGCTTAGCTTATAATGCACATTAAATGGAGGCAGCACGCCGCAGCTCAGAGGTTCCGAAGGCTAGTGTGGGGGCAGGAGTGCTGCTGCTTTGGCTGGGCTCGGGTAATCCCTGGAGCTCAGCGCTGCCGTGCTTGGGCTCGAGGTGCTCCGTGCGCTGCCCTCAGAGCCGCCCTGCTCTGCCCGGCCCTGCCCTCAGAGCCATCCCTGCCCTCAGAGCCGCCCTGCTCTGCCCGGCCCGTCCCTGCCCTCAGAGCCCTCCCTGCCCTCGGAGCCGCCCTGCTCTGCCCGGCCCGTCCCTGCCCTCAGAGCCGCCCTGCTCTGCCCGTCCCGTCCCTGCCCTCGGAGCCATCCCTGCCCTCAGAGCCGCCCTGCCGGGCCCGTCCCTGCCCTCAGAGCCGTCCCTGCCCTCACTCAGAGCAGCCCTGCTCTGCCCGTCCCTGCCCTCAGAGCCGCCCTGCTCTGCCCGGCCCGTCCCTGCCCTCATAGCAGCCCTGCTCTGCCCGTCCCTGCCCTCAGAGCCGCCCTGTTCGGCCCGGCCCGCGGGGCTGCGGCACCACCGGGCTCCCGAAAATGGCGAAAATCGCTTTGCGCATTTCCAGAGCCCTCCTGGGGCTCATGCGGATCCTTAGCGTACCGCCAGGAGCTTTCGGGAGGTAATGATTTAACACTTGAACAAATAAAACAGTCTCGTTTAGCAGTTTGCCTCCCCCCACACGTGAAGTCAATAGACAAGCAGGGTTTCAATCCCTCATGTTTACAAACACACTCCGCTTTGCTGCTTTTCCCCCAACAACTATTGTCTTACAGAAAGGATTTCACCTTCATTTTTCCTCAGCAGTACTTGAATTGCTTACCTAACCTTAGAAATTTCCTCAAAATATGAAATCCTTCACAAAAGGTATCTCTGAGTGGTAATTTTGCTTCCATCTTATATATTCTGGGGGGGGGGGGGGGTTTGACTACCGAGACCAAGCTTGCAGCATGGCAAGCACTGGAGACATACAAAATAGGAAGCTCCTTTTTTATAGAAATCAGTATTAAATTTGCTGGGCATCTTGGAAAATACAGTAATTTTGTCCCAGCTTGAGGCAAATAGCAGGAAAAAGTCCTTGTGTTCATATGCTGACTAGTACTTAGTGGACGGTGATATCTCTGTGATGATTGCATTGATGTTCCTGTATTTTAGCCATTGAATCATACATGAAAAATAACTATCTGATCAATATCTATAAATTATAGCCTGGTTTAGAGTGGGTAAAATGTGCATTGAATGGCAGCTGATTTACACACATTTCCTGGTTGGTGAATTTGGCTTTTGAGTTTAGGTTTTTTGGTTTGGATTTAATCATATTCACATTAATAGTTGAAGCCAGATTTCTGGTAATAATGGTCATTGAAGTGATAGTGAAACTTTCCCACTCTGTTTGAGACGTGTGCTACTTGGCTCTTTGCTTTTGTAGATGAAGATAAAAGCATTGAAGAAGCTCTAACATTTACCCTTTTTTTGAACAGATGAGTATCCTGGCAAATCACAGTATACTCACAACACAGGAAAAAATATAATGAGCTGAAATTTCCATGTCATTGCTGTTGTTTAATTCCACTTCTAGAGTTTGATTGGGGATAACAGAATTTTGGCAGCTTGGTGGTCGTGTTTTCAGTCAAAAGCAGATTCAGTTGTATACTTTTGGGTTTTTTCATTTACTTTTGTGTAAAAATCAAAAGATGCAGCAATTCTCAATTGTTCTGATCACCAAATAACTGCACAATTATACTGGAAGTAATTTGTCTTAGGATTTTCTGCTCTTTCTTTCTGGTAGGAAACATTGGGAAGGAGCCATACACCTGAAAGTGACTGAGAGTCTGCCATAACATTTGAGTTTTGAAAGACTTTATCTGTTTTAGATTTAATGGAAGAGCTGAATGAAGTCTTTGTGTCAATTCTCATTTTACTGGAACATGTTTTTCACCCTGCTTGTCACAGTGAAAACTGAAAGTTAACGTTTCTTTTCAAAGATGGCACTGTGACTGGGGTCTGTTGCCTAAGTGAAGGAGCTAACCCATAAATTCAGTGCTCATACCAGAAGTATTTTTGACTGTGAGGATGACAAGCAAAGGGTCTGAGTTCAGGTAAAGCTCAGATGCTCAAAGGTCACATTGGAGTGGAGTCTCAAGTATCCATTTTTATTGGCCTTTGATTCCATGGAGAGTTTTTGATGACTGTCTTGTACAATGTTCAAAAACTTTTAAAGGGCAACATGAAAGACTAAAACTGAAATATTGATGTGTTTAAAACATTAGGATTTCTAATACCTTAAAGGCTTTGAAGCTTTAGATTTACATTTTCAGATATTTTTATGTAATGAGGTAAAAATATGAAACTTAGTATATACTAAGATAACATAAAAATTTAATTAGCAGTCCTAAACCATATCTGGTCTTCCCACTGTACGTAACAGTGCCAACCTTCTTCATTTCTTAGCAGCAAATATCTAAAGGTAGTATCAGAATTGGAGTTTTTCCTCTATGTATCCCTGCCAGAGAAGAAAGAAAAATGCTTTTCACCTGTTTCCTGGTGTTCCTTAAACTGCCAACAGCTCCTCAAGTTCCTTTAAGGCAGGAGCCAAGCCATAAAAGCTGCTGGGTGTTTTTCACTATGCATATTAGATGGATGGGAGTGGATAAAGTTTCTCTCACTCTGCAGCTTTAGGTTGTGATCCCAGACTGCTTTTCCAACACAAAACCAGCAGCAGTAGGGTGACAGGCTCAAATACCTGTAACAGGGTGGAGAAATGTGTGCCCTCTATCAGAGCTTGAAATGGGCTTTGCAGTGCCTTACAGACACACAAATTAGTTATTTTTTGCCTTTGTTACCTGTAAATCCAAAGATCAGTATTGAATCAGTTGACATTTGATAAGCTTCTTGCCTCCCTATTGTTTTTGGGTTTTAATCCTTCTTTCTTTTCCTTTAAAATTTTGGCACTGATGGAAGTTCTGGTTGGGTGAATTCAGGTTTTTTGAGGAGGGAGGAGTTTGATTTGGATGATTCCATAAAAATGTTTTTCTTTGGGCTTAGAAAATGTCACAAGATCAAAATCATCTTAAGAATAGCACCTCTCGTTCCCTTTTAAAGACTGTATTTCAGTTCTATTTACTTGTCAGATTGCCTACTTGAGAAAATTGTCCAATCTTGCATTCTGCTTAGGTGATGGACTGCATGTTTGCTTTTGTTTGCTTGCTGCTTGGCACTATGGATACAGACAGTAATCAGATGAAAACAATTTTAAAATGGAACAATGTCACACATTTAAGAAAGTGTCAGAAGGGGAGGAAAGACAAGCTGCTTTTGATTCAGTACAGTAAAGAACCTTCTGAAATCCCAGTCTGGATGCTGTACAGTAGCCCACTCTGAAGAGGGAGTCTGTCATGGCTAACCCTGCCAGAACTGTGGGCTGCTGACAGGAGAACATGTTCAGTGGTAGCTCTGCCATGCAGCAAGGAGGAAATCTGCTCCGCTTCCTCCCCACGGCTGGCTCCGTGCCTGTGCCTTGGACAGCTTTGGAAATCTGGGGAGAAGTCCTGGTGCTTATTCAGAATTTCTGTTCAACATTTGTGACTGGTTTCACAGGGGTAAGTAGATTGTGGAAGTGAACCAGGATTTCTTTGACCTATTCATTAAGCAATTGAGAAGTCCCTAAAACTGTGAAGCAATCCAGTTGGCTGAGATGCAGCCCTAGGCAATGTTTCCAGAGCCTGTGGCAGTGTAGGGTCCAGCACACACTGAGGGGGGAAGCTGTTTGTGCTTTCCTTCTGTCCCCCTTGTTCTTAAGCATTTTGGCTCTAAATCCACAGGTAACTTATTAATGAAATCATAACTGCAGGATTCAGTTCTGTGCATTTGAAAGCCTGGCCTTCATTCTGAAGGTGTTAGTGGAAATTGAAAGCTCTTCCAGAACCTGAAAGATTCATAGTCTGAAAAGTTGGGCTGTAAAACTCCTGAGTTTGATCTCCATGTAGTTACTTAGTAACTCTTTTTTTAACTAGGCTCCCTAGAAGTATTCTGTATTCTTAATGCAGTTTGACACCTAGAACACTTACTCTTCTAGTGGAACAATTAGCTGAAATCCCTAAATCAATATATTCAGGATCAAATGTGCTTTGCTCTTGTGGCTGTTTACTTTAGCTGGCTGAGATTGATGAGCTGGCATCTGGAGATACAGAAAGGCCATTGCAGTTGTAGCTTCTGTACCTCTTCTTTGGGTTTTTTAGGTCTTTTGGTTTTTTATAATATAAATTTAGGATTGTGAGGTGGCTTTTGGGGTCAGTGAAGCAGTGTCACTCCAGCTCCTGAAACTGAGTGTGTGACTAGTTCCTGGAATTCAGTGGGGCTGTTTGTAACTCTGGCGTAGAGGCTTTAGTACTCAGGGTCAGGCAGCCCATACTTGCAGAAACCAGCTCCTGGGATCTGGGGGCTCTTGCTTGGCCTTGGTTCTGTTTGCATTCACACTGGCATGGATTCAGTGAGAAAATCAGAATTGTATAGAAATCCAACAAACCTTTCCCCTTGCCCCCAGCTTTCATCTCAACTACCTCTAATCTGTACTCTTAATAAGAAGTTAGTACTGTTCCTTTTGTAATGGATGAGTGACTCAGTTTTATTAAATCACTGTGGGCTGAAAAATCCACATGCAAAATCTAATTAAATATTTTGTGTCTGATTCTGATTGTACTTACACGATGTGGATCTGACTCCATGGAGATGCATTAACTTATTCTGGTTTTATGAGGCCAGAGACTGTGGCCCATTGTCTGAGAGAGGAGCCTGTGCTTCCAGATTCCTGGGTGTTGGTCTGAGCCACTGCCTGGTGTTGGGGATCTGCTCACTGCCTCTCCACGATAACGCAAGGGTGATCACAGGGTAAAACCTGAGAGAAACGTGGGGCTCAATGAATGCTCTTTGATCTGCGGCTCCAAAGTGTTGCAAGTGTTGAATGACTTCACATTCAAGTCTAGAGTGATGCTTGCACTTGTGGTGTAACTGAAGAAAAGATGGTACTGTTCTTATAAAAGTTGTCATCCTGTGCCAGGAAAGTATCAGCCAGTTCTCAGTAAATTACATTCTTCTCAATGGGGAGCAGGGGTCAAGCAGAGAGAAAGTTTCTGCTTGGTGTTAATTCTTTCTTTAGTGTCAAGAGTTCTCAAAAAAAAATTTTTTTTTTTTGTTTTTTTACTTTTAATATAATACAACCAAACAACCTGCTGTTGTGGAATGTGTGGCTGGTTCAAGGTTTAGAAAACACGTGTGCTGATCGTGTCCAGGTCAGGGCTGTTAAGGGTTAACAAACCAGAGCCCCTCATTATCTGGGCTGTGATTTGCACCACTGTAGCTGGGAGTTTGCACTGCTTTGTCTCCTAGTACAAGTCTGGAGAGAATTCCTTTCCTGGCTTTCCTTTTGAGAGCTCGGGGGTGGGAAATGGAGGAATTAACCAGATCTCCAGGTAGTCCTGATGTCACGATCAGTATTCTGCTGTTATTTCCACTTGTCAGGGGCTGTTTGAGCTGCACTGCTCGGAATGTTGAGCATCTGCTCTGTAAGTGTGCAGACATCAGAATCATTACAGATTTGTTTATGGAGATAAGTTCTGCCTCTTCAGATTTGCATGTGAATTGAGGGGCAGACAGAAGTTTATCCTTTCTGTAAGAATTACAGGGACAATTTTTAGAGTAAGCAGTAGAAAGTAAAAAAAAATAAAGTATTTAGACAATTCTACAGAAAAACTACTTACTTGCTCAATTATGTTTAATGAACAGAAGTCTTAAAAATGCATCAGCATCACAATCTTTTCCTACATAATAAGCAAATGGGTTTGATGCTATTGCATCTCCTTGCTGATGTGTATTTTAATAATCCAGCTATGATAATATTTGATGTAATAATAAACATAATCGTACCCGTGTCCTCATTAGATCATATTTACAGCATGGGGAGAATTGTGTTTGATCAGTCCCTGTGTCATAGAAGTTGCAGTATTTGTTGTACCTGCCTCTCTAAAACCCTGTCCCCTGTGCATTGATGGCCTTTGCTGATGCTCAGGTCTCTTCAGTGCTTTTCTGTAGCAGAGGGGCTGCTCAGTGCAGTGTGGTCTGGCAGCAGAGAGGTGCTGGAGTGTGGTTTTGTACAAATTGCTGGTGCCAGAGTTCCTCCCTGCTCTTTCAGTACAGACACGATGAGCAGGGAGCTGTGTGCAACCTGAGAAAATCAGACCTTGACCAGGTACCTGGCTCTGAATGCAAGCTGCAGGAAGGCTCATGTGTTAATCCATTTTGTCAACCTGTGGGCAACCAAAACCGCTTGGATATTCCATGCAAGGCTTTGATATTCCATGTAAGCTTTTCTGTGTAATCCAGGGAAACATGGGCTTTTGCTGTGCTGGAAAACCAGAGATATTTTTTACCTTTCATGTTAACATGTCCCTGCTGTACACCCTGGCATGGCAGGGTGCTGGTTGGTTTTGCTTTTATTGGCAGAACCCCCTCCTTTGGTTAGGGAGGGTTCCCAAATGCTCATTCTAATTCTCAGCCTAGGTAATCTCTGGCTTCTGTAAAAATCACTTCATGCTCATTGCAAGCTCTTGGATCTTAACAGATTCTTCACTCATCAGCCTCTCACCAAATGCCATGGAAAGGGATGGTTCAGGCAGCAAAGAGAAGGAATAGAGTCAAGAAAACAGATTTTATTCTCATCCTGGTCTGCTTGCACAGTCAGTTTCTATATGAACTGCACTAGAAGGGAGACAAAACAATGGCTTTGGGTTTGTACTTGATGTTAAATGAAGTCAAATCATTTAATTTAGACTGTTGAGTAGTGTATTATTTAAATTATTTTTATTGTTCCTTTGGAAGGCTAAGTGTAAGATTCTGTCATTCAGGATTGCTTCCTGAAGCTCACCATCCTTTGAGGTGTTCAGCATTAAATTAAAAATGAAGTGTCTCCCCAGCTGGGGCATCTGTAGCCAGCAGAGAGTACAAAGTGACAAGGAGGCCTCATAGAATGGTATAGAACCACAGAAGACAAAGTGAGCAACTTAAGAAAATACCTCTGTGCCAGGACAGTCTCTTAAATTTCTCTGGAGAAATCCTACAACCCTTCAAGAAAGTTGACCTCATTTGCATGTTTTGATTAGATTGCTGTCAGGCTTCTTCTGACTTCTTACAAAGAAGAGAAAAGTAGTTTTCTGAGCAAGTCTCAGGAACTTCTTTAAGTCTCAGTATATTCCTTATAAATAACTTCATAACTGGGGAGAAAGATTTTTGTGTGCTGTGTCTAAATCTCTAGGGGAAACATGTTTTATTGTAAAGAGGAATGCTCTCCATCTATATTCTATCTTCCACTTTAGTGAAGGGATCATCAATCTCCCAGCTAAATTCCTGAAGTATTTATTAGTTAACTCAGCCTCTGGTATTGTCACAGCTGGGGAGCTGTTTCTTTAAAGGCCTGTAAAAGAAAGCAGAACTCAGGGGCATATTTCAGAGAGCTATAACACTGTGTGACAACTGTTCAGTGTGGGAGTAGCTTTAGAAAAGGGGGGAGGCAGAGAAAGAAAGAAACAATCTCATGTCCCCTCCCTTCCTCCAAGGGAGGGGAGAGGCTGGAGGTAGAAAAAGTTTGAAGCTCCTGATCTATTTAGGTACAAGATAATGACCTGCACAGCAGAGTCAGGCCAGGGTGAGGACTGCAGTGTTCACTGCCCTGAATAGCTGTGTGAGTGTTGGAATAAGATTAGGAGAATGTGGGCCTGAAAATACTTAAAACATGCAGCAGCCCAAAGAGGGAAAGGACAAACTGGACTTTCTTAATTCTTCATTCTTGTAATTGCCACTTGAAAATACCCTGTTAACATGGAAGGTCTTGTGTTTGCAAAGTGTGTTTACTTCTGGTCACTTGGATTATTTTGGTGAGAGAAGATGAATTCATGAAAAAATACAATGAACTAGGCACTATTTTCAGCTTGATGGGTATTTCCCTAAGTGCCTTATAAATAAAGAAAGAAAGGGTGGAAAATTTAGACTTCTGACAGCTTTTCCTTTTCTGAGAAAAAGGAAAGTGTTCTAAGCAGTATTTCACCAACCAAAATACATATGAAGGCTGCTTTGGCTGTACCCCAGGCTCTTTAGAGATGAGCCATAAAATCATAGTTGAAATACTTGTGCAAGTGAAGGTAAATGAATTATGCTGCTTTCCACTCTTGTTAAAAGGTGCTATGGTTTATTTTGATCTTCTACCATAAAAATGTGGAAATCATATGGAATAGAGAATGTTTTTGTCTTCTACTTGCACAGTAATTTATTCTTCTACTTTGACATTACACAATTCTGGGTTGGTTTTGGTATGATTGCTTTAACAGGGAAGGGTCTGCGTTTATTTTGTAAGCTGGAATAGTGGATCTTGGGTTGGGCTGATGAATAGCTGGTCATTTACAACTGAAGATCCTGTTACCTGCTTTAGGAGTGAGCTATCTTTGAGTTGTCAGCCTGACTCTGAGCAATGAAGTAATTCCTGTGATGGAGAGTCTTCCCTTGGCTGCTGGAGGTAGAGTTCAGCTGTATTAGGATAAATCTGAAACTCATGAGCTGGCCCTGCATGTTAGGCTGTAGATTATGTTGAAATAATCATAATTTGTCTAACATCACAATTCAAGCTATGTTGTGGTTTTCACAGTCAGACAAAAATATTCTGCCAAAAATATTCACTTGACAAAAATATTCTGCCAAAAATATTCACTTGAGTGCAAATGGTCTCTTCCTGTTCCACATATCCCCCAAATGTACACAGATGAAAACTCAGAGAAGCTCAAATGCTGGGAGGAGAAGGGGATTGCTGGTCGTTTTTTGAGAGATTAATTAATGAGAGATTAGTTTAAACCTCACCTCTTGGAAGATTTGACTCTTCATCTCATCTCAGTTTTACCAAAGTGAAAGCAGCTATGAGGCATCATGGAATATCCTGAATTGTAAGTGACCCACAAAAAAATAAACCAGACATTGTTAAGGGCAGTGGGTAATGGAATAACAGGCATTTTATAAAGGTAGCATGCAGTGACTCCAAGAACTGTGGGCTGTTCTTTTCTTTTGTAACTTTACAGCTGAATTACACCACTGGAAGTCGTTCTCTGTCTTCACTCCTTGTGCCCTCTCATGTGGCAATCTCTGAAGTAGTAAACAAGGAAGGACATCCTGAAAGATTTTCTGTCTCTTCCCTTTTTTATCAGAAGAAATGTTAGAGGCATTTTTTGTTTCCTTTTTTTTCTTCTTATTTTTTTTTCTTTTTTTTTTTTTTATCAGCTGCTGCTGAATGGTTCTTTAAATTTTAATGGCTGAGGGAAGATGCTGACTGGTGCCACAAGCTCTCCTACTCCACTGGGGATATTGATTTGGATGTGTCTGTTCTCAACAGTTCCTCTCCTTGTAGAGAAAAGCTGGTGAGGATTTTAGCAATCTCACCCATTATTAGCACATGCAGTGGGCTCAGGTGCATGACCAAGCAATTTTAGATTCTTTCAATAAGATTCCTGTGAATGGTTATCATCATTCCAGTCAGCCTAGGTATGGAAGTAAACCATAAGAAACAAGGAGCTTCCAACAGGTTGAGAATAAGGACATTTGAGGTCAACCTGCTTCACATATTTATGCTATTAGTCTTTAGAGACATCTGTAATTCAGACAGTTCTAATATCCTTTGTGTGTTTCAGTTTTACATTTTGGCATCATATTCAGAGTCATTTTCCATAATGTTTAAAGAGAGGAAAAGAAGATGTTTGGAAACAGCCCCACAGTTCTGCTGAACTCCAGGGTACCATTTATTTTGAGAAATGCTCAGGCCGCTTTAATTGTTTCCTCTTTTAATGGCCTAATTGAGTTTTAGTACAAGCCAATGAAACTTCTTCCTTCTTGCTGTTTGTGTAACACTGAGAACTCCAATTCCCATCAGTTAACAGCAAGTGTCTGACTCCTGTTCTTCATTATGTGTGTAACAGAATGTGTCAACAGAAGATTGTTAGAAGTAAAATGCAAATTTACTGGTTTTCTTTCCTTAGCATCACATGGCCTTAAATGAGGCCGTTTCTGTCCTGGAAACTTAAGAAATTGTAAAAATTAAGATGTATGTAACATGTAGATTTTTTAATGGTGTTTTATTTTCAGAAGGGATGGTCACCTTCTGGTATGTAATGAAAATTTATTACTTCTGTTTATCTAAGCTACTGAATCCAACTACTGGAGTGCTTCTGTTCTGGTGGGAGGTTCTGTTTGGCTTATTTGTTTTTTGGTTGTTTTTTTTTTCTTTTTTTTTTTTCTTAGTTCTGCCATGTTTTTATCAAAGAATTTGCATTTCTTGTTAAATGCTAAAAGTAAAAGGAAGTGCATTTTAAACAGCCTGTTCTTCAGCAGGTCTGCAAATGCAGTTCATTCATTAGATTGCACTCATAAAGGCTTAGCAAGCAGTGAGGACTTTACACAGAATCTTTTCAACATTAATTTAACTGATTAAATAATTCACTGCAAGTTTCCTGTGATTTCTTTTCCTTTTCCTACTGAGAAATTACGAGTGTACCTGCAATTCAAGGCTGGCTTTGCAGTGTGTGCTTTTATACGGACCCTGCTGTGTCCTGACACTGAGTTTCATTAATTCCCCTCTCTCTCTGCAGACTGTGTGTCACAGCCAGCCTTGTTGGTTTAGTCAGCAGTGGACTCTTAAGAGGAGAGTGACAAATGATCCTGTCTTAACTGTTCCTTGAGCTGCAGCTCTGTCCTGACCTCATTCACAGCTCTCAGAGCTGAACTTGAGTTCTGCCTTAGTTTCCTGACCCTCTATCCCACTTGCAGGAGGGCACAAGGAATCTCTTCCCAGCTCCAGGTGAGCATTGGTTGAGCAATGCCATTAACCTGAGCCCAGCTGTCGTTGTTGAAGCTCTCCAGGCTGAGCAGGACAAGAGAAGAATTCCACCTTTAAGAGCTTTCAGTTCACTGACATCTACCAAAAAAGTCCTGCTAGCATTCCAAGGCTAATAATCTTCCTAGAGAGGCTAAAAGCTCACTAATAGAGTGGCCATAGTCTTTGAAAAGCTTGTGATCCTTGCTGGAGAGTCCAAGGCATCCAGGTTAGAGAGTCCAACCCAAAAAATTAGCGCACAGATCTTGTGTTCTGGCACTTGGGCTCCTATAGGACAATTTATATCTTAATGATTCTGATACATTTTCAAAGTTTGCAGTAAACCCACAGAAGGGTCGTTTACTTGGCACCACAGGCAGCTCCAGCTCAGCTAATTTATAAATACTGTAAATCACTTTATAAATTATATTTCGTGGTTACTACGTATCAAAGAAATAATGGAGCCAGGAGGTTTCTGTGCCAAACATAATTATGGAGATTTTGGATGGACAGAATGTCAGGGAAAGAAGAAAAAAGCTGTTTCCTTTATATACTACATGAACGTTTCTTCATCTAAAAAGCTGACTTTGGCCATGAAGAGTTAACACTGATGAGGAATGTGTGGAAACCTTACATAACTCGTTCAGTCTCATCTCATGGGTGTTTCTCTGTACACTCTGCCAGAACTAATTTCACGCTTTTAAAACAACTCCTGGTACAAAAAGAATACGTAATGAGTTGCCGTGAGATATGATTGTTTCCCATCTGAGAGATAGAGAGACCTGTAGCTCTCCAGGACTTATTAGAAATCATTTCTCAATTAAGTGTGGGATGTATAGCTTAACAAAGGCTGTGTGGTTCCTCTTGAATACATCAGGGTTTGACTGAGCAAAGCAGACCTTCTGCAGGCACTTGAGATGCTCTTCCCCCTCCTTTCCCCCAGCATCTTCTCCTCTACGAGTTTATAAATTCAAAGAGACCGTAAGCTTGTGTAGACAAAAAACACTGACCTGGCGTGGTCTGTCTTATCCTGCCTTCTAAATCCCTGTCATATCTTAGAGTTTGAAAACAGACAAAGCTTTCTGGTGCTGTCAAAAAAGTCATCTTTGAGAAAGGAAGCAGCATCCAAACTGTCAAGACCAATACTTGCTCCCTCTCAGCCAGTGACGCTTCACTCCTGAAGCCTGCATAGCAATAAACTACTGACTTCAGTCACCAAAGACAGAGCCTGCACAAAGTGCTGGCAAAAGCAGAGTCCAGGGAAAGAAAGTTGGATGGAATGAGGTGGTGAAAAGCAAACTCTTCATTTTAACATTAGTTAGGTACAGAGAGATAAATTACGTTCTCCCCTTCTTAAAAGGCAGAAAGAAATGTTATACACCGCCCTCCTCAGCGTTATACAGAGTGGGGAATGCTTCAGAAAGTGTGCCTAGGGTGTAAGCCAACAGCTCGTGGCACATCTAACCCTAGTTTGAAACACAGCCTTTTGGTTTGTGACATTTAAAAAAAGCAAAGGAAGAAAAAAAGTTTTGATTTGTTAGTTTTTGCAGAGACCGTGGACCATAAGACCAGCGGACCATAAGACCGCTCTTCCCACCTCTGCATTTCAGGCAGACATGAAACAGAGTTCAAGTTCAGTTTGATAGCTCTGGCAAGGTCTCATATCACTTTTTGAGGCAGGAAGTCACAGGGGACTTAACTGGCTAATATTTGCCCAGGTCTTTCCAAGTCATAAAGTGAGATTTATTTCCAAGTATCAGAGCCACTTCAGTTCAAATGAGTTAAAGTAGCCTTAAACACGAAGGGAAATTTATGAGGGTCTTTGGACCTCCAAAACACTTGAGTAAAGCAGCTGGGATTGCTAGTAAAATTTCAGCGCTGTAAAAACGTGATTTGAAACAGAAACGTGGATGGATTGAGAGGGATCTCCTCCAGCTCAGTCCATGGTGTTACTGTGCAGCTGGGAGCTCTATCATTCCAGTCAGCAGTCCTGAATGGAAAATTCAGTGTGATGATTCACTGTTTTCTACATCTTCTTGAGCTAGGAGCATAGAAACGAGGCAAAGATTGCTTGGTCTATCCCATTATCTGCCCTGCTGCTCTCTAGGAGAGTTGTTATGAATTATCTTTTTTGTGGCTGGACGAGGGAGGAGGGTGCTGGGAAGGTGCAGAATGGCATCATTTCTGTGCTGCCAGGTGCCCATCTCTGGCACAGGTGAGCCTTAGGTGCAAGGAAGGGTTACACTGCTCTGTCTGCTGGGCACAAGTGGTGACATGACAGATGATGTGGTGGCAGGATGCATGAAATAATTTACATTAACCTCTCAAATTTTCTGTAACAGCAGTGCTGGAAGTCCTGCTATTTCTTGGAAGAAATCCAAGAACAAATTTCCATGCTTCTTATCCCAAACTCACTAGTGATGAAGGAAATTTTACTTCAGTAAAAATCATCTGTGTCCCAATAGGAAATATACCTTTTTATAGGAATTTTTTTTTCACTTGCAAAACCTGTCATTTTTAATGTGGGAAGGAGCCAGATGATGTGAGGCACAAACACACATTGATTCTCTTTTTAGAAAACCAGTGAGAATAGGGATGCAAATTAGTTCACTATACAGTTCTAATTAATCAGCCTCTCTTCTCTTTTCTTTATTCCAGTTACCTTGAATTAGAAGTCATGTTATCCTTTGGGCTCTGACTGACTTAATGTTTCAGAAAACTGCCAGCTCGTAATCTGACAAGGAAGTCAGAAAGGGTCAATACTCTTTGTATGGCAGTTACTCCAAAACAATGACTGATTTTAGTTAGAGAGGTATTTCAGGGCTATTTTCCTTCTCATATTTCAAAGCACAGCTGAAAATAAAGTGAGTGTGCCCTGAGACACTGACTGTAACATATGTTGAAGGAATGTTCTATAAAGATAAACCAAACATTTCCCCAGCATTAGCTGTAGATGCAATATAGATTGGATTATACTGTTTGACCTGTCCAAGATTCAGAGATGTCTGAGCTGGAGGTTTTTTTTGCTGGTCTATTTTGCAGGGGAAGGAGAAGGAAAGATTGTGGTAGAGTAAGCAGAAAATTATTCAGCAGTTCCCTGTTACGTTCATTAAGAAGGCAGAGTGAGGCACTGAACTGTTATTTCAGTCAAATCTTCATTTCATTTGTGTCAGTATTTTGTAAATAATTAATATGACATTTTAAGTTGACTTGTTTCCCAAAATAGCTGGAATACAATAATAAACTGCACTGCAGTCAATAGAAATAGCTATAATACCATGTCCTGTTTTGAAATTATTTTTCACTTACCAGGCAGGCTGGATATTAGTGCTTCTAGGTAGGAGTTTATTAACTGCATTTGCTCTTTGAAGAGAAAAGAGCTCCTCATAAAGGTGACTTCGACAGCAAAGGAAAATTTCACAGCAGTAGCCAATTTCCTCAGGGAACAGTGCCATGATTTCCCAGATCTGCCATGTAGATCTGCTCTTCTGCTCATTTAGAGGCAGGGGCAGGAAAGCACAGGAAGCCATGGAGACAAGGACAGGGACAATTTCAAATGTCACACAGACTTTTAACTGCATCAGTGCCAAGGGCAATTTCTGGGGCAGCCAGAAAACCATGGAGCTGAACAGGGCCCAAATCAAAGCTCTCCAGCAAACCAAAGCTCAAGAAAGCTCTTGAAGTTTTACCAAGACTTGTCCTCAGGAAAGGAACATTGAACAGTAGCTATTCATGCTCCTCTAGGACCTGGGAGTTGTGTTCCTTGCCTGCTTACAAGGGGAGCTGCTTGTGCTGATGGCCTCGGGCACTTTTGGGAGTGGAAAGGTTCCTGCCACTGAAGCATCTTTCCCAATGTTTGGGGTGGCTGAGAAGCAGGGGGAAAAAGCATTAGAGGATCACTCAGTGGCACACACCAACTCCAAGACTGAAAAGATTTTTAAATTAACCTACAGGCAGAAGTGGCAGAGTGCTACTCTATTAATTTTGCTCATTTATTAAATGTCTGTGAGATTTTTGCAATGCAGCCCAGTTGAACTTGCTAATTTTTTTTAACCTCAAACAGAAGACTAGATAAAGCCCAAAGGAAGATGTATTCTGCACATTTAAATGATGTTCAATTCATAATTAGCTTTAGTGAAGGTTTGACTTTGGCCAGTTGAGCAGAGACAGGATACTTTATTTTTGGAGCTAAGGTCTTCACCTCACTACTGTGGTGCAACATTCTGGAAAAGCTGGCAAGGATTGATGTGCATGGCCAGCTTTTATGTGTTCAGATTAACTCATATGAACACTTCCTATTCTGGCTACTGTGGGGTCACTGATGCTTTTCAACAGCACTGAAGGGTCACTGCTAGACTCTGAATAAAATTCCAGGCTCCCAGAATTTTTCTTCTGTGTTCTTATTCATGCATTAGAATTTCAGGGTCTTTCATATGTTCTGCCTTTAAATTTGACTCATGGTCATAGTCCACAAAAAAGGACTGCTCAGCTAAATATTGCCAGTGAAAAGAGCAGGAAAATCTTTTAAGTTCTATTCTCTAACATGGTCGTTTTGTCCCTCCCCACCTTCCTGACCCCTTTTTCTTTCTAAGCTGTGAGAAATGTTCCCACCACCTTTAACTTTTCTTGGCCAATTGAAGAATAAGTTTTAATTTTAATACCCCTCTCAAGCTATAACATGTAAGGAAATACAGGTTACAAACTGTGTATTTTTTTTCCTAGTGCCAACAGGGGAAAGTAATTTCTCATTCTCTTTCTTTTCCTCTTTTCCGCTTTGGGATGCCAGCCTTGCAAATCAATATTTCATTTTGAAGAAGCCATGTTTGATGCCAGTTCTACTTATTTGCTTTGCAGTCACTGCAGTAATTCTTTGTAGCTCTGTCAGTATGTAAATTAAACCAAGCATAGATAGCTTTGTGTTGCTTAATGTTCAGCTGATAAAAATTAATGTGGTGTGAAATGAGCATTTTATCTGACTGCAGATACAGTGCTGGAGTTAATTAGACTGGCAGAGCAAAACGTTATTAAACATACAGGGCCCTGATCATCAAGAGCTGGGTGAACCTCAAAAATGTGGGTTTGGGTGGGCAGTGTAATGTAAATTGACTGAGGCAGGCTCAAAGCAAACATACTGGGAATGGTGCACTACTTCAGCAATAAGACATGACAGACAGAGCAGGAGTGCTGATGAATGCATGCCTTGGGTGCACAGGGTAAGGTACAAGGCAAGCCAAATGCTCCCAGCACACTTGGGAAGTGCATTAATCAGCATTAACACATGATCTACAATGTCTTATTGTCATTAAACATTGCCACTTCTCCAGTTCAGAATTCGGTGACAGTTAAATGATCAGCAAGCCAAATCAAATAAAGTAGCAAAACATTTAATTCAGCATAAGTTATTTCAGTAAAAGTATTTTCATACATTCACTTAGCTCTCTTGGAAGACTGCCTTGCAGCACTGGTGTATACATTGCAATTTTCTCTAATTAAAACAAAAAAGAACTAATAAAGAGATCTTTTTTTCTATATACTAAATATATCCTGTAAGTTTTGGATCACTTCATCTGTTGTTTGAACATGGAGCCTATTTTGATATTTATGAAGAGAATCAGATGCATTGTAATACTGCCATGAAAAGCTGTGTTGGATACAACCAAACAGGCCTCTACTTTTGATGCTGTGATAGGTGAGTTTGGAGCACTGTCCTCAGTATTACTGCCCAGGCAAAATGTCAGTCTGATGGTTTAGCCAGTGAAACCCACAACAATTTATGTTCTTTGGACCACAACATTTCCCAACGTGTAATTGGAGGCTTTGGGCTGTGGTGTTTATTTGAGGAGGTAGGAAGCTCTAAGTGATGTTTAAACAAACCTGCGAGCCAACACCCTGAATGTTGGGTGCTTCTGTGGCACTCAGTCTAAAGGACTCTGGAGGCAGAACACATCACCTGAGAGGAAACCCTGGGCCAGTTTTCTAAAAGGAGCAGCTGGCACTGGGGGTGCGTGGATCTGCCTGGGCAATAGAGCTCCAAGAATGCTTTTCTGTCTCCTTGTGAGCCCTAGAATGCTGCTGAACAACCTCACTTTTACTTCCTGGCAGCCTCCCTCTTAAGTAACCTCTCTTGGGAAGCCTGATGTATTTTTACCTGGGCCTTCATCCTTGTGATACTGAGATAAAGAGTATTTTCACAAACCTGGTGTTTCTCTGTAATGCAGATGATCTGTTTAATGCATTTCATCTGTTTGTCTTTTACTTCCTGTGCTTTGACAGTACTATATATGTGTATGCTCCAGTACTTAGCCTTAAATGAGGAGGCCTTTTGTTTTTCAGTTGTTGGTTCTTTTGTCTTGTGCTGGTCTGATGCCCAAATGTTCCTCCAAACTGGTGGTACTGTTTCCCTCTCAGCACCTTCCTATTGCAATTTGTTGTCATGGGGGCTTGCAAAATGTAATGCCCATTCTCCCTTGGGTTTCTTCAGCAGCTGAGGTGATGGGTGGGCTCTGAGAAGCCCCTTTATGAGAAGCCCCTCATGCTTTTGCATTACATAATGGTCAGTGAGAGTCCTACTTCACTGCTTCTGAATATTTCTGAGTCTGAGCAGTGCACACAGCAGAGTGTAAACATTAGGAGCAGACAGCAGGACTTCAGTTGCTGTTCTCAAAGCTATTAAAACCTAGCAGAGGGTGGTCAGTGCTTACATGGATGCACAAATTGATATCCCTTATTAACTGCATAATTTGCTTGACACTGGCTGAAACTTCCTGGCATAATTGAGGAATTTAAGCTTTTTGGCTCAGTCTCAAAGGATCAGTGAAGGTGACTAAGGAATATTCTGAATGTTATACTGAAACCTCACAGCAGGAGGACTCAAGGGGACTTTCTCTATGTGCCCATTGCTTTTAGGTGTGTTTGTGAGAAACAGGATGATAGAAGGTATCTTGGTGTTCTTATGCACTGCTTTGCCTTCCTTATCCCTTAATGATTGTGTCTTGGTTTGCAAAGACAGGAGTCTGCTAAGGAAGGCAGGAGCCTCCCCTGAGATGGAGAATGTAAACCCTCCCCACCCCGCTGAATTGCTATAAATTTTAAATTAAGGGGTTCTCAGGCAAAAATGTGGGAGCAGGAAATAACAGTTCTTAAATAAGGAAAAGAAAAAAAAAGAATAAAATAAACAATGCAGTGCACTAGAACAACACTGACAGAGTCAGAACCCAACCTGACACCCTGTGGGGTTTTGGTAGCAGTCCCATTGGAAATGTGTCTGCAGCCCTCCTGCAGTGTCAGGGGTGGTTCTGCTGGAGCAGGGATCCTGTAGAGAAGGATGGATTCTTCCTCTGAAGATCCAGTGGAAGGAGAGGCAGCTGCTGTTCCTCTGGGGAATCCAGTGGAGAAGCTGTGCTGGTGTCTCAGAACCTCTGGATTATATCTGGGTAGCAAAGCTTGGCTCCTCCCCCTGGGCTCACATCTCCCAATGGGATGCTGTAGTTCTTATCAGCCATGCAGGGACATTCAATAGCTGTTATCAGCAGGTGTCCCCTCCCCAGGAAGGAGTGATTGTGGTCACTCAAAGAGAGAGATAAGGCAAACTGCCCACTTGACAAAGGTAACCTGCCATACAGATGGTAATGGAAAACAACTTGCATTGCAATCTTCAACAGATTGTCAGATAAAATCCAAATCTCCACTTATTTCAAGTATTTATTATTTGAAAGAAACACTGTAAATTCCCTCCCTGTTTTCAGCAGAGTTGAAATACTCCAGAAGTTGGATTGTGTAGTTTCAAAACCCGTGCCATTGCTGTCTCCCCTTCAAATGGCACAATTTGGTGCTCGACTCCTGTTAGATCCTTAGAGAGCTGCACATTGCTGCTGGCTGACTCTGTGATGGACAGAGTCAGGCAGGTTACTCCTAGCTCAGAATTCCTGGTATGCTCTGTAAAATGCCCTGTGCTTACAGATGTACAGAAATGTAGCAGGAGCAGTATTAATTACTGTCCTAACCAGGAATGAAGGAATTTGCCAGATCAGAAAGAGCTCCTTGCTAACCTGGAGTGATCTGTGTGCTGGGTCCTATTGAGTTCCTCCATTCCATTTTTTACCTAATTGAGAGCTATTCAGTTCTTTGAGGAGTTGCATTTTACTTAATACCATTGTTTTTATGTCCTTCAATTTCATTTTTTTTCTAAGTTTTCTTTGATTCATTCTGTCCTGTACAGGGGCTACAGTGCATGCAGGAAGACATCCAGAACTGGTTGTTCCGAACTGGTTTTGTCCTTTAACGTAAGGGATCAAATGTAGATCCTTTAACTTGTTTTGTTTTCAATGTTTCCTTTCTAATTTTTCTTTACCAGGAAATAAAAATTAGATCCCTGCCTATGTAGTAACCTGTATTTGCTGCCTTTTACTGCTGTAATGTCCAAGGCCAAATTTCCAGGTACATTGGTTTTTGCATCTTCCTTTTTGTACAGCTCTCCAGACTTTTCACTGGCACAGTTTGAGCTACTAGGGCCTCAGTTTGGAATTTTGAAAAGATCTCTAAAATTACAGATGATCACTCTTTTTTGGGCTAGAATTCTCTGTTGAGAATAGTGTCTTTTAGATTTTCCAGACTTCTCTCTGTTTAGAACTAGATGTAACAAAAAAACAAAGCAAGCAAAGGCCACAACAACCAACACCACCACTTAAAATTATGATAGTTGCAAATGCCATAAATCTCTGTTGGAGCTAAGGTAATTTTTAAATAAAATCATGATATTCAAGATTTTGGCCACCACCTAATTGGCAGGGGAAAAAAAAAACCTATCTCTCCTTCAAATAAATTAGTGTTTGAGGTTTTTTTAATGTAGTCACCTAACACTATCCATACCTTTGGTGAATTGAGAGGATGGAGTAATTTTGCTCTGATGTGAACTTGTATTTACTTCTGTAGCTTCCAATGCTATAAAAATGAGTATAGAGGACCAAGCTGTTGTCACTGTTAGGCAAAGCTGTTTACAAAGCCCCTATCTCTAGAAAAATACTCTTTTAGACTTCTTCCTCCTTTTGATTCAACAGAACAATCTGAAATCTTCATCTTACTTGGTAAAGTCTAAATCAGGCCCAACAGAGAAACAGAATGAGAGGCCACATTTCTGAAGGGCTGATCTTCATTCCCCCTATTCACCCTTTTCTTACAGTTACTTGGATGGCAACCCAGGTTAATAATGATGGAATTTTTTTACTCTGCAAACTAAAATAAATGGCTTATCTTAAATCCAACATTTATGTAGCAGTGCCAATATCCTTACCACCTGGGATAGTTTTCAGAAGAGTGAGGATTTATTTAATTATAATTTTTGTTGGTTTTGAACTGTTTTGCTGTCAAGGATTCGTAGGGCCACATCTCAAACTGGAAATAAATGATTAGGATCCTGTTTGCAGCAGTTCACTTGTGCTTGCTCAGGAACGGACTTTGTCCTATAACAAAATCTGAGCTCTGTCTGAACAAAATCATGTTTGGAAGGGACTGCTGAGAAATGTTTGATCGTCTGTCGTGTGCTCCTATCCTTCATGAAGTGATTTGTATACTATAGCAATAAAACCAACACGAAACAAATCACCATCCTGATAGAAATCACTCATTTAATGTCATTGATCCAATCCTGTTGGTGACTCTAGATGAGCGACTTTTCCTCTGTATCACTCAGGGTTTCCAGCAGTGATAGATGTCTGTGCCTTGGTCCTGCACAATCCTTTAATTCCTCCTGCCTGCTCATTAAGTGTACCTGAGGGTGCGGGCAATAGCGCTCGGTATCGTTTATCTCTGCATTACAGCCTAAACAAAGTGTGTGTGCGAGTGGCTGAGATTCATTCACTCCACAGCTCTCCCTAATCGTGGACATTCAAACCACGCAATGTTCCACCCTGGGGAAAAGAAATTAAAGAGAAAAGTAAAGAAACCAACTTGTATAAAATCTGGAGTGCGTTAGGAGAGGGAAGGTCTGGGTGTCTGGTTCTGTGCCCCTGCTCTGCGGCTGTCCCGGGCCGGGCTGCGGGGCTCTGGGCCGGGCTCTGGGCCGGGCTGCGGGGCTCTGGGCCGGGCTCTGGGCCGGGCTGCGGGGCTCTGGGCCGGGCTCTGGGCCGGGCTGCGGGGCTCTGGGCCGGGCTCTGGGCCGGGCTGCGGGGCTCTGGGCCGGGCTCTGGGCCGAGCTGGGGGGCTCTGGGCCGGGCTGCGGGGCTCTGAGCCGGGCTGCGGGGCTCTGGGCCGGGCTCTGGGCCGGGCTGCGGGGCTCTGGGCCGGGCTGCGGGGCTCTGGGCCGGGCTGCGGGGCTCTGGGCCGGGCTCTGGGCCGAGCTCCGGGGCTCTGGGCCGGGCTGCGGGGCTCTGGGCCGGGCTCCGGGGCCGTGCCAGGCTGGGAACGCTCCTGGTGCCCTTGGCAGGGCGCTGGCAGCGGGGAGAGGCAGGCTCGGTGCTCCCGGGCAGCTGCATTCAGTGCACAGTGCTGCTGCTGCCGCTGGGACAGAGCCCAGCAGTGCCCTTCACATCTGCATTGCGCTCAGTATTCCCCTCCTGGAAGCGACAGTCTGCCCCAGCAGTGAAATAGCACAGGAACTGGATTGCAGGCTGAGGTTTGGTTTTGTTTTACTTGTGCTTCCAAAGCCTTAAACCTTAAATTCTCAAAGTTGTTTAGTTCGGCCTCGTTCAGCTTAATTGCTCTAAATGCAGTTGTACAGGCATGATTTGTACAGGCATGGATAAATCTGAAATAATGTGAATAACGCTGTGTTTTTATAGGCATTCAGTGAGAAGTTAGAACTTGCTAATATTAAAAAATGTACTTTGAAAATAAGGTCTATGGCTGATATAAGAAAGGATTATGTCAATCCCCCTAGGTTATTCCCAGAAAAAACTCTTAATTTCACAGTAACTTTCTTTGCCTATCTAGAACATTACGACTTATTTTTCAGAGCAATGGTTTGTAGTAAAATGTGAAAAATGCCTTTTTAGACGTATAGTTAACCTAAATATTAGGTACCATCAGCATTAGTCAGTCTAAATAAAAAACCACTTCAGCTTACAGGAAAAACTGCTTCAAAGAAAACAGCAGCAGCTGTAGGAAAGGTAAGTAGGTCTGTGTTTCAATAGCTCAGTGTTCCTTAGAGGGTCACAGGAAGTTCATGAGAGACCATGAAGTCTGTGCTAGCCAGGGTTCAGCCAACGTTTCATTTCCAGCCCCTGATAAAGGTGCCCCGTGTGGTTTGCCCCCACTCGTTGCCCCTGCACAGTGCCAGCCACCATGATCTCGTGGCAGTGCCCACAGCAAATCACCCCAGGGGGGCACAGAGCAATGGAGCTAAAGAGGCCCATGTGTGCAGAGATTCCTCCAAGTGATGTGTAAGTCTGTTCCTTAGGGCTCCCCAAACCCATTGCCATGGAGTGGGCACTGCCTGACTTTTGTATGGCCTTGAGTGTCTGCAGCAGCCAGTGGGAAATACATTAAGCAGGGAGAGCAAAACTAAGGATTTTACTCATTGTAATGGAGCTCCCCTCAGTCATGTATTTATTGAAATTACAGATGGGGTAAGTGACAGCACTTGTTAGCAGTTGCAGAGCCAAACTTGGCTGTGAGTTGACATCTCAGTGTGAGAATGATTTGTGTATCTAACAATCTAACGTGGAAATTCTGGTACTGGATTAGCATTCTTTTTTGTATCCTGCTTTAATATTTTTTGTAAACATGTGCTGAATGAAATCCAGAAATACTATTGCTGACATCTGTCCATGACCAATATTCCCCACCCATTCATTACCTAACACTTAAAGAGTTGTTCAGTTCACATGCACAAAACTGTGTTAGGTGCAAAACCAGAGCAGGTCAGTTCAGTTTTGCAGGGAAAGGTGGCTTAGGGAATTTGTGTGAGAGTTCTAACTTAAGTCGCTTAGGAGGTCTTTCCACCAAATTACTTCCTAGCAGGAAATCCCAGTTTGTTAGAGCCAATGTGATCATTCTAATGATTACAGATCAGATTTCTTTGTGCAGAGAGGCAATTTCCAGTCAAAGTTGTTGGGCCAGACCCCTGACTCACCAGAACAGAACTGAAACTTCATTCTTTCACCTCCCCAGTGAGTAGGTATGGGCTACTTATGTCCTGGTGTCTTTTTAGTTGGAGCTGGTGCACTTAGCAGAAATAATTAATGATTCAAAACATTGGGAAAAGATAAGCTGTAATTCTGCCTTAACAAGCAGCAGGTGATCTGATGGGGGCCTCATGCTGCAAAGTATCCTTTTGTCCTTTACATTAAAAGGGATGAGGAAGTTTTTATTTCCTGGTAAAGGAAAATTAGAAAGGAAACACTGAAAACAAAACAAGTCACCTGGGGATGAGGCTGCTTAGAACAACAAGAAGGCAGCAGAAGTTGTGTGATGAGACAGAAATTCTGAAAATATTGCTTCAATTAGGATAAGCACCTAATTATTTTGATGCTGATGTGTAATGGGATCTGCAGCCAAAACTCTAAGACTTCAAAGCATGAGCTTTATCATCTGATTTCCAGGAGCACCTTCTGTGATTCACAAGGATGAATTTTGTTCTCCAGCTCCAAACCTGGTCAAATTCCAGGGATGCAAAGACAGGCAGCATGGAGTTCCATAGTGTGGCTGTGGCTTTTTTTTTTCAGTGATTGTCATCTTCATCTGAAGATATAGCTTAGTGTTCATGTGGAAAGAATCCAATGTTTTTTCATTAAAGCAAACATGGGGTCATTTGTGCATAATTTAGAGGATTGCCAGCTGTGATAACACAGCACCTTTCGCCATGCCAAAGCAGTTGATATTTGTGTCTGTAACTGTGCTGGTCTGTCTGTGCCCTGAATCTGTGGTGGTCTGCAGTGGTAACAAAGGAGTGAAGGAATTGTGTTTGAAGGTGAAAAGAAGCAGGAAGAACATTCCCGGCTTGGGTTTCTCAAGTGAAGTAAATGATTTACCTGACACCTGGCACACTTAAACTGTGTGGTGGAGTTTGTGCAGAGATCCATCAACCAGCCCTGCCTGGCCTGAGTGAAGAACCAGAATTTCTGTGTTTCCTTCGGCATGGCCCTGCAGAGCTGCTAATCAGGAACAGCAATCGGGGAGCTGTAAGTGTTTCCTTTGTGCCTCTCTGGGACCAGTACAGCTTCTGTGCTATGGGGGATGCTGTGGAGGTTGTGAATTGAGCCTGCTCTTATCTCTCTTACAAAGCTATAGATAGGCTGATCTCAGATGGCACTGAGGGTTTAACAGGTAGAATAAGCTTGTTAATGAGTTAATGATGTACTTAGAGTGACTCACAATAGAACGTCTTGGACTGAGGTTCTGTTATGCTTGTCTTGGAATTTTCTATCACTTTCCCTCATTTGAATTACCCACTTCAGTCTTCTGAATGTTTTAGGGATTAACTTTAGCAATCAACAAATTTCATCATTTCCACCATGGCTTTTTTAGCTTGTTTCTAAATGTCCATTCCGTGGTACTTTTTATTGCCACCATTTGAGGTACACAGCAAAGTTTGCCATTTGTGTCACATAAGGGCTAAAGACAAGCACTAAGCTGTGGCTCTTGGGCTGCTTCCTTCTCAAGAAATGGGCTTGGCATTTGGAATTTTCTGTATCCCATGAGGTGAGCTTTTTGAAACAAGACATTTATAATGAATTCAGTTAAAATGTACTTTGCTACTGGGTGATATGACTGATGTGGTTGGCATGCTAGGTAATCACTCCATTAAAATGTTGAAGATGGCTTTTAAATTAATGAAGCTGACATGGTATAAAGGTTGTAACCTGCATTTTTTGTGGAATGTTTGGTTTCCTCCACTCTTCCAGCTTTTGTCCCCCTGTAGCTCTAGGAGTAGCAAAATTTGGATTTTCTGTACGTTGTACATTTCTTATGATTTCTGTGGGGCAGAGTTCCATGCTAGAAGCATCAGAGTACACTTTTAGGGTTTTTTTTGTTTTGTTTCTGTTTGTTGGAGTCTTTGGTTCCATCTCTGATAACTAATTCTCAGTTCTAGACAACAGCAAGATGCAAATGTCTTAGATCTTATTTTGCTAAGTCACAGATTTGTTTTTGAATTAGTACTTGGATCAGTTTCTCTATGCAGATCAAAAGAAATGTTTGAATGAAGTTTTTTATAGCCAGGTATAACTCCTGTAACCAACAAAGGACAAAGCTGATTGAGTCTTGAAAAGACTGTCCTGGAAGAAAAATAAACAAACCACCCTCCCCCAAAACAATCCAAAAATCTGGTCTGTCTCAGAAGCTTTGAGACATGCCTGAGTAAACTGGTATTAGTCAAACTGTAAAACAGATTAGGAAGATTTCTTATTTTTTAAAACTGATCTCTATATTCCATTTTTTCCCCCATAATGTACTCCTTGCTAATTGTTTGGGGCTGGAGCAGAGTCAGCTGGCTCAGCAAAGGAAAGCAGTGCTTACCAAAGCACTGTTAACCCTTCCAGCTAGGGCAGCATGGCAGGCAGCATTTAGTGCTTGCTCCCTGTTGTGTAGGGGGGATTAAAAACCCTGCTCTGTGTAGTGCTCATTGTAGATTGCAAGTTTCAGCTTCGACGTGAAAGTCAGAGCATTTGGTAATTAAATACATTTGAACTTGCACTAAATTTTATGTGGGAACTGAAAGCTTATTGACATTAGTGGATTCATTTTCTGAATTTACCCACATGAGGTCAAATGAACTCCAAATGGTTTTGGTTTTTCTAATTTATTAAAGTCCTGTGCTCAAGCTGAGGGGGGTTTTAATTTATCTTTTTTTTTAAGTCAGATGGAGCCAATTTATCTACAAGTCAGGTAAAACAGGATGTAACTTTTAAAATCCACATTCCAATGCAAAAGAGTGAAACTCAGCAAAATGCACAAGAATTAATTATAAAATGAAATTTTATTTTTCATGTCTGTGTTGCCACAGTGAATGAGGTTTGAAAGGGTAGGGAGTAGCACTCAATTCACTGAAGTGTGACAATTCTTCCGTGTCAGTGATTTCAAGCCTGAAGGGGATGACATCCTGTAAGCACATTCATCCATTTGTGTTTATTAAATTAAAGCCTACATGAATTTGCAACAACAGACTGTTCATTAACAGAAAAAGAGACTATTGCTTTCCTCTTGGGACTGTTTTGGCTTTGATCCATTGATCTATTCTTGCATTGACATAAATATTAGGGTTTTGTTTGTATTGGTTTTATTTTCTTCCTGTGAAAGAGACGATAAACAGCAAAAAAAATTTCTCACCATGCTCATATGTATCATATACTGTAGGCAGCTAAATTAGTTATGAGATATATTAAAAGAAACCGTCCATAATACACTACCCCAAGTGAAAAAGGGAATCCTAATTTTTTTCTCAGCTATCTCTTCTAAATTGTGCTATACTTTGCTAGCTACACCGGTGTTGGGTGAGAGGCAAAAAGAAGTAAACACCAACTAGGCAGTGTTATGCAATGTTTTGTTTAACACATTTATTTCAATAGCACCCAGAGATTCACAGGCAAAATCTGTATTTTTATTGTGCAGCAGCCTGGGCAGAGGTGGGGAAATAGCAGTGGTACCTCAAAGGGTCTAATCTGAAGAGAGAGCAAATCTCTGCTGCAGTTTGCAGAAGCTCCCCAGTTCCCTTCTCCCCCTTTTACAGTAATGCAGAGTTCAAGCAATTGGGAAATATCTGAGTTATCAAGTCAGGATCTGTCTCTGTGCAAGGAGGCAGAGGATTACAGGAAAGGGGTTACATTCTCCCTGAGCAGTTGATGAAGTTCCTGAGAAAGTGTAGAAAGGAGAAAACCTTCAGATGTTTTAGCAAGAAGCTACAGCTGAGCAGAACAGGATAATAGATACAGGGGTCCCAAAGACTGGAGACTTGAGTTCACCAGAGAATACAATATACATAAAAGATGAGGCTGTAATTTGAGGGTTATAGAAATTATTGCTCTAGTTCTTCAGCATGAAAAAATTGTCTGTGTATCAGAAATAGGAGAGAGAGAGAGCAAAAATTGCTTTTGAAATACAAATTTTGTAGTGAGAATAAAACAATGGATCCAAAGGAGGGAGAGATGAAGTGCTGGAGCAGTCATGCACAAGGGGTGGGTTTCTTCAGGGCGTTGGAATTAGCACCTGGAGCTGGCTGGTGCTGCAGGGCAGGTGTGCTGCTCTGCAGGGGAGGCTCAGATAGAAATCAGTGTTTGGCTGAGGTAAAAAATGGATACAGCATGAATATAAAATGGAAATGGGCTGGTTCTTGAGGCTGAAGCTGCAGAGAATGAGTGTGTGGGATTGTGTGACAGTGCAGCCAGCAGTGAGTCACAGAAAAAGGCAGAGCCAACAGAAAACAAAAGCCACATGAAAAGGAGGGTGCGTCAAGCTACAGAAAACCTGGCTTGGTCAGGTTACTGGGGCTTCCTGGCTGTGGTGAGAATTAGAGGACCTCCTGGGTAGTTTAATGTAAATTGGGAAAAAATAGCTGAAGCCCATCAACATCAGTAAGTATTTTTGCTAGCACTGAAACTAGCATATCTAAAATGGGTCATAAAAAAAAATTTAAGGCCAAGATAATTAGGTATATCATTGAGAATTCAGTCTAGGTGAACTGAATGGAATATTTCCAAGCTGAATATAAGTAAGGTTGGTCAGATTATGCCTACCCATCCCTTCTTGTTTTTGGCATTAAATAAAATTAGTTTTGAAGAAGTTAGGAAAAAAAATCACTCTGCTATGAAAGAAAGTAAATAAAAATTCATATTGAACCAAGATGCCAGGATTATAACAGTTATTTATGCTGCTGAAACATAACTGTTCCCCAGCGTGAAGCTGGGAGCCTGAAATCTGGGAGAGATGTAGTTCTAGAAGAGTATTTCATACTGGTGTTCCCAAGTTTTCTGGGTTATTCCCCCTGTGGGTCATTCCCCCTCCAGCCCCGTTGTGCCACAAGCAGCCACGAGCGATGGTCACCGCATGCCAGGGTCGTGCTCAGGTACCACAGGGCCACCGTGGCTCCCTGCCCTCAGCCCTGCCTGTGGGGGAGGCTGCAGTGGCTGTGCAGGTGTGCAATCCCCGCTCTGTGTGGGGTGCCTGGGTCTCTCTGGGGCACAGGCAGGAGCTGAGGGTGCAAACCCCTGAGCCAGGAGCTGCTCTTGGGGAGGCTCAGGGTGTAACTGGATCCTGGCTGCTCTCTGACAGCGCTGAAAGCCAGCTTGTTCTGCTGCTGCTGTGTCCAGGTGCAGCCTCTTTTGCTCTTGGTGTGGTCAGCAGGCTCTGCACTGAGCAGGAGGGTAGCACAGAGTCCCTCCAAGTGTTTGGGAGGGAATTTCATGTGCATGCCGAGACCTGGGAATTTCTAGCTAAGGAAGTTCTCTGTGCTAAGTTCTTCAGCTGAAATAATGAAGGTAGCAAAAGCCTTGCACATGGCTCCTGGTGGTAAACTGATAGGAACGACAAACTGATCCGGGTGACAACGGATAGAACAAGAGGACACAGTCTCAAGTTGCGTCAAGCTAGATGTAAGTTAGAAGTAAGAAGGAAATACTTCACAGAAAGAGTGGTCAGAAACTGGAATCATTTACCCAGTGAGGTGGTAGAGGCATCATCCCTTGAAGAATTTAAAAAAAGACTGGATGTGGCACTTGCTGCCATGATCTAGTTGAACAGTTAGAACATCGGCTGGACTAGATGATCTTATAGGTCTCTTCCAGTCTTGAAAATTCTGTGATTCTGTGATTCTGTGAACCCTTATCTTTGTGCCTCTTAACATGAATCCACCTTCAACAGGCAAAGCTTGTGCCTAAAGCAGGAAGGTGATGGCCAGAACAAGAACAGGTGTTAGACTGGGGATTCCCTGAGCAGCTTTTCCCCTTGCAGCCCTGCTGAGTGCCCTGTCCTGGGTTTGGCAGTGCTTGTCCCGGGTGCACAGCAGCTCAATCACCCTGTGCACACCTGTGGCACTTGGTCATTTAGTCCATGAAGTCAAGGAGCCAGACACCCTCAGTGGCTTCTTTCTTAGTGTTCATGTCCCCTCCTCTCTGCTCTAAATAGAAGGGAGAAAAGAGAGAGGTAAAACCCCCTTTTGGAGTGGTGGCAGTGTGCATCCCACACTTATCTTGTTCTTCAGAGGCAAGCTTGGCTTCCCAGCACCATTATTAGTTAATTGTTTTGAAAGTGATGCATCTTTGGACACAGCCTGAATTGCTGGGTATTAAACCCTGTAGTTACTCAGGCATTTGACTCCTCTGTAATTGTGCTTTTTTTCTTAATTAAACTGTTAATGCCAGTTTACATGGTGCTTATTTACAAGCTGTAGTAGAAGAGGGATCTCCCTGACTCTTTGTAATGCATTGAATTTGCATGATTGGCAGTGATTTAATATTTGCAATCTATGCATCAAATAAGCATGATGATTTTGCAATATTTTTTGTTAGTGACTCACTGAGTTAAGCTTTCTTAATAACTCCCTTAGACTTTCATAAAAAATGGATAGTGTAGGTTATCAGAAGTGATTATTTCACTGTTCTTACTGGATTTCTCAAAGTGCTAAAGAAGTTGGTTTGGCTGTTAACAGGGTCTTTTTATAAAAAAGGACAGTGGTTCACATACCAGACTTCCTGTAAGACTTCAGAAAGGCTTGGATATAGGATTTTAGATTTATGTGTATTCATAGAGCATAATTTCAATGAAAAGAGAAAAAATAGGTGGGAATACCTTGGATACTTAAGCACATACAGCAAGGAACTATAGTATAAATGACTCAGTTTAGGTACCAGTAATTTGTGAAACAAGGAAAGAATATTGTTTTTTACAGTCAGAAAAGGTTTTGGGGACCCTCTCATGCTCAACAATTACTTTTGATGTGGGTCAGGTATGAATGCTTATTCTCTGGAAAAAAAATTAGCTTACTAAAATTGGGAAAAGAATGAAAAGAATATGCAACAAAAACACCATTTCAGTTTATCATTTCTCCCCCTTTTCTTCCAAGATGGGCTGGGGCTTTGCAGCTGGCACTTAGAAATAATAACACCTGGAAAAATAAGGCTCATTCCAAGTGTGTTTGTGTTGTTGTTAGGGAGCTGACTGTTTTTAACCCAGTGCCTGTAGTAAGGCACACTTTTACCCAGTCAGACCATGAAAACAAAATTGGTGCTGTGTCAGCATCTTGGTGGCAAATAACACTCAAAACAGATTATAGGATGTGCTAGGAATACAAAATAAGGTTAGAAATAATGCTTCAGCTGTGAGTTCTTCAGGCTGTGGAAATAATAGAGCATAATTCAGTAGAAGAGGAACCAGGGAGTCAGCATGCAGAGGGAAAAAATGAAAGGAGAAAGAAAAATGAAGAGAAATGGAAATAGATGTAGGGGAAGTTTGGCAAGTCCTATCAGTGGAAAATTCTTATGCTGACTGTATGGAAGGGCCAGAAGGGATTTAGAAAGGAGCCAGAAGTCATTCTCACATAAAGAAAGCAGTGACTGATCTTTGGGAGTGCTGCTCTGCAAGTCCTGGAGAGGGTATGAAAATAGACATAGAATCTGGGTATGTTTGTTAGCAACGTTCAGGGGAGCCCAGGCTGGTGCAGGCCAGTGCCACAAACTGCTCCCACATTCTGCTCCTTCCTTGTGTGCCTGGGGAGCAGGGAGGCTGCACACCCTCATGGAGTCAGGTGTTCCTTCTCAGCCAGGGCTGGTGCTCAGTCTTGTTATTACCCATAAAAACACTTAGTAATGCTAAAATATGAATTAACTTGGGATGTGTGTTTAAATTACATTGTGCTTGGGGTTTAGTTTATTTGAGCTATTAAATACACTTCTTTAGTGTGCACTTCCTCGGTGCTGTGTGGCGAACTGAAAGCAGCTGGCTCTATGAGGTGGATAAACACATATTTACCTTTCTGCTGCTTCTTGAAAGGCCATAATGAAGAATGAAGCTGAAACCATGAAGTGGAACAGAGTAATGAGAACTCAAACTACTGCTTTGAAAAGCTGTTAGTGAAGTCTGGGTGCTCTATGTCTTTCTTCACTGTCACATCTGAGCTTTCCTACTCTGTATTTCACCACAAACAAAACAAGTATTCCAGCATCTTTCTCCTGTTTACAGCAGGGTGGGGATATGAATTTTTAACAATAGATTATTACTTCTTATTAAAGCAGGCATAAGCTGAATTCCATTTTCAGGAAAGCCCTACCCTTTCTTTATTACAGGTTTTCTATCTCAGGGACATTTAGAACTTCTAGTTCTGCCAATAGTGGAGCAGTGGAGACAAAAATCTGGAAGCAAGATGCAAACTCAGCCTTCAAACACCATAATCTCTCAGCAACCATTATGTTAAGTTTAGAACAGCTAAAACCAGTCAGCAGCCTGGTGGGAGCACTGACATCTCTGAATAGGGCTCAGTCTGTGAGGAGGTGAGCCTTGCAATCTATTAAACAACGTGTTACAATATTCAGTGTAGGCATCACAAAGGCAGGATTAATGTACACACATCCACACAGGAATCTTTGATGCCTTCAAATGCTCCTCATCTCCTGCAAAGCGCTCAGCAGCACTGCCTACAAATTTCACAGCAGCCTTCCCACCTGGGCATTGCAGCCTGCCAGTGGGAAGCCCTTTGAAATGACACTGAGACATCTTGGTGCAGCTTGCACTCCAAGCTCTAATAGCTATGGTTTGGGCTTTGTTTATGTATCTGTACAAACATCCACAGACACACAGCTGGGCAAAGCTGGATAAATTGGGATTGAATTTTGAGCTTTAATGTCACAGATAAATAATATGTTTAAACTCTCCAAAGTCATTTGTCTGCTAGTAATGCTCTCCAGCAATAACTGCATGATTGAAACAGGAATTGATACTTTCACAGGTAGCAACAAGCAAAAAGCTACAACAATATTTTTATCTGCAAAGAAATTTGGGTTGTGTAACTGCTCTCCAACTTTTTATCTGTCTCTTTCTTTTTTTTTTTTTTTTTTGAGAAAGTTTGATTAATTTTCTGGATGCAGATAATTTTGGGGTAGAAAAAAATTTAAACTCAGATTCCCTACCCAGCATCTATCACTAGCCTAAGGAATAGAGATCTAATTCTGTTTGATTTTTATCTTCAGTGTTTAGTACAGAGTAAGTAGTAGAGGGTGTATGAGCCCAAGATAAACACTAACCAAAATATCACTGCAAAAATTTGGCTTAAAAATTACGTCTAACTGTTGTTCAGATGAGGGTAAAATGAAAGATAAAGTACATTCAATTTTATCCTCATTCTACACTTGTCCACTAAAGAAACATTCACCCCTTTAGCTGAAGCAGTGGCACAGTAAATTTATAGCATTTCAGCCCAGTGTAATTGTTAATCTTTTTTACTCTTTTCTGGGCATTAAATTTACCCAAATATGAAGGAATAACAAAATACCCATTAAAATCAGTAAAGTTTTCCTTACATGTGAGGCACACAGGTGTTGGTCCTTGGTACTGATTCAAATCCACCTATGCAGTGATTAACTGACACTTCCCCTCCTCTGTTTAATTCACATATGGGTGGAAAATCTTTAACTGCACATGGCCAGGGAAATCTCTCTCGACTGCCCTTTCCTGCTGGCTCTGAGTCCATGGCAGAGGAGACCCTGTGCTGTCTTTGCATGGAACATGTTCCCAATCCCATGGTACAATTCAATCTGTTAGCTTGGGGTTCTGCTACTTCACTGTAGAACTGCTACTCCATTAGTAAAACACTAAATCATAAGCATGTAATGCACATTGTTAAAGTTATGTATAAGAATACTAAATGTAAGATATCCTGTCTTAAAGAGCACCAAAATAAAAAAATAGGAGACATGGTAGAAATAGGAAAAGAGGAAAGTGCAACAAACAGTGATCCTCAAAAATCCAATATGATTGGCAGTTTAAAGGTGGTTCATTTAAGTGAACCTGTGTGCAGTGCAAGTAAATGAATTAATAATCAAGGGAAAGGCTGTAAAAAATATGTTTCAGATGATAGCTTTAAGTGAATTTGATCTCTTTTAGACGACAAAGTCTGGTCTCTAATTAGGTTTCTATTCTTACAGTGATGGATATGAAGTACTTTCTGAATCTGTTTGACCTTCTCAGCCTGGGGAGCAAAATTATTTCCATAGTTCTTAATTTCACAGGAGTTTTGCATTTGTTGCCACAGAGAACTCTCACAAACAGGGAAGAAAGTTTAAATGGTTGAGAGACCTGCTTAACTCTGTGCACCAGGCACAGGCTTTATTACTGTTGTTTGCCTGTGGAGCTCTTCTCCACCCTGTACATCTGCTGCAGTATTCGTGTTATCTCTCTGGCTCGGGCTCGGTGCTTCCTCACAGGGAGCCTCTGCACTGGCATCTATCTTCTGCATTGCTTAATTTCTTTTGGAAATACTCTATTCTCTCACCTTATTAATGTGAAAAGGAAAAAAAGAAGGGGAATTTATTGCTAAAGGCAGCAGAATAGAGAACTTCTTGGTGGAGCAGTGTGTCTTCCCCTGTGAGTGCCAGCTAAATTAGTTCTGAGGTGCTTTCACTCAGTGGCAGTAATGAGAGGCAGCCGGCACCTCTCCGTTAATAACGTGCCAGGCACACTGGGAGCAGCTCCCAGCCTGCTGGGACAGCTCAGCCACCAGCACCAGCAGGTAGGGACAAAAATAGGCTTAGGAGAGAGCAAACACAGGTGCAGATCAGGGCTCTGGTGTTCCAGGGTGTAAAGTCATTTCTGTCTGGTGGGAGGCAGTGACTCAGCCTGGCTGCAAGGGCCGAGTTGCTGCTAACTTCAGAATTACAGCAGCCCTGCTGGAGAGGCCTTGGCAGCAGTGTGGGACATGGAGTCATTTCTGAATGGCTGTTTGTTTTCATTGCCTGCTCACAGTACATTGGTTTATTTCCCTGGTAAAACTGGGATGGTTCTGAGGTGTGCAGCCCAGTTCCAGAGGTTCATGTTGGTGCTGCTGCATTTGTCAAACACGAGGTGCTGGAAGAACCCGAGCACGATCTCTGTTTTCCTGAGTTCTCATAGTGTTCCTCTTTCCTTTCTGTTATGAATTCCATGTTACATTGAACTCCTGAGGGTTACGTTTTGTGTGGCAGTCAGGTAAGAACACAGATGGTTGGTTCCTGCACTTTCTTCTTTCTATCTCTCCAAATCAGACAAGCAGCTGAGTGAAAATCTCACAGCCACAACTTCAATATGAATATTTAGGCTGGTATGTTAAACTCCAAGGAGCTGTGGACATGAGTGAGGTAACCCTGCAGCTCTGTTGAACACAGCAAAAAACCCATGAGAAAAAAGAGCTTCTGTGGGTTCAGGAGCAGGAATAAACTGTATACTCTTCTGGTCCTCTTGAAATATCTGCTGCCATTAGTTGACAGCGAGTCTTATGGTTACTTTAAATGAGGTCTCACTCCTTTGTTTGGGAAGCCAGCACTAGTTTTTCTGTCCAATTTTTCTAGTTCTGGATTTATCTGTTTCTGTAGAAAAAAACACTGCATTAGATCTTTGAAGGAAAGACTGCATCAGACTGTGCCATAGAAGATTACCTTTCACTTTTGTTTCTCCATGCTTCCACAGATATTTCTGAATCTGTGTCATCAATCTTCAAACTCTGTGGTTGGTACTAGGATTTTTGGATTTCTAGGTTAGTTGTCCAGTGTTACATACATAGGTTGAAAAAAAAAAAAAAGAGTAAATCCAGGAGAGAACTGTTTTTCAGGTTGTGGTCCAGAAACTCACATAAAACTCTGATTTTGCTCAAAATGTCAGGCATCAAAATGGCTGCTATCTCCTCTGTGAACATGGAATATTTATTGCAGGGTGTAATTTTTTTAGCATTTTTGGACTCTTTGAAGCTTTGAACACTTCAAACACAAGAGACCACAACTTAATAAAAAGTCTGCACATAAGGATAAAGGGGCGCAGCTGTGGCCTTCAGGGATCAGGTAGTGACACTTCTAATCTACAAAACAGCATCTTGAATATAATTTGCTGAACTCATTAGGCAACATCTAGCAGAGAGGGAAGAAATAGCTGTGGTTTCTAACACTTTTATATTTGTTTTCTTGGAGACTTAATCTTGGGTCAACTTCCACAGAAATTGCAGAGACCAAGGAATGAAGTAGGTTTATTATTATAAACAGCCCCAGCAGCAGATAAAATGCCATTCATTAGATTCATTTGGCTCCTGCTGTCTGAGGAAATCAGTACATGCTTCCTTGCACTGGGAGTGCACGTACACTTTAGAGGAGCCCTGTTGCCTGTGTGCTCAGGCAAACCCCCCTGAGTCAATAGGGATTTGGCTTGGGTCCCTCCATGTGTGACAGCACATCCCACAAATGGACAAGGTGCTGATCAGCTGCTTTATAATGTAATTCTGCTTTGTTTCTATTAACAATATTCCTGAAATCACAAGTCTAGTAAAACAATACCCTCTTTTTGGATGTTTTTTATTCTGCAGAATCCTTGGCCCTACTGTGGTCAGGAAGTTTGAGTGGTGTGAAGACTCAAATGTGTAAATAGTTGATGTCAACTACTCACTGCCCATTTCAGTCAAGTGTCCAGGTTATGCCAATCTCATTCTACTTCTGGTGCTCTCTGTGACACCTGGGGAAATATTTTCAGATGGTGCAAGTACTTGGATGTATTTTATGATTCCTGCTTCTTTATGATTAGCTTCTAGTGGCTTAAGAGCACATTAGAGACATAAATTGCATATTACAGCACAGTGCCCTCAGCTGTCACCTCCAAGTACTATCATCCATCTTGAGTACACAGGAGTCTGAGGCTGGAGCTTCTCCTAGGCAAAAATTCAAAATGAGAAGAGCTCCAAGTCAGCATTGTCTTCTGCTTATACATCAGAAAGGGTAAACACACTGTTGCAGAGGTTCCTGCTGAGGACTTGGCCAGTAGATGCTGGCTGGAATGCCTGGGAAGAATTGGTGTTTTAGTGCAAGCCTAAGGGAAACATTGCTCAAAGCACCTGGATGAAATCTCTGGCATTCTGCTTAACCTCAGCCATCCGTGTGACCCTCCAGGCATTTCTGAAATAGAATCCATTCCTGCCTCTTCCTCCACTTCCCCTCTGCTGGCCCAAAAAACCCCCAAAAAACCATCCAAGAAAGCAGGGAGGCATTGATGTCTTCTTCCCTTTGTGCTTTGAAACAACAGGAAGGTTTAAAGGGTGTGACAGAAGTGCTCTGGATTGGTAGATCTTTGTCTATGTTAAAATTGCCCAAACAGCTGCTACAATGAACTCTTCAGTCCATGATAAAGCAATAGAGATAGCCATCCAAAACATCCTTTTTGCCTGATTTCCTGCTTTTATCTTCAGCAGCTGTTTGTCATAGATGTCATGGCTATTTGACAGATTAGACTCTGTATCATGCTCTCATGGCTTTACATGCAGAGAAATGAGATAGGAAGGCTTCTTTTATGGATTGATTGCATTAGTGGCCAACACTGTGAACCTCCAGTTTTAAAAGCATGAATATTTGGTCCAGGAAAGTTTTTGAGTTGAGAGCTCAGGCAGACTAGCCACAGCAGTTTAACCAGAATTATTCAAGATACAATCTTTTCTCCACACAAAAGTCATGAGCCAGAATTGGTGTTGTCTGATCCAGTGCTGCTCTTTTCAGCTCAGCCTGCCCCAGAAGCTGGAGCCTAGATTCCCATTTATTTGATTCAGTATTTTTAAGATTACTAAGTGCAGTGTGGACTTCAGTGATATTTAATGTTGCTGAGAGCATTCACAGTATATCCATGGGAGTAAGAGCTGCTCCAGGTGTGGGGAAGAGGAGCTGCCTTTGGTGGTGTTGAGTTCTCTGTGGGCATCAGGCTTGGTGTTAGAGCAGAGCTGGAGCAAGGGCTCTTGCAAGCAGCATTGGTGGCAGTGCTGTGAGGGTCAAAAGGCTGCAGTGTTTCCTTGGTGCTGAAAAAGTTTCTGTATCAATAAATGTAATAATTTTGTGAGGGATTCTTCTGCCTGTCTAGCTGGTTTTGGTTCTTTAATTATAGGGTGGCCAAGCAGAGGCAGAGAGTAAATCTATGGAATTTTAAGTGCCTGTTTTTGAATTACTAATCATTTGGCACTATCCAGCAGTACAAACATGAAGGAAATAACATCTTCTGTTAAGAAAACCTTGGTGATGGATCAGTCTAGGAAGCATCTTGGCTGTGTTTCAGATGTAAATCCTTCATTGACAGCATTGGGAGCTTCACTGATTTAGACAGTTTACAAACACTACAATTCCTTCTCCATTCTGCCTCCATGAAAGTCCATTTCATTTTATATGGAGAAATTATGTAAGGGAAATGTCCTTAGGGCAGTGTTAAAGAAAGAAAAATGCACAAAGCCAGAATGGGGGAAACATAAAATATGACTCCTGATTTGTTTTGTTTTGTTTTTCCTTTTCCACGTTCTGCTTTGTGCTGTTGTATTTTAGATACAGAGAGCAGTATAGAATAATGTGCGTGGTGTTGAGAGTGTCAATATAAAGATATGTAAATTTTTTAATATTTAATGCTTTCTTCTCAACATATGCAATATAAATATCTGTGAGCAGACTGAACATCTAATAAGGGTGACCACAGGTTATACTGCTGTAATCCAGTAACATGACAAGCAAGTTTCATGATTATATGGTCAAAGGAACAAAGTTATGTGTTTCTTATTATGTGTAAATGACATTAATACAAGTTTTCTTAGTTATGTAGAAATTACAGACATGGGGAAAGGAAAAGCACAACAAATTACAGCATGTCTGTGTATTCCTACTTGCATTTCATCAAAGCATTATAATGTTGATAGAGAACAACAAACAGGAAGGAACAGGAAAAGTGGGTTTAGGTTATGCTTCCAGCATGACTGCCTTATGCTGTATTTACAACACTTCAGGAAAGAGCTGCAGAGTGCTTGCCTCTGTGTGATCTTTGTCATTTTTCACCATGATCACTGATAAAATTTTCATATGGAGAGTTGCTGTCATTTCATATGCTCTAGAAACAAGAAAAAGCCAGTCTTTTTACCTTGGTGAAAAAAGAGACCAAATGCATCAACATATTGCATATTCGGTGACACTGAACACTTGGTCAAATATAGTAAGTAGGTGCTATAGCACAAAACTTCCAGTCATGCAGAATTATTTTGAGAGCTGAATGGATGTGTGACAGTGCCCTTATTGGAGGATGCTGAGTTCAGTGAAAATGGAAATCTGCAATTTGAACATTGTACATTTAATATAAAGCATACATGTGCAAGGGAGTTGTTAATAGAATACAAGAAAGAAGTTAAACAGTGTCATGATAAAAATGGAACGTTTGAGAGCCTAGATATCTGTTTAAAATGCTGCTTTTCTCCAGGTACAGGAGTGCCATTGTTTGGGTACAGGCTGCAACAGTGGCATGCAAATGCACACCACTCCCAGTTATTGTGCTTAGCTCAGCTCGTGGAGCTGGCAAAACACAAATATGCTGCTATGGCATGTCGAGTGTAAAAAGTGAAGCTGTTATTAAACCACAAGTTATGTTAATTTAACTCCATTAAAAGATCTGGGATGGAAAGTAGGTGTCTGCATGGGAAGGATGAAAAGACAAACAGCTAGCAAGAGGAGTCATTTGACTATTTCTGAGAAGTTGGACACAGGCCCAAATTTTATTTATCCAGCCAGCTTTAAGGAGTAGCTGTTGAAGAAGCATCTTCCAAAGGAAAGGTAAATATTTTGTGGGTGCCTTGTACGTAAAGGGTTAGCAGTGATCACAAACCAGCTGTTCCAGCTGTGTGGGGTGGTGAACCTGGTTAATGGCTGTTTTCCTGCACCAAGTCAACTATTAACAATCAATATAAACCTGCTGATTAGGTACCATCTTTGTGCACTCTCAGAAGACTTTCTGGAGTGCACAAAAATTACATAGATATTGCCCTGTAAGATGATTCCCATCTCAGCATCCCAGCAGCAGTAATTGTTTGTACAGAGAGAGGAGCAGTGCAGAGTTAGGGAATCCAGAGAGTTGAGAGGGGTCGTGTCAGACCTCTGGGAGTGCCCAGAGGAGGGGTCACTGAATGCCCCACCTTGGTTTGAAGCATCAGGCACTTACAGTGTATTACTGCCCATGGTAAGCTATCTTCTAACAGAAAGTTAAACTCCCGTTGAGTCTGTGTGCCTGAATTTTGGATAAATATTCCCAAACCAGCTGTTTGTACTGAGAGGCTGTGTGCAGTGTGGCTTTACCTGCCATCCTGTGTCAGCTTTCAGATGGTGATGGGTGATTAGAAAGCTGATTCACCTTGATGGCTCTTTCCACAGAACTCGCTCTAAGCCTCTTGCTTTGTTTGCAATCTTTCTCACTCTCGTTTACAAGGTCAGGACTGATGTTTTGGTTGTTTTCCCAGCAGTGTTCCACTGACCCATTTTGCTTTAATCCCCTGATGTCACTGAAATAAACTGAGGAGGGGGAGATTTCAGAACTCGAAACAATTTCCTCTGCTGTTGTGCTCTGCAAATTAATTTGATACTATTATGTAAGCGTAATCATCTACTCTAATCACATCACAAGATTGGGAACAGACAGAAATAACAGAAGGGAACATTCTGGATAGTGAAAAGGAGTCAGTGGAATAGGCTGTTGGTCAGGACTGAGCTGGAGCACTCCTGAGATTCAGTGTTACCAGTGCTCCCTTGTAGCAGTCGTCTGTAGCTGTCTGAGTTAGAGCCTCTTGCTCACCACAGCCATCTAATACTATTCATGAGGTTTTTATTTTTGTCTCAGGCAGAGAGCTGCAAAGTGCTCGATTTTCTAGTGGAAGGTGGCAGAAAAAAAAGCAAGCATTCTTTGATCTTGTTCTTCATATGTTTATCTGCATTTTATGAGAATGTGAGATCTTGTGCTACCACTGGCTGTCCTTCTCAGAGAGGAAACAGATTCATAACTGAAAGCAAATAGGCAGATGGGCCCAGAGTCCTCTCTGAAACGTCTCTTTGATTAATGTCACTGGCAGGATCTTACTGGCAGATGTTTCATTAAATCTTTTTTGAGTGGAGTTAGCTTCTTGAAATGTAACCTACACATCTTTCATTCAAGCAGAGATCACAGGAGAGAAAGGGTTTTTCCTTGCAGATGAGTTGGATATTTATAGGTTTTTCTTCTGCCAGTGATACTCTGCGTGCAAAGTTTCCCTCTTGCAGCCTGTGGCAGAGCTGCACAGTGTGAACTTCAGGCAGCATTTCAGAAACTCGTGCAGGGAGCTCTGTGTGTACAGAGTGTGGGAGCCCACTTTGGTTGTTGTCTCTTTTTGGTTTAGATGTACCAAAAGTTCACGTTGTGTAAATGCAGTGCAATGCGCGTTCCAGCCTGGCCTCAGAACGAGCGGACGCAGATGTTCTCTGCAGCGTGCTCTGACCTCCTTAGCATAATTTCCTCTGGAAAAGTAAATGGAAGAGAGGGGATTATGAAACAGAACAATATGTTTGAAGGCCTGATGGAACCAAGCCTGAGCTGGGAGGCCTTTGCTTTTCTTGCTGATATTGATGAGTGCTGTAGCACCACATAACCCAGCTGACACGTTTGGTTGTTGGATCCTCATATGCAAACATCCCCATCGCCCCCATCCCATTTAAAATTAACACCCTGGAAACTCAGAGAGTTTTTCAGATGTTGAAAAGCAGAATCTGGGATGGGATTCCAAAGCTTTCTACCTCTGACCCCTTTGTTAAAGCCAACTGAACATCATTTACCCTGCTAGGTCACTGTAGCAGAACCTAAGAAATAGTTGGGACTCACTTAACCTTATATTCCACTTTTTGTTTCATGTGATATTTAAATTTTTATTTCTTTTAAATAGGAGTGGGAGTGTGGCAGATAATGCACAGAAAAACAGAAAGCACAGGTGCTTAGAGTTACATGAGATTTTATTGGTATTTTAAGAGCTAAGCTGTTTATTAGAGTAGAAAGATTGTCTGTTGCATTAAGCAGTGTAATGTATCATAGGGTGCAGAGGTAAGGAGTTTTAAATTTTATTGTCTAAGATGCTGCCCAGTTTAATGCCCAAATAATCATTACTGCCTAATGGTGGCCTAGTTTCTTTCAGAAATTAATTGGTGATGCAAAAACAATATCTGCTAGAAGATTTAACCCTGAACTGACCTTGCAAACACCTTGCTATTAAGTCTGGAAGAAAAGAGCTTTCTCAGAGAGGCAGAGCAAGACAAGGAGAGCACGACAGGTGACCTTACTGCCATAGGTACACAAATGACTCAGACTTTCTTTGCATGTGCAAGAACCTGATGTCTGAGATGTTGAAAACACATGTGCTTGACGGGCAAAGGAAGAGTTTCCTTGTGACTCACTGTCTTGTCAGGCCCAAATAGGATTAGCAAACACTGCTTACCTTGTGGGAAGCCTTCAGAGTGGGAGCAGGGCAGGCTGAAGGGAGCAGTGGAACTAACTTGAAAATAGAGTTGTTATGGAAAATAGACTGATCTGTTCAAAGAACATCAATTTCTGTGCAACAAGATTCTTCATTTAGCAGGTTTCCGCTGTACAGTGAAGGACATTACCATTTCAAAGGCCCCAATAAGCTCCTGGCTAGCAGAACCAGCAGCATTATTTCATTACAGGCTCTTTGCTGAAATTGAGTCTTCCTGCCATGGTTTGGACTTTTACTCTGCATAAGTATAAAAGGCTTTATTTCTGGCATGCAGTCTAACAAAGCAATTACTGTTATTTACCCCTGTTCTCTCAGAGAGAGCCATTTCACAGAGGCTGTGCTGAGTTTGACCAAACCTAACAGAATTGTTACTCCTGCCTTTAATGATCTCCCAGGCACTGGGTCACATCAAGGAATAGGAATGGCTTTTCCAAACAAAACCATGAGCCTTGGTATAGTGCAAGTTTTGTTTTCTAAATGGACGGTCAAAGTTCTAGCACAAGATCTGTTTTTAGTTTACATGCCCCTGAAGCTATTTTATATTATTTGACTGGGTTTTGTGCAGGATTATTTGCTTTTAAATGTATAGTGGTGTGTTGTGGTTTCCACCTCCACTGGGCAGTTAAATGTTTAGCATTGTTCAGAGACTTTATTAAATCTAATGGTAATTTATAAATTTATAAAATGACACTATAGAATGGAGTGTACAACTTCAAGTGTTCCCCTAGCTAAAAAGGTCTGTGGGAACAGTAATTGATTCTCCTTTTCATTTTTCTTTTTTCTTTTTCCATCGTAACATTTCTTCTCAGACAGAGTTTTAGTTTCAGATCTGTGTTTTGACTAAAGACCAGACAATACTCAGGAATAAATTACAGCTACCTGTGGAAAATATACCTTTTGTCAATGCAGTGTAACTGGAGGCAAAAACAATGAAGGATGACAGCCATGTAGACATCATGAGCTTGAATATATGACAACTAATTTCTCTGTACCCAAATCTGTGAAAGCCTCATAAACTGATCAATAGAAAATGCTACAGACCTTACATGTGTACCCATTTGTGGAAATTATTATGAAATGGGAGCTCTAAAGCAACAAAGGGCATGGGGAAATAGTGTTGCCCATTAGAGCTGTTGCAGATATGTTCTCATGGCTGACCTTTAATAAAACACATGGTGAGCAGAGGATGACTTGGGATGAGGCAACCCAAGAGAGCACAGAGTGTGCAGGTGAGGGATTGCATCACGGTGGGGTTGCTCTGGAGCAGCTGGGCGCGTGCAGCGCAGTCCTGCAGGATGGTTCATGTGCCGTCTGTCTGGCATGGGAGGCTGTGTGGGAGTCCAGGGCCAGACCTTGGCTTCCTGTGTTTGTGTTGGAGTCAGGGGCTGCTCTGTGCTGTCCCTCGGCCTCTGCGAGGGGGCTCTGCTCCTGTAGCTCATTTTGCACTCACAGTAAAAGCTTTGAGGAGTCACTGGCCTTGTCTCAGAACCACAGGGTAGTGCAGGTGAGGAACATTGAAATGTACTGTTCAGATGAAATTGCTTACATTATTTTGAAAAGCACAAGGCTTTTACAATTGTTTTTGTCAGGAAGTTTTGGGGGTTTTTTCCTATTCTTTTTCCAACAAATCCCTGAAACATTTTTACATTTTTATGCCCTCATCCATATTCAATAAGAGATTGAGAAGTTGGTGAAAAGGAAGTACAAGACACAATTAAGAAGCCTTGGTCCCAAACTTAGCTCTAGTGGGTTTCCTGTTTGCACTGAGCATTTTGGGTAAGAGGATATGGAGTGTGTTTTACAAGCAGCCCAAGCAGGCTTGACCTCACTCCCAAATTGCTAAATATCCTTCAGGAGAAACAAGCAGCACACCACCCAAAGCCAGAATTTGGCAAGGCAGGTGCTCGCACTTGGGGACATTGGCAGGCCCCTGAGTACAGGAGATCCTGCACCCTCTACATTCACTCCAAAACTGGCTCTGGTGTGTATTAGAATGAGCTCAGTCTTTTCCTGTAGTTGAATTTCAGTCATTTTATAAACGTCTTTAATCCATCCTTCAGTGTTCTTTTTTAATTACAAACATACATGTAACCAGTCAGGGAGCAGGACCATCCCCCTGGTTAAGTAATCGAGTACATGGCTGTGATCTGAGAGACTGCATCCTGACTGGAATGGCAATGGTTTGCTAATTTACCTTGTCTTCTCAAAAAGTCAAACTCCTTTAAATCACAAGTGAATTCATGAAAGCCAGAGCCTATTCATAACTAGGGAAAAGGGAGAATTTGCCGTAAGATTATTCTCTAGGAACAGTTCACTCAGGTCTACTTTGCATGTTACAGAGTGTGTAACTATAATTCTATTTCTCTATCCAGAGAGCTTTCAGTGGGTGTCAGTTGTTTATAGGTCTCAGTGATTCACTTCTGTAAACAGAGGGGCTGCAGAGCACGCCTGGTGACATTCATGGCTCTCTTCCTCCAGTCCTAGAAGTCACTGAGGCTGAAGTCAGCTTTGAGAGCATTTCTGAAAGCAAATGAGCCAATTACAGCAGGATCAGAAGAAAATCAGCTGCAACTGGAATTGCATGAAAGCAGTTTAGTCACCTGCAGGTACATGCTGGGGAAAGGTGTTTATGGGAGAGCAGTCGCTCTCAAGGCAGCTGCATCAAAGCCTGGAGTGCCTGTGCTTGCCTGCTCACAGGCTCTGCAGATCCATGGTGTGTTTCCCTAGTTATCCAGATGTCCTTATCTGCCTTGAGTGTCTTTTAGACAGAGCAACCTAGTTAGAGAGCAGGGTGTCAATTACTGCTAATCTCACTTAACTTTCTTTGGAATATTCACCAATTAGTATCTTTCTCTCTTCCTGCCTGTCTTTCTCCCTTGCCAATTTCCAAGTTATGTCACAGGATTGCCAATGAAATGTAAATCTGCATAACCTGCTTTGCCTTTCAGTGTCATTTGTGTGAGCTCAGAGCTTTTTCTAAACAGGAAAAATGTTTGAGCTCTTGTAAGCAAGCCTGCATTTTCCCAGGCCCATTTTTAGAATGCACAGTGCCCAAGACAGCGTTTCTGAGTTCATACACACGGTGAGGGTCTTCAAAGCAATGGAGAATCTTATCTGGGCTCTTATCTCTATTGGTGTGAGCGTGCTCAGAGAAGGGAGGAGCAGATCAGTGTCAGGAAAATGCACAAATCCTCTGAGCTTTGATACCCTTGCACTGAGCTGGGGGGAATATCTTATGTGGTTTCTTTGGTTTTTTTGTCTCTTTGACAACTTCAGGACAACTTTGATAAACTGAAATTCTGAGAACGGTAGGTCTGTTTGCTGTGCAAAAAGTAGGTGAACTGTAGTTCAGTGGTTAAAAATCCCCACAAACCTCAGAAGTTAAATTTGATTGCAAAGCAGCTTTATAGCAGGAGTAATTCCATTGTCAGCCTGTCAGTAATCCAGGTAACAGGCTTGCTTGGCTTTGGATAACCAATAACAAAGCTGGAGGAGTTGTAGTGGGCCTATGCTTAGGTTGCCTAACATTTTAAATTAGTTTTTTTTTCCCCCTTAGAATAACACATCTATTGTTTGCAGAATGCTTTTGCAATTCAGCAGGGAGAAATTTATGTAAAGAAATGTTTCATCAGTATTCTGTACATTTTTATTTGAGTTAAAGTGTTAAAATTATTGTCTCCTTTTTTGTTTGATGCTGCACAGGAGGGAGTTGGGAGCCTGCTTATTTAACAAATGAGTGAGAGAAGAATCAGGTTCTAGCTGCCATCAGCATTCAGTACATGCTGAAAGCTGCAGAAAAGCCAGCAGGGAGATGCTGTAGTGTCTGCAAAGATCAGTGTCCCATCCCAGTAGCTCCTGGAGGTGGGGCTCCCACATGCCTGCTTCTTGGGGAAGAAGGAGAAAAGGGCTTCCATGTGGAGGAGAACAGAAATTTAACTTACAAATCTGCCACCCCTGTTTCCAGGCTAGCATTTGTCATTGTTGAGTTGCCTTAACATGTTATTCCTTGGCATAAATTTAGCTGACTGGTACTTAAAACTTATTTCTCAGATGATTCCTGGCTCTCTGAGCCACATCATTAAACCCTTTTGCCTCTAACCAGAAAATACAACATTGCACACCTTTGAAAACAAATGTACCCTGGGCAGGAGACAGCCCTGGTGCTGTGTTTTTGTAGCACCACAGGGCTGCCCAGCAGCAGCAGTTGCACACACCAAAATGCTCTTTAATGTTTAAGAACATTTCCAGCCAGGATTACTTTTTCCCAGATCAGCCAGCCCCAGTCCATATGGTAGAACTTACTTGCAGTGGATTCAACATGATTCTTTTCTTAAGGGGGAGCCATTTAATTGAGCCACCAATTATTTTACATACACACCAAAAAATGTCTGATAATCCCTTTAAGTTTTGTTTCTTATGCAAATTGGTCTTCTGACACTGTTATTTTCTAGGTATTGCCAAATGGATTTAAATTGTTTTAATTCTCTAACTGCAATCAATACTTGTTCTTTATAATGGAGGTACTTTTTGCTTGCTGTGGGTAAAAAAGAAAAAAATTGAGACAAATCAATAGCAGGTAGTCTCTCTCAGTGGCAATTACCCTTTCTAGTTATATTCTTGTTATATTCATAAAAGCAATAGTTGAAAGCAGGTGAATTAATCCTTTATTTGCTTCTGTCAGTCCCAGAAAAATGTTTGCATGTCAGGCTTCTGGCGAGACACAGAGGCATAAAATTCCTTCCTACTGACTGTGACTGCTGAGTGTGCAGGTGCTTAACAGGCACCACCTTCAGGTACTCAGGGCAAAAGTGGGAAGAACTGCACAACTTTAACAAAAAAGGCTTTGAATATCATTAGTTGCATTCTGTGAATGCACAGCCTGAGTGGGCATAGCAGGGTGTGTTTGTTCACCATTCAGAGCTGGCCTCCATTCACACTGTGGCCATTTTGGCCATCTCCTGATATTCCCAAATGTTGCCTGTTTGGTGTGTTTGCTCCCAGTTCTTTTTCTGAGTATGAAAAGAAGGCATTAGCAATGATAGGTCATTAATGAGGTAATTCTGTGCTTCATTTCACTGCTGGCTGTGTTGCTATCTTGTGAGATAAGCCAGCAAAAACAAAACACACTGACTGGTGTGACAATTTCCTGTGACAAAATCACTGCAGCTGCAGTCACAGTTTCTGAATCAGAGGAGATGTTGCATTAAATAATAATTACTCCCTAATTCTGTAACTTCAGGTTCAGCAGCCTGGTGATGCAGGCTGCAATAGAAGCTTACCCTTGCCTTCAAGTTCAGTTTTTAGGATTATCTGAGGAGTGCAACCATCAATTCAAATTATTCAGTGACTATATTAAATATTATCACATGGAAAATAATAGGAATAGGAGAATGCATTGAATGCCTCAGGCTGATGTGACTTTGGTGTTATTAAATATTGATTGAGAACATGCATTTAGGTTAAGATAGGGCTTCAGAGGAACAAAAAAGGCTTGATATTTTCAGACAGGTCTACTCACACTTTAGGATGTTCTATTCTTACTCATTTTCCAGGGAGGTAGCATTCCTTTTTCCTGAAATCTCTTTCCTTGCAGATGTTTTGACTGATATGGGAAGAAATTGTTGCATTATTTGCTCTCTACAAACTAATATTTTTATTGACGATATGGATGAGGGCTTAGAGTCTTTTATTAGTAGTTTCGCTGATGATACCAAATTGGGTATGAGTGTAGATCAACTAGAGGGGTGTAGGGCTCTGCAGAGAGACTTGGAACGGCTGGACAAATGGACAGAATCAAATGGGATGAACTTCAATAAGTCCAAGTGCCGAGTATTGCACTTCGGCCATAATAATCCCCTGTACCGATACAAGCTGGGGATGGAGTGGCTGGATAGTGCCCAGGTGGAAAGGGACCTGGGGGTGCTGGCTGACAGTCGATTGAATATGAGCCAGCAATGTGCCCAGGTAGCCAAGAGGGCCAATGCCATCCTGGCCAGTATCAGAAATGGAGCGGCCAGCAGGAACAGAGAGGTCATTCTTCCCCTGTACTCGGCACTGGTGAGGCCTCACTTGGAGTATTGTATCCAGTTCTGGGCCCCTCACTTTAAGAGGGACATCGAGATACTTGAGCGTGTCCAGAGGAGAGCAACGAAACTAATAAGGGGCTTGGAACACAAGCCATATGAAGAGCGACTGAGGGAGCTGGGGTTGTTCAGCCTGGAGAAAAGGAGACTAAGGGGTGACCTCATCACTCTCTACAACTTCCTGAAGGGTGGCTGTAGTGAGCTGGGGGTCGGCCTCTTTCTCCGGGCGACAACGGATAGAACAAGAGGACACAGTCTCAAGTTGCGTCAAGCGAGATGTAAGTTAGAAGTAAGAAGGAAATACTTCACAGAAAGAGTGGTCAGAAACTGGAATCATTTACCCAGTGAGGTGGTAGAGGCATCATCCCTTGAAGAATTTAAAAAAAGACTGGATGTGGCACTTGCTGCCATGATCTAGCTGAACAGTTAGAACATCGGCTGGACTAGATGATCTTATAGGTCTCTTCCAGTCTTGAAAATTCTGTGATTCTGTGATTCTGTAATACCATGCCTAGACATTTCTTGGTGCAGAACTGAAGCTTGGGGTTTTCCCTTTAATCAGGGTTTAATTCTTGCTTTGAAAATAATACCTGCTTTGGTTCACCAGCAGGAAATCAGTGTTAGTAACAGGGATTGCCTTTTTGGTTTTTACTGTTGTTCTATTTCCCCCAGAGAAGTAATAGATTTTTCCAGAGAGTACATTCTGCTGACCACACAGTGCAGTCTCCAGATTTCTGTGAAGCTGATGTTTTCTCCAGATTTCTGTGAAGCTGATGTTTCATAAACCATGTGAGCCAAAACCCTCAGGCCCTGTCTTTCTGTAGTAAGGTGTTTTTTAAAAAATGATCAGAAATCATGCCTGCTGCCATGACCAGCCTGTGGAGGAAGCCTTAGGGACTGCCATCCTTAGATTGGCCCTGCCTTGGGAATAATGTCCTCCAAAGTTAATTGTGTGAGAATCTAGTGGCTATTATTCAGAACTAATTACCAAGGTGCCTTACATGAAGAATGTATGGAATATTAGAGGATAACTTCATGGCATGCTACAAAAACTCAGAAGTAATTTCTGCTGCTGTGTGTCCTTGTTCATACATCTCAGCCTTAGAGGTGAGCACATCTGCAGAGAGGATGTATGGCTAGAATGAATCCAAAGGATCAAGAAGTGATGTCTGCAGAGTCCTTCCTTTGAGGGCAGACTTTATACAGGCTGCTTTCTGGATCTTTTCAGTCCTCCAGATTGCTTGTAGAGTCCACTTTTTAAATACTTTCACTGCCAGATTTTCTTGTGAAATCACTGCATGTGTCACCATCTCAGGTAGTTTGGGATTTAATGTTGGCTTCGTACAGAATTGAGAATCCTTCATCCAGCACCTTCTCCTAGGCCTTGCTCCTTTTCTGCAGCTTGGCACGAGCTCACACTTGTTTCTAAGCCATTGGAAATATCACAGCAATGTGTGCCCAGTGGGCCAGGAATGCAGGTGAGCCCAAGCAGGGCTCTGCCATGGAATGAAGGTATGTTGGGAATTTAGTTTGCTGTCTGCAGTGATGTCCCATGTTTATTAAATGAAATATGAAATACAGATGGAAGTCATCACAAAGATGTATGGCCAAGTTTGTCTGCTGAATTGGGTGCAATACAATTTATATTGGAGATTAATTCCATTTCTAAATAGAAGAGACTTCTGGGGAAAGAAAAGGAATGTGCCAGCCAGCACTGTCAGAATAAAAGGAAATCAGTGTGCTAATTGGGATGACTGATGACAAAAAAATTCAGCTATCTAAATATTTTGTCTTATTTTTTTGTAAATGAGAGTTAAACTGCTGTGTAAAAAGTAGCTACAAACCCTAAAATAGCTATTCAAGAACAACTGGCGAGAATTAGCTATCAAATCATTGTACATGTGAAAGTTATTACAGCTAAAATAAAAAAAATTTAGATCAGGGTTAATTATAAGATGATGCAGTAGTATAATTAGTATTCTTCCTATGGAGGATTATGGGTCCTTCTAAATGCCCTTTTTGATTGCCTTCTTCCCTTTTTTAATTTCCTCCTTGTCCTTTTTGATTATCTACCCCATGACCCTCAGGGCTCCTAAATGTAATACAATTGGAATAACATTTTTGTTAGAGGTGTTTTTTTATATAGGCTATTAACCTCTTGCTTACCAAGCTCTGAGAAATTCTTTTCTGTGAGAGCTCCAGGCACCATGGAGGGACTCTCTGGAATCCCTGGAGTTTTTATGTAGTGCAGCTTCTTGCCTGTCCCACAGCAGTCTCCAAGGACCTGTCAGGAACTGATGTGCATGAGAATGAGCAGAGAGAGAGCAGAACTTCCTTGGGGTGTATTTTACATCTTGGCAAGATAAGATCTAGTGGATCTTTGATATTTCCAAGGCTGCTTCAGTGGTCTGACTGTGAACATTAGAGTTTTATAGAAAAGACTATTGTCAATTATCCTTTAATGGGATTTTTGAAATATTCTTTTTTATTATTATTATTACCTTTAAGAGCAATAGGCTGAGGGGTTTTTCCAGAGGGTAGGTTTCTCACTTTTTTGGTATCCTTAAGAGGACAGCAGGACCTAACACTTCAGTCCATTTTGGATCCCATGAAAAACAAGGATTATTTCCTTTTTAGGTCTCCTTCAGTTGGAGTAATAACTAATATTTTGCTGCTCAATAAACATCCCTATTTTGCATGTTTGTCTTGGGGCTAATTCTTTTGTGGAGGCTCACTCTGTTGGGAAGGAACATTGTTTGTACCTGGACAATCAGATGTTGTTATTTTCCTGAGGTGCCTTTCAGCTAATATTGTTCAGTGTATACTTTAAAACCAGTGGGAGAGGCACCTCAAAATACAGAGTGCTGCTGACTAATGAAACTAAGGACATAACCTTGCTTGTTTTCATTTAATATCCTTTACTTAAGTCTAATGAAGAGACATCCATCTCTGTTTATAAATTCTTGCCCATTTCAGGCAAGGGCTAGAGCTCTTTTACTTTGAGATATTGTTATTCTCTACTCATTGTCTGTTTTTCCAGGCTTGAATAAATTTATACTTCAAATGTGAAAGTAGAGTGAGGTCTTGTTTTTACTTGGCCAACAACTGATCACAACTTTTCTGTGCAAATCTAAATTTATAAGCAAGGAAAGCACTGTGAGCTTTCTTTAAATCACCCTGTCTGTAACCAATGTTGATGATTTCTTGTCTGAGTTTGGGGTTTGCATGAGACTTGTCAAAGTCCAGACTCCTGCCTTCTCTGACTACATCTCTTCCTTTAGGTAGCTCTTGAACAAAGGCATCACTTGCATGTCTTTCAGTTCAGTCTCTTTGCATGGCTAAAATGATAGAACTTAAAATAGAATTAAGGTTTCTCTTTAGGGTGCTCAGCATTCTAATGCTTAAATGGAAAGGTCATTGTTTTTCACTCTGTCAGGAGTGCAAGTCAGCTTGCATTGAATTACTCCAGTTCTCAGTGCATCCCAGATGGGAGAGTTCACAGAATCACAGAATGACTGGGCTGGGAGAGACCTTCAAGATCATTGAGTCCAGCCCAGCCCCAACACCTCAACTAAACCCTGGGCACATCCAGGCTGTGTTAAACACACCCAGGGATGGTCACTCCACCACCTCCCTGGGCAGCCATTCCAGCACTTTATCACTGTTTCCATAAAAAAGTTTTTCTTAATATCCAACCTAAATTTCCCTTGGCACAGCTCGAGGCTGTGTGCTCTGGGTGTGTCAGAGCTGCTGGAGAAAGAGCCCAGCCCCAGCTGAGCACAGGCCCCTGTCAGGAGCTGTGAGAGTGATGGGGGCAGCCCTGAGTCTCCTTTTCTCCAGGCTGAGCACCCCCAGCTCCCTCAGGGGCTCCTCTCAGGGTTTGTGTTCCCAGCCCCTCTGGGCAGGCTCCAGCCCCTCAGCCTGAGGGCCCAGAGCTGGACACAGCACTCAGGGTGTGCCCTCCCCAGGGACAGGGACAGGGACAGAATGCCCTCCCTGCTCCTGCTGCCACCCCATTCCTGACACATCCCTCATCCCCCTGGGGTGGATCCCATCTGCTCCAGGGATTTCTGCACATCCAAGCAGCTCCAGTTCTCTGCCTGCCTCCTCCTGGGTAACAGGGGCCCGTTCTGCTCCCTGCCACCATCTGCCAGCCCAGGGGACAGCTGTCCTGGGGACAAGCTGTCCTCCCACTAAGGGCTGAGGCAAAGAGGGCAGTTTCTCTGTGGTGTTTCTGTGCAGGTGTTTTGCCAAACAGATTCCTTTAAGAGTCACACAGGTGCCATTTCAGCACGGTGACACTAATCTGGTGGCATTAAACCAGATTCATTAATGCTGGCTGAGGATGAAGGAAATCAGAAAACTTTTAAGAAGAGAAAGTTTTCTATTCTGTACTAGCTTGTATAAATATTGGGCTGAAATTTCCTTAACCACTTTAATTTTAAAAAGTGAGACTTGATCAGCTTTAGACATGAAAACAGAGTCAAGTAGCAGTAAATAAAGCCTGATTGATCCATCACCTTCTGCAGTGCTGGCTTTGATTAGGCAGGTGTGAATATTAGCATGGAATTGAGTCTGCAGTACCTCATGGATACCTGGGAAAGAGCTTTATGATGAAAGGGTGAAGTGATTGTTTTGTTTCCTGAGACAGAATTACTGTTATGTTTCATGTTTTTCAGCGTCTGTGGTCTGCTGGAAGGTAGTTATCAAGCAGGTAGTAGGAAAGCCTCATGTTATTAGACATAAACGTGGGGCCTGGAGAAGAGAAATGACAATCCAGCACCAGTTGTACTTTTGTTCAGAGAGCTGGCTGCAAGAATGCCATCACTGCCTGTTTTATGCCAGTGTGAAGGAGCTCATATTGGCTCATCTGAAGAAGGAAAACCAGAAACAAACTCTTTAAAATTTCTGTACAAAGGTAGAATTAGTTGAAGTATTGGTGTTGAATGCTACTAAAGAAAGCAATCTTAGCCAGAGAGCACAGAGTTCCTCTTTCATGTGGAAAAAGATACTGATGGTAATTTTTTGAATGAGTTTAAATGCATCTTACTGTTCTTTGTAAAATTTGATACTTATTTTGTTTTATTTGAGGAAGAAATTTCTTCTTTTTTCAGTCTAAAACTTTCACGCCAATAGAATATTTCTGTCACATGGGCAATACACATTTGCTGTAAGTCACTGGCTACCACACTTAAAACATTCTTGGGTGTCTGTAGTCACTTTGAGGTATTTTAGAATGAAAAGGCTGGGTTTTCAGGCTGCCAGACCTGGAGCTTAGGTAGGAAAACTGCTGGGAAGTTTTCCAGTTCTGCATCTCTGCTGAGATCTGGGCAGTGCTGAGAATGAGTAGCTTGGCCATGGCACTGGTGGGCTCTAAAGCTTTCTGTTGGCACGTGCCAGTCAGAGAGAGCTGAGCTAGGGGGTTCTGGAGCACTCTGCTGGCACAGTCCCACGGGAGTTTGTCACTCCTCTCCTCTCCCTGGTTGTGTCTCAGAATGGAGTGGTGCTTTCGGGTGGTTTGTGTTGTGCTTGTGGAACTGAAAGGGGGACCAGGAGCAGTTCCTGGAATGCACAGGCAGTGTGCTCTCGAGATGGAGGAGCTGTGTGTGCACAGCTCTCAGCTCACACCTTGGCTCCTTGGCACCAGCCTGCCCTAGCTTGCTGTACTGCCTTCTCTGCTTGATTCCAAAATGAGGGATTGCCTTTTCTATTTTTCCTGCTTATAAAAAACACCTTCAGCCAAAGATCAAGAAGAAGGAAGTAAGGAAACAAAATACTGGTTAAATCCTGCATTTTTAGGGAAGCAGTAGATATTCCCATCATTTTAAAACTTTCTTCTTTTTATTCAGTGCTAACCAGAATAAATCATGTTTCATTTTCCCCCAAGGCTGTGAAACAATAGAGGTTCTCTTGTCTCAGATGCTGCAGATTGTTGTGCAAACCTGCCAGCACTGGGTCTAGAGTGTGCAAGCACTGCCCCTGTCAGCCAAGGCTGGCCAGGGTTGGAGTTTGCCGTGGTGTTCAGCCACAGTGCCTGCACAAGGTGAGGGTGGGAGTCTGTGTTCCTGCCCCCCATCCTCTGTGCCTTGGGTTTGGTTTAACCAGGGAGGTGATTGAACAGGAGCGTTGGGGTGTGTGGGTGATTGAGGGGCCAACTTGAAACACAGCTGTAAGAAAGCCACCCCCAGAGTGTGCCAAGGCATTTCTGCAGGCCAGCCCTGCCTTTCTGCTTTGTGTGCAGGGCCTGAGATCCTCTGGGCCAGCCAATGTCTTACCAGCCTCCAATTCAGTAAGAAATTGGCCTTTTGTTGCTCTCTGAAGAGTTGCTTGTTTACAAAATTGATTAAACAATTTTTTATTAGAGTTTTGGGGTTTGTAGTTCTATGATTTTCGTTTGTGGTGTTTTCTGTGTTTGTTGGTGCTTTTTTCCAGTGGAAACATTTAAGCTCCCACGTTCTAGATGTGAAAGAGTTGAGAAAATGCACTGGTGATTAGCCTGCATTCCTTAAAATCTGTGCTTTTGATTTCTTTCCCAGTAAGCTGGTATAACTCACATGGGTTTTTTTGTGCTTTCTAGTTTGTTAAATAAGCAATTTGTAGTGGAGCTTAATAAAGCTTGAGGACCATTGTGATGGAACATGTGCATGGTTGTTCATCCTCTAAGATGTAGATCAATAGAACAGTCAGTATTTTGTGTCAAACAGATTGTTGTCCTCAGGAACCTGTGAAGAAGACATGAGGTGAGGGGAGGATAGGCCCAGAGTTTCCTTGTGACCTGTGTTGTGCCCAGCTGTTTTCTGGGGTTGTGCAGCAGAAGAGCCAAGTTCCAGCTTGGGAGGGAGGTGAGGGTCAAGGTCTTCAAAGGCGTGAGCCAGCTGCTTGTTGTGCTTCTAAGGGAGGGAATTAATGTCTGCCAAGAGAGAAAATGAATGCCAGCTTCTGGCAGGGACACTGCAGTGTGTGCTCTTGAAGAGAAGAGCCTTTCTCAGGGTTGGGGGGAAAGTGGTGTTTCCTGGTTTGGTGCCTGTCCTTGTGGTCAGTCTCAAATTCAAAGACAGTTCGATTCCAGCGTGCTTTGCTTGACCAAGTCAGGCAGATAATGCTTCTGATACCTGCCCTTATCAAAGCAGAAGAGCTCAATCACTGTGATGGGTGGTGTGTTGGTCACCTATGCTATAGTCAGGAGTCAGGAGGTTTTAATTTGACATTAAATGGGGGGGAAATGGTATACAAGACAATTTTCTCCAAATTGAAACTTAGAAAAGATAAGGAACACTACTTGACACAGCAACCACAAAAGCTGGGAAATTACAAATTACAGATATTAGTCATTCTTTACTGGCAAGGGGAGGCAATAAAAACCCCAGATGTTCAAATATGGTGTGGCAAATAAAGTGACTTTTCTTCATAGAGGAGGCAGCAGTGGTAGGATCTGTTCATCTCGAAAATGTTGTGTGTGATGAGCAGACACCAGTGGACTGCCCTTTTGAGAAAGTTTTGTCATGCACAAAATTCTTCCATTCATTTGATAATAACTTGTTACTAAAACTGTAGAGTTGGTCTCCTTCTCCACATTTTCTCTGGCTAGACTCTGGGCATGAGAAATGATCTGTCTTTCTGACTTTCAAAATTTCAGCCCTTTGTTATGGCAACTCTTTCACCCATGAGAAAAACTCGGGCAGACCTTGAGATCTGCCCAATTTTTTGGGTATGACAATTAGCCAGAAGATTTGCTTAGACTGCATATAATGAGGAATGGTACCCCCTTGAATGAGGTTAAGTGATGTGGTGTTTAAACAATTAGAAGATATTATTAAAAACTTTTATAAGTAGAGTGATGTCTGTTCAGTGCATGGAAGCATTCCAGACAGAAAGGAAGGTAGGAGGCTGTGCTAGATGAATCTCTTGACAGGCTGTTTTTTCAGAGATTTTTCTGTGGACCAAAGAATATGAAAGCTGTGTTTAAAAATTTAAAGCCTTGATATGTTCCAGTTCTCTGGAGCAGCAGAAGGAAGAAGCATTTTACAGTGCTATAATTCCCTATCCAGCAGCTCTTTCAATTAAGATGTTCATGACAGCTGTTTGTACTTGATGGAATGCACAAAGACTTGGTCATTAATTATTGCATTTCCCCCCAGTTATTATTTGTATTCAGTGGGTCAGGTGGTTATGGTGCTGCTCTTGTCACTGCAGTAAATGGACTTTAACTTCCCTGAGAAAACCCCCATCCAAACCCTTTCCCCCTCCCTTTTTATCTTTCCAGAGGCTTAGAATTTTGTAGGAAAAATATTCAACAGCAGTGAGTTATGGAGCTTTTTTCCCTAATGCAGTCATTTAACAACTTGCAGCTGGCAGTGATCCCATCCACCTTAATCCTCTTCACACTTTGCAAGCAGTCAGCCGAGAGCAAGAGAGCACTGGGGCTTAATAGACTGCAGTGTTTGAACCATGGCATTTATGTTCAGCTCCAGAACTGGCCCTAAGTGCCTAGTAAACCCTACAGCTTTGCTTTCATTAATTAGAGACTCCCTTCCACTGATTTGTGGAAAGCGTTGGCCAGCGTGTTCTTTCAGCTCAGTAAATATTTGTACGAGTCGTGTATGATTTTTAGTAATGAATACAGCTCATTTTCAGGCCTTCCAAAGGAGACTCTTTCCAAATATTAACAAATTCCTTGTCTGACCTGTGCTGGACATGGCAATTCAGGTTACAAAAAGTTAAATATAAATCTTGTCTGGTTTTGAAGATTTTTTTTTCCTGAATTCCACTTTGCCATGTCATCCTTTTTCATTACATTTGCCAGAAACTTGAGGGGAAAATGGAACAAACCCCACAAACAAACGAACAATGGGTAGCTATTACTAATTTAAACCAACTGGCTACTGCTGTCATGTATCTGTCAGCTGAGTGTTGTGCCATGATGCTGCTCATTAGAAACCTATCAGGACATGTTTATATGAGTTTTCTGGAATGTATTAGCACCTTTCAAACTTGGTTGTGTTTGTCCTCACCAATAGAATCCCTGTGAGGCAATGTTACCCCTGTAATGCAGGTTGAACCAGAAATTGAATTCCTGGCTCGTGGGCACATCCAAATCCTTGCCTTGGATGCACTGACCAAATTGTGTGGGAAAATACCCATCCAACTATTCACAGATATGGAAATGCACAAATGAACGTGAGCACAGAAACATCAAATTCCATCTTGGAAATATCCCTGGAGTTACTTGGAGAGTTGAGCCAATGCTCTTAGTTAGTTGTTACTGGGTTTGTGCTTTCAAAGTTCTCCCACCTTACCTTTTGGGTTCTTTTTTGGTTGTCTCTCCTGTCTCCTTCTCTTACCTTTTGTTTCAATGCCTGGTTGCATCTGTGCAGTGCTGATGTTAGCAGCTAATGTTATTTTTATGTCAAGTGTCTTAGGCAGGAGTTTCTCTAAGCTTCTCATTCTTTAATGTACGCAATTTGGAGATAAGAGAAAACAAAAATACCTTGACTCCGAAAGTATTGGTGGAGCACTTAGTGCACATTTTCCTGGGGTTACTTGGGTTAGCATAAATATTTGGACATGAGAGAATGCTAAACTAAGTCTGTCCAGTTTACTGTACTGTGGTGAGATAAACCCATAGTAATATTTCTTAACAAATAATTTCTAAGGCAGCAAAGCCTCCTATTTAAGGCTGTAGAACACAAAAGCCACTTGGAGATATCCCATCACTTTTTAATGCATACCTTGATATAACTGCAATGAGAATGAGTAATTAATTTCTTTTTAGTGTAGCTCATCCTACTTGTTTTTTCCTTGATCAGTTTATTCATGTATTAACTGGTAGAGGTGTTTACCCAGAGCTGTAGGCAGGCTGTATTATCTCCAAAGTGAGCATGATAAGGCACATGCCAAAGCACCCAGTGTGAGCCAGCAGGCCAGGGTGTGCTGGGCTTCATCCCATGCTGGCCACGTGGCAGTGAATGGGTGGGCTCTGGCATGTGCAGTGTGTGGTGGTCCCACAGCATCTCAGAGTCCCTCAGCTCGGAAGTCCTCTTTGAAAACAGCTGAAACCCCCAACACATTTCATTAGCTGGTGCCAAACCTGACAGCAGCCAGGTGTGAAAAAGGGGAGTGCTGGCAGTGTTGCAGGAAGTACGCACGGCAGTGGTGATTTCAGTTTTCCCAGGAACAGGTAAGGAAAGTGAATCTTCAGCTACTACCAAGTGTTTGATGTACAGAGGTATCATTCACACTTCTGTCTGCAGGCTACAGGAACTCCAGGCACCTTAATTAGGTACCTAAACTTCAGCTGAGCTGCCCTTCCTTTCCTTATGGCCCAGCTGCAGCAGCTCAGGGTTAGCGGGGGCACATGGGCATGATGGATTTCCAGGCTGGGAATGGGCAGTGCTCAGCTCATGACCCAACTGAGAGCTGCCAGGGATCCTCCTGGCTGTGAATCCTCCTGGCAGCCCTTGCTCTGATATCCAGCTAGGGATCACATTTCAGCCAGTACAACTCTTGTGTTGCTACACTTTACTGTTCTGATATAGGTAGTGGCTAAATTTTCTGTGTTCTCCAAACAGTCATAAACTTACCTGTAAGGATAATCATCTGTCATTTCAGATTTTTAAAACTGAAGGCTTTTTTAATAAATTACACTCTTCCTGTATTTTGCCTTGTTAAGAATAAGAGGAACAGTTTTGTTGAAGTTGCTTACTGTTTGGTACTATCTTACATGAACTGTGTTTTAGTGCAGGAAATGCAGGAGATCTGGAGCAGGTGTCATGTTCTCACTGACCATGCATTCTGCACTGCCAGCTGCATTCAGGGCTCTGTTGACTACAGCTGGCTGTTGCCTTGACCCCTTCAGAGAGACCAACACTTCACTGCTTAAAATGCAGGATGTCATTTAAGCAGTTGAAATGTTTAGATGAGAGGTTTTGTTTTTTTTTAAATCAATGAGCCAGCTTGTGAGTTAAAGCCAGTTCTCTTGATGAATAAGCCTGAAGAGCTCTCACCCCACCTTACATCTCGTTCATGCTGCTGTGAGAGCAGAGGCAGGGGAGACATTTGCCCTGCTGCAGCTTGTTGGATCAAAGAGAACCCTTTGGTAGCAAATGTTGTCACTGCAGCAACTTTTGCAAGCACTAAATTTACTTATGAGAAGTTCTTTTTTAATTGCCCCAGGACAACCCTTTGCATGTCATGCTTTTGCCTGGGGAAAGTTTTTTATATGGAAATACTTTTTGTTTTCCTAAGATGGTATAGAGGATGTCTAGAGTTTGTCAAGCCAATTGATCCTCCAGGGAATGTGCTGACTTTGAGCATGTATGGAGGATTTTTAAAGCAGCTGAGCAAAATCCCTTCTCAGATGAGATGCTTTCTGTTTTGTCAGTTAAGAGCATCTTCAAATCGAAATAGCTCAAACATAATCAAATCTCCCTTGCTCAATCCCTTGCCTTCCCCTCCCAGCCCCCTACACAAGCCATCCCCAAAAGGATAATCCTGGCAGTGATGTCATTAGAATGAATTTACAGGCCAGTGCTCAATTTTCTTGTCTTGAGCTTCAGTTGCTAATAGTGCTGAAAGTGAGCTGTGTATGTAAAGGAGTAAGGTTATGCCTTTTCCACCACCCTTATTTAATTTCCCTGGAGCCCTGAGAATAAATAATGTGGATTATTTGGATATTTTCATGCCTTTTTTTTTTTAACTGGTACACAGCTTCATATTGCTTCCAAACATTTGTAAAAGCTCTTGCTGTATTCATGAGGGAATCCTTGTCTTCAGGGAACAGAAGGTTTAAGGAAAGAATTTTGCTGGCTAAATGTGGTTTTGGTAGGTGTTGTAAACAGTGGTATAAAATACAGAATAGACTAAAAATTATTTTAACAACATTTCCTGTTTTCTCAAAATAATTTTTTTTTATTGTGACTTTCCCCAATGATTTTGAGCTCCACAGAATATTTTGTGAGGATTACGAAGCATGAATGAATAAAATTGATCTAAACATATCAAGAATCAGAATCTATTAAAAAAGCATTATCATAAGGACTGGTAAGGCACAGAGGAACAAACAGGCTGAATTAACCTGTTGGTAGGAGATGCCAATATGTAGGCACGGTGCAGATTTGTGCCCTGCTTGCACAGGGAGTTGCTGGCAGGGCTGCAGGGTGAGTGCATCCCTGAGGCCTCAGTGCTCCAGCCCTGCTGTGTCACTCACAGCAGTGACGCCAAGGGGTCCCTTCCCTCAGCCCTGGCTGTCAGGACAGACAAACAGGACACCTTCCCTGATTCAGTGCACAGAGGGGAAAAAGGCTAAAGTCAGGCTGAAACGTGTGCTGGAAGCAGAATTTTTGCTTGGGGCTTTTATCTAAAATTAACTTTCTTTTTTCAGTGCCAAGTTGATGTGCTTATTGAAGGTGGTAAATATGTGCTTGAGGTACTCTGCTGTCTTTTGAGTGTAATGTATAAAAGACAAGAAACCTTTCAGATCTGAAAGAACTCAGGACTGACTTGGCCAGACCATATGGAAGTTGGTGGGGCTGCCTTGCCAATCCCATCCCCAGAGTGAAGCCTGCATGCATTGCAGTGGGAAATTGCAGTTTGGCAGTGGGAAATTGTGATTTTGCAGTGGGAAATTGTGATTTTGTAGTGGTGGGAGGCAGGGTTTGCTGCCCTCCCAGCCAGCAAACAGGAACACAATTCCCTGTTGGCAGAGCTGCCAGCACACAGCAGTACCAAGTGCTGAGTCCCACATTCCAGGTGGTGGTAGCTGTGGTGTGATCACTGGCATTCTGTACAGCACATGTCTCTGTGCAATCTTTTAGGACACTTCTTAACCTTTTCTTCCCTTCTCCATCCACAGCAGGCATTTTGAGTAGAGCTTCCCAGAAAAGCTTCATTTCCTCATGGAAGATCTTTCCTACTTAATGGAAAGTTGCTGCTAGGTCCAGGATCCTGGGAAGCACAACCATTAACCTTGCCATACAATTACAGCCATACCAGAGCCCTAATGTAAGTGAAAATTACATCAGGCTGGTATTTGTGCTCTCTAATCCTGTTGTTACAGTAAACAAAACTTTACCATACTGTAATAAAAAGTGCTGTGAAGTAAATATGTCATTTTGGGGGCACTGGTTTGGCTTGTCTTCTTGGGATCCTCCTGAGATAGTAAACATCTCTTTTTAGGGGGTAAAGAGGAAATCCACTCCATTCTACCTTGTTTTATGGCTTGATTCAGTGTAATTCACATACCTCATGGCACTTTCATTACAAAAATTCTAAACCATACTTTAGGTCAAGGGCATATTAACACCTTCTGTTTCTTAATTGTGAGCTGCATTTGAGCTCTGCAGCACAACCCTCTCTGTAAAGGAATTAGGCTTTCCCAGTAGCCCCTGGCTACAGGACAGGTTTTGGCTGTCCTGTGCATCACCAGCCCTGACAGCAGGGAGTGAGCACTGCAAAACTGTCAGCACCCTAAACACACACAGGCAAAGCCAGTGATGCTCCTTAATGGGAATGAGAAAAGAACACCCCTGAAAAGTGAGTGTCCATCCAAACTCAGAGTTGTTATGCTAAATAAATGTAGTTAGGTGACAATTTAATGCCACTAATTCTGTTTAGATTTGTAGCAAATATGAGCAATTGGCCCTGTCTTTAGAAAAAATGCATAATGTTAGGGACTTTTCATTTGAGACTTGTTTCCATCTATTAATTCTGATTTCTTCAGTCACCCAGTAGGGCTTAGATACTTTTTCTATACGTGAGCATTTAAAATCAGGAAAGAATAGCCTGCTCTTTGACAGACCTTGAGGAAGGTCATAGTTTTCATTTTTATTGCTGGCACTGAAAGTGCAAGGTGAGTGAAACTTAACAATGCCTGTGACTTCTGTTGTGCCATAGTATTAAATAACTGTTAAAAAGGAGCAACAAGTGCAGCATTCACAAGTAGCTAAGAGGGAATTAGAAATTTGTCAAACTCCTGTCAAGAAATGTAGTTCACATAAGGAGCAACCAGTTTATTAATTTTGCTGGAGTCGACAGACTTTTCTCCAGAGTGTTCTCCACTTTCCTGAAATAAGTTTAGTGATTTAAACTCAACTCTCCAGGGATCCTGGCTCTGAAGGAGTCTGAAATGTTGAAGTGCTACTTGTGCTATATTCAAGTCTCGAATTTTGCATGAGCTTCTAGCACAAATCCTTCTCTCTCCCTGTTTTCCCCTCATTCATCACAGCTGTTGAAGACATAATAGAATCTTACTTCTTTTCCTCAGGAGAGCAAAGCAATGAGAAGTTGAGACTCGACCTCAGTATATTTTGATATTAAAAAAAAAGAGAGACTTACTGTGATAGGAGACAACCTCACAAGAATACTCAAAGGCAAATGTACAAACACTTTGGAGTGAAAGTATTCTGGGACTGATAATGTGTGAGGAATTGATTGTTCTAGATCACAAATATTACCTTATAAATACTTTGCAGAAAAGCAGAGCAAAGAAAATATGATCTGTATTCAAAACATTGATCACCTTTCAAATAAACTTAAAATAATCTGGTTATATCAGGAACCTGATCCCCAAAGCTGGCTCCATTTGATGCATAATGGGCCAGTTTTATCCAAGATGTTAAAGAGATGAAAGTCATTGTGGTGAGCAAAGGAATTTAGCCAGCCTTGATTTTGAAAGGGGTTGCAGGGAGGAATATCCACCATATGAGACAGCTGTCATTTTAAATCCCATAGAAATCTACAAAACAACACTGAATCCTCTGTAGTCAGTGCGGGATTATCTGTTTGACACTACAACAACAGATGATTTGAAGAACATTCAATAAACATTTATTTTCTGTGTATTCATTGTGAGTTCTTAGCACATAATAATGCTGTGTCTGTAGCACAATTACAGGAGCTACTTCTAAAACAGAGGCCAAAATTTGATTTCTAAAATATATGTGGGTAGCAGTATGAGCTGCACATTAAAATTCTGGTGCTCAGACACGTTAGATTGGTTATTTTGTAGTATCTCAGTCATCTTGATGAAGTCATGAACTGATTGTGAAAGATGCAGTGAGAAAATTCTTGCTTGGGGAGTTTTTAAATGAAGATTGCTGCTATAAGGCAGGCAGCCCAGTTTATAAATACATGACTTGTAGTTACGTAACTGCTTAGCTGCTGTTTCTTTTCTGTAAACTGCAGATAGGGTTTGGGGTTTGGGGATATATAAGCACTAACTTGATGATGGGTAGTACTGCAAAAAAGCCAACCCAGTAACACCAAGGAAAACACTCTACCATGGTAGTTGCTTGCATTTTTAGTGTGGGATGAATCTTAGTATTTTGAGATTTGCCTGAGTGTCGTTGTTGGGGTTTTTTTGTTCATTTGTACTTTTTTTCCTGAATTCCTCACATCTTTGCAGAGATTACATCTCTGCCTGTAGTCAGCCACAAGAGTGACTTGGTCCAGTGCCATTGCCCAGGTTGATTGTCAGTTAGAGAAGGAATTGACCAAAAACAAAAAAAATGCTGCTAGCTTGCAAGCAGCTCACCTTGTATGATATTCCTGCTTGTACTCCAAAGTGAACCTGGACTTTATTGTGGCTAAATTTGGATCAGAGATGTCCCGGAGTGACTTGGATGTCAGAGCAAATGGGGCTGATAAATCACTTGGTGATGTCCTTCACCCGTGCTTGGCAGAGAAGCCCCCTCAGTGCATTGGGGATTGTGCTGCTCCAAATGCCATCTCTCAGGTAAATACACAGCAAGTACATATACAGTGAGTTCCAGTTATTTTCTAACTTTCCTGCATCCTGTTTCATCCCAAGTTTGTAACCTGGCCAGCCTCTCTCCACTGCCATCAGCATTGTACATTTGGAAAGCCCGTGGATCTGTTTGTCATTGTAATGATCATCATCACAGAGCTGGCCAGGCAGTATTTGTTAGTAGAACAGTAGGAACTACTAAAATTTATTTATTATTATTAATTAAATTGTTATTCTGTGCCTGTGGCACAGAAAAAACTTAGTGGCAAGGTGCTCTTCTCCTTGGTGTTGGCAACTTGGTGATACAAATAATATTTGTCCATTGTCTGCTCTTTGTGTGCAGTTAAAACTCTGAAGCTGAACATTTGGTTTGACGTGGGTTAAGAACATCCTTGATGTATCCTACTGTGATTCCATGAGGAATTTGCCAGGAATTGCCTGCCATACACCATCACCACTGGCTGCAAGGGGCACAAACAAGTAGCATTTTTGTTTGGCCACACAAAAGTATTGCTCTGCTTTGAATACGTGAATAAATTGACAGTGGTTCTCTCTTTTCACTGAGGAGTGTACAAATTTCATGTCTCACAGAAGAGTGTTAGAAGAATTGTTATCTATAGGTTTTAAGCAGACATATTTTGCTTATTTTTAAGAACTTGAACATTTTTTTTAATGGTTATTCCTGAGAACCAAGCAGTTAAGACTAATGTTTGAACTGGTAATGAGTTTTTGAATTTTGAACTGACAGCAGTGTTGATGATCTCTTTATTTAAAGAGAAGAAAACCTATTTGACTAAGATCAGAAGGAGGGAAAACACTTGGATATAACTCAACACAGGTCATCTTGCAGCCCATCTACTGACTGACTGCTTTCCATGCCAGCATTGGCAGAGTTTTATTGTCATATCCTACTTATGGACAACTCATGGACAGGTTTTCTTCTGGTCAGACATTTCCCTGGTTGTCTCAGAAGGGTCTGTGAGAGCATAGAAGATCAATGGATGCATTAAAACCAGCAGCTTTTATTGGAAGATATGATAGGGTAGAAAAATTTTATCTGGAAGCGTGTTCTACCAGAAAACCATTTTTTTCCTTGCCTGATGTAAGAAGTCCATCAGATAATTTTAAATTATAATGCAACATGTTGAGCTTTGTGATGTTCTTAAATAATGAATGAATATTACACAAATAGTGAGTAAAAAGGACTGCAGCCCTTTGATTTTGTTACACTTTGGTTTTGTTTGCATACTGAAGGAGCTTCAGCAGTTTGTGAGGGTGTTCACGTGGCAGATCTTGTACCTGAAGGCACAGAATTGGGGCATTGAGGCTTCCCTTATCTCCCATCTAGAGGGACTGCCTCGAGGTGAGGGCTGGTGGAATCGGGACTGCTGCAGCCCTGTGGTTGTTATCTCAGCTCTATCTCAGGTCCTGGGCCTCTCTCTGAGAATTTCAGTTCTGCTGGAAGGACAGTTTGATTTCAGGCTCGGTTGGCCTGAGGTAACGCACAGGAAGACAGCCCCCACCCTCCACTTTGTTTGTAGCTTGGCAGTTTTCTGGATTTTATGGAAATACCCTGAACTCTTGGAGGCCAGGCTCATGCTTTTAAATGTGAGGTTGTCAGTAGTCTTGAACAAAGCAGCCTGAAAGGCTTTGATAGGAGCAATGTTTAAGTGAAATGTTGCTTTGAAATGACTTGAAAAGTGTCCTTGGATGAGATGTCTGATGGGGGGAGATGTGGGAGAGCAGACAAGTGAAAAATAATTTTATTCTTCAGAGTGGAGGAGCAAAGCCCCATCCCTGCCTGTGCAGGGGTGTGCACTGGGGGGACTCCAGCACACACATGGACACATGCAGGTGTGGCTGATTGTGGGGACCCCAGCACACACATGGACACATGCAGGTGTGGCTGTTTGATTGTGGGGACTCCAGCACACACATGGACACATGCAGGTGTGGCTGCTTGATTGTGGGGACTCCAGCACACACATGGACACATGCAGGTGTGGCTGCTTGATTGTGGGGACTCCAGCACACACATGGACACATGCAGGTGTGGCTGATTGTGGGGACCCCAGCACACACATGGACACATGCAGGTGTGGCTGTTTGATTGTGGGGACTCCAGCACACACATGGACACATGCAGGTGTGGCTGCTGCTGCTCCTCCCAGTATCAGCAAGCAGAGAGTTTGCACAAATGGTGCTGCTTGTGTCACCCTCACACCTGCTGGGACATTTTCTCTGGCCAGGCCACCCTGAGGCAGGACTGCAGGCAGTGAGGGGTGGCCAGCAGTGAGGATTGGCTGTGGGGCCATGGCTCAGGGATAAAACTGGCACTGGTAGGCCATGGACTCAGTCATCTTGGAGGTCTTTTCCAGCCTAAATGATTCCATGATTGATTCCCCTCAGGACACTGCACACGTTGCAGAGCTTCTTGCCCTTATCTGGAATGTGAGTTAAACAAATTGTTCCTATTAATGTGCTGATAGGACAGAGCCTCAGCTGAAGGGGACTCTGTTCTTTGAATGTCACAGGAAGGAACAAGTGCAGTGCCCACAGGGGTGTCTGCCATGCTCCTGCCAAGGCTCTTCTGTCGCTGATAAACTCTGGGAAATGGGCTTGAGCAAAGATACAGCACTCAGAAAGTCTGGGACTGCTTTTAGGAAATGCTGGGCTTGCTCACACCCTGTTTGTCCATCCCAAGGACTGGAGGGGCTTGTTTGGGTTTGTGCAGCTTTGTACATTGGCCTGGACTCTGGCCATGGAACTGTGCTGCTCTGCAAGGCTGGTGTGAAATCCTTGTGATTCACTCACTCAGTTGTGCAACAAGGAGACATTAAAACAAAGCTGATCCGTGGTCTTCCTCTAAAGGCTCCTGCTGGACAGTCCTACATACAGTTCTGAACTATCTCTGATTTCTAGTGTGTGGAATACAGTGTAAATGTGGGATGGATATGTCATCTGCTCTCTGGTGGCATTTGTCATGTAAGAACATTATGGCTGATAATGCAGATTCTTTGTTATTTTTTCCTAATGTAAGACACTCTTTATTTGTGAGGACAAAAATATATTAACACTCAGAGGGACTCTCAGTGAGGTTGTGCAAGAAGGAAGAAATGTTTAAAGTTCATATTGGGAGCAGTTTTGTATCAGAAAATCAGTTTGGAGTCTGTTAAGAATTCTTTATTTGGGAAAAGTCTAGGAAGAGCAGGGAATTCTTGTAGCTGCCAGTTGCACAGTGACAGCTCAGGACAGTGGTGACTGCTCTCTTATGAATACTCTAACTTTGAAAGAAGCCATATGTATTCACATTTTCACAGGTACTACTCTCACTTTAAAGGTAGGGGAGGCTGTCAGCTGCTGAAAAATGAAATCATAAAATGCCTGGATGATGCAGGAAGTCACTCTCAGAAGTAGGATGCCAGTCTGAATTCCAAGGGCTAAAAAAGTCATCTACCTCACTAAAATAATGTCAAAACATTTTAAAAACATCCTTGGGGTTTTTAATCTGTTTCTTTCAAATACTTTGTATCTGTATTTGAGTAAATTTTCCAGAACACAATTTTTTATTTTTTTCTGTAGCTAATTCAGATATAACCACATGATTCAAGAGTAATACTAAAGCAACCCTTAAAAATATAGCTGTGAATAATTTGTTGCTAGAACTTAGGTACAAGGAAGAGCTATGAATCTTAGGATAGGAGCACAGATAGATAGAATCTATCTATTCTATCCTAGATAGAAAAAAACATGGGTTTTTTTCAGTACAGAAGCACTTAGGTCAACATTGATTCCTCTGACCTTGTTATATACCTATAGACTTGAGAATGTGATTGATCTAGACTTGGTGAAAAATCCTAGAACCTTGTTTCACATGGTAAGCTCTTTTTCCTTTTCAATAAAAGATGTGAAAAAGTCTGGGAAAATCTGGAATGTTTAAAAACTTATGTCATCAAATTTTAAGTTGAGGGATTTTTTTAAAAAGAGACATTTAGGTTTTACTTTGGAGGGGTGGTGTCATAATTTTGGAAAGCTTTCTTGTCCATACATGCCTAGTGGCTCTTGTCCTTGATCCATGCTAGCCTAGAATCTAATTTTAATTTTTTCTTGAGTGAACTGTGAGCAGTAGGGTCTAGTTTTGAAACAAAATAGTGAAATTACTTGGAGTACTTTCAGTAGTGTGTGCTGATCATCATTAACAGCTCCTCTGTCCTAGACAAGGATACTGTTTTGCTACATGATTTTATTTCAGATGTCAATTCATTTAAGTTGTGTTTGCAGTATTTGAATATGTGTTATTTCACCTTGGTCAGTGTAAACAATAACCCCAAGGATCACAAAATTCCTTCAAGCCAGAGCTCCATAGACTTAAATAGAAACCACTGTTAAAGTTTGTGAGAGAATAAACTCCTTTCTGAATACACCTAAATCTGTTATTCTGCCTTGCTAGGTTCTCTGCAAGTGTCCCAGTGTTGCACATAATCTTCTGCCATAATTGCCAGCTTGGTGTGGTGACAGTAAAGAGGAACTGGAGTGACAGGATGAAACACAGTGGGATCCAAGCTTGTAATATGTTTTCTTTCTGATTGTACACAATATGTCAGGCAGGAGGCTTACAGTTTAAAATTTTAAGGTTTGGGGTTTTTTCCCCCTGGGATTTCCAATCCATCCTAAAATGCCTAAGTTCCAAAATATGCTAGGGGTATAATGCTGGCCTGAGGGGAGGGTAGGAGAAAGTTAAAAAATCCCAAACCTGTATTGATGCACACACCCACGTGTGCAAAGCATCTCCTGCCCAGAGCATCTGCAGAATGTCATCAGAGCAGTGTTCATCACCTGCCTGGGACACAGAGAGCAGCCAGAGCAAACTCGGTGCTGCTTAACACAACTCCTGGAGAGGAGCTGGGAGCTCTGCTGGTGATGCCTGTGTTTATCCATCCACACTTCTGAGGGACAGTTTTCTTGGAGGTTTAAGAAAATTGTACTCAAGAATATTCTTCTTTGATATTTTGCAGAGTAATGTATTCTGCCAGACAAAGACCTTTTTACTTATCTTTCTGTACATCAAAGTGTGATTTCCCCTTGAAATGCGGGGAGCTGACAACTGTACAACAGCAGCAGGGATCTGGGTTCACAGAGTAAGCAGTGTTTCATTGTGCTGCTTTATTTGGATGGGCAACTGTGAGAAATAGCTTATGATGTATAAAATATCTGAGTCTCTTTTTATACTTTAAGACATTGTTATCTCTATTTGAAGTTGGCTAGTGAAGGTCAGTCAGGCTAACTGCCTGCAAAAGAATATCCTGTCTCTGTTGGTAGATACTCTTTTCAAAGTTCATTGCATCCAGCAAGCTATTTTTGTAAATACCACCCATCATGGCAAATTACATACTGTTAGTGGGAGGGGAAAGGCAATGGTGCTGAAGTTCTTTTCATTTAAAAAAAAATCAATTGTTGTTGTAAAGAGCATTGCATAGCCACGATGAAAAGCGTCAGAAGTTAATTTGTTTCAGATTTGGTGTTGATGAGGAATGTCAAATTGCACTGCGGAAGTGATGCACTCTGTGATAACTGTAATACTGAAACTTTCACTCACTGATAACCATGGCACTGATAGATTGTGATATTTTCATGACATTTCCTTTGCTTTACTTTGAAGTCTAGTTGGTTAAGTCAGGAAGTCTTTCTGTATTAGCAACACTGAAGTTACAGTGTTGTTTCTTCACCTCTTTATTTTTTTTTATATTTGTTGTTCAGAGATTATGGAATGCTGGCAGTGTAGGAGAGTGCTAATACTGGCAAGCAGTCACTCACTTCTCCAACCTATCACATTTTGAAATAAAACCCATTTAAAAATGGGATTTTTTTTACTAACTGACATTTTTTAAAGAATCAGTAACTTCTTTGTGCTCTGCTTATTAAAAATAAGTCTGTCTTTCAGTGGTGTGTTGGGTTTAGTTTTATTCTGTGGGGTCTACTCAAACACCATACTCTACTACATAAAGTGATGGTCCTGCCTTAGAAATATTTACCAACATGAGCAATCCTTGGTAATTGTGCTTGATCTTGTGAAGAAAATTCCTGGTGTGTGCTGGACTTGCAGAATTGGTTTCTCAAGAGACCCTGTTGATTTTGGGAGCTGATGCATTGGCTGCACAGGAGAGGCATTCACATGTAGATGCAGGTGGGATGTAGCACTGGCCCAGAGAGAGGCAGAGTCCTCTAACTCCCCCTTTTCACATTAAATGGTTTTCTGACTGATTTTTATTTCCACAAACACTCATTTCTAGGTTATTATTGCCTACCTGAATAGCAGTCATGGGCTTCCTGCAGTGCAACTAAACCTGATCACAGTGTTGCATCTTCCATGTTTATATTTAAATCACTAGTTACAATGTATCTTACAATACAAGATACATAGTATAATATGCATATAATATAATACAATCTGCAATTAATATAATATACTAAAATCTAAAATGCATTATAACTAAGATCTTACATACAATTTAATTAACTTTTGGGATATGCTGGTACCTTTTTGCTCAGTGTTGCAGCTTCAATGTTTATATTTAAATCACTAGTTATAATGTATCTTATAAGATACATAGTATAATATGCATAATGTATAATATTCATATACATATAATATACTAAAATATAAGATACATTATAAATAAGATTTTATATATAATTTAAGCAACTTTTTTGGGTATGCTGGTACCTTTTTGCTCAGTTTTTCTATAGCTTAGACTTACCTGTGTGAAAAGGAAAGCTACTTAAAACTTCATAATTTATTTTGCATCAGTGAAGATTAGTGATTAATTTAAAGGTAATCCTGTTGAACTCATTGGCAGCGTTTATATATATTTATATTTATATACATACAGCTCAAAGTAAAATACTTTGTTTTCAATGCAACCACCAGTGGAATGATGAAGGAGATGCAAAAATATCTACCTCTAAGCTGTTGCTTTAAAAGGTTATCTAAAAATATCTGCATAAACCAGCTAAAAGGTTTTACCAGATGATAATCAGTAATTATTATGGAAACATCTGATTTGGAAAAACCCACGACGCATCTCACATTAAAAAAAAAAAAAAGGTAGAAAAATCTGAGCAGTAATATTTCCATCAGTGCAGTGTTTCATGTATCAGGGAAAGTGGGTCCTCAGTCAGCGAATACAGCTCAGTCTGTTTTGTGCTGTGGCAAATCCCATTGTGAAGAGGCTGTGAGTAATCAGAAGTGACAGCATAAGCACTTTCTGTTCAGTGATTTTACAGAAAGCATTATTTTCTGAGAAACGTACACATATGGCTCCCATAATGCTGAAAGAGCACTGCTGTATCCATTTATTAGCACTAGTGTTGGGAGAGGAAGTCTTGCAAATGGTATTCAGATTTAAGACCTTTTCCTCTTTATGCATTTCCATTGCATAAAACAGCCTTAAAATCAAGGAATCAGACAGATAGGCAAGGGCAAGGCAGGAGGGTCTGCCAAGGGATGTTAGGACAGTTTGTGAAGATGAGGATGCTGATGCTCAGGGGTCACTCAAGAAGGCAAACAGCAGCAAAAATGCTCTTTTTGGTGGAAGAACCAATGGGCCAAGAGCAGCAGTAATCTCCAGTTCACAGGGTGAGCCAGACCCCTGGAAAAGCCTGGAGAGAGGGGTTTGCACTCATCCCAAGCACTGCATGAATCCCATGAATGCATTTTGATGAAGGTGCCTCAGACCTCTCTGCTCCTTCTCCCTCAGGCCCAGTTCTTGCCCTAAGCTGCTGTTCCTGTAACAGGGCTCCCCTCCTTGGCACACCCCTGTCCTGTCCTGTCCTGTCCTGTCCTGTCCCCTACCCTGAGCCAGCCAATAGTGCTGGGATTGCAATGAAAACCCAGGAAGTTTTGCTCTTACAAATTATCAATTTAAAGGATGAATTTGCCTCCTGTAGTAGATAGTTGTATCTAAAGGAATTTATTTTGTTATGCTTGGGGTTTTGTTTTGGTTTGGTTTTGTTGCTTACCTTGGCTCTACAGTTTGTGGCTGTAACAAATACGATTCCTTTGTGAGGCATGTGCAGGTTTGGCCAGGGCCTTTCAATTTGAGTTAACACACATATATAGTCAAGTTCTACTATTCTGACTTCTGTAAATTGCTTACCAGTTTTGCACATTTGCAAAACTGCCCAAAGGAACTACTGAGAACTTCGCTTCCCAAAACCTGAAGCCTCTTAACTTTTCAGGGAAAGCAAAGGTCCCAGTGCTCACACTTGTAGAGCTTGGTAGTTAAAAACCAAAATGCCAACAGCAACATAAGTGTGATTTTAAAAAAAGTCCTCATGACAGTTATGTCAAACTTGATAGCTCAATATTTGGGATTGGCACTGGGGTTTTATGTATCTATCAAAAACATTAATAATTTGAAAGCTGTTTGCTTTGGAAGTTAGCTCTGTGTTTGCAAATAAGGTGTCTTCATTTTTCTGAGTTATTGTGATTTGCTGCCTCTCTTAGATGCTCCACAACCAAGAAGCCTGAATAAGTCTATTTCCTTCCATAGTAATTTGTTTTGGAAGAGATGGTTGAAGGAGTTGGAGGGTAGCAGAGGAAATTCAGACCTCTCTTTTTCATGAATATTAAGGCAGACAATCCCAATTCCAAAATTGCATTGCAGGCCTCGATCACAAATTAAATGTTTCAAATACTTCTACTGCTTCCAGTAACCTCCTTCTCATCATCTCATAAAATTACCCCCAAGGAGAGTGAAGCTTAAATACTGATGGGTCTGAGTATGTCACCAGTTATCTACTAAAGTGGAGACAATATTGTTTGTATTCAAGCATGAATTCCAATGACATTTAACAGAGTTAATTTTATCTTTATTTGGTATTACAAATTTTGCCTCATTCTGTTCACTCTGTTGCTTTCTTTGAAATGCCTCTCAGATTTCACTGGCACTGGACCATCCTTGGTGATTGCTGCCACATGCCTGTCTAGCATGAAAACATTTTTATTACTTCAGAAAGTCAATCTTTAACGGCATGGAGATATTTGCATCTGGCTTGGAATCCTGACAAGCAATAGTCATATTGAGAGAGCTGTTTGTTTGGTTTTCATGAGCATAAGCTACAGCTTGCATTCAAGGAACTGCTTGAACTTAACAGCATAGCAAATGACTTGTGCTGCTCAGATCCCTGGGTGCTTTAATGGGAGTGGGGGAACATTTCTGGCCATGGAAAATAAAGGGGGCTTCCATAGCATTACTGGTATCTTCTTTTTGTGTCAGCTCCAGTTTGAAGCCAGCAGTGGGGAGATTTGCATTGCAGCAACCAAGCTGAAGCAATGCATGTTGAAACATTTACTGGGGAGGTGTGAGGAGAGAATGTACCACTAAAATCTTCACACAGAGGGGAGATCCTTCCACCTTGAACGTACAAATCATGGCAATTTTCATTCCTCCTTTAGAGTGGCTGCTGTGTGGCTGATAAAATAGATTAATGATGAATTATATGTCAAAAGCATTTACTCAGCGGTTGCTTTGCTAACACCGGTGTGGTTTCTTCCCTACAGGTATTTCTGTAACAAAGAAGACTCATACATGTAAGTAACACCTTTTGATTGGCCCTTCTCTCACAAATGGAATTTCTGTTAGGCCATGCTGTGGTGCTCAGACTAATTGGTGTTAGTCTGGTCTGAGAAAGCTCCATTTTAAAAATTCTGGTGTTTTTTCTGCCTTAGGGGTTTCAGTCCTCTCCCAAAGTGTTGTTGGATGTCCAATGTGTGTCTGTATATGTGGTACTCACATGTCTGTAAAGTCAGAGGACAGAAAAAGAAAGTTGTGAGGAAAGGCAGAATTCCTTACTGTACTATATCTACCTTACAGCTGGTTGATAATTAACATATCCAGAAAATGCAGGAGAAGAGAATGGTTATTTTTATATGTCTGTTACATATGCAGTATGATTCAAATCAAAATAATTTAATTGTACATCTTCTGTCTCTCCCTATGCACCAATCTGTGAGATAACTCATTCTCTGCCTGTGCTTAAGGAACTTGATGAACAACTGGAGGTTCTTGTTTTGCTCTCAACCATATAAGCAAGCAGCCCCTGTAAGTGGTGACCTTGGAAATGGCTGTGGATGTGTGCATTTACTTACATATACATTTATTCCAAATCCTCTTCAAAGACATCATTTCTGGGGATCAATTCTTATCTATCCTGCAGGGAGCTCGAAGCACAGTTCTGAGGAAAAGCTGGGATTTGTAGCTGAAGGAGTATGTTGAGATTCTTCAGATACTGTCTGTGGAGGTTTGGCAATTTGGTAGTGCAAGAATTGTACTTGCCCAGGATATGAAACAGGAGTAGGCTAAAGCTGAGGCTATTACTCCTATGAAAGCCTTCTTACAAAACAGGTGCTAGGCTGCTCAAAATTTACAAATATATATGCATTTAATGTATTTTGAAGTATTTGCACCACAGCTTCTAGGATGTCACAAAGTGTCTTACATGGCTTTCATTCGTATTTCATTCCTGGTTTTATAATACTCCTGGAGTGAAAAATCTGACTTGAGATGATGAAATCTCTCTGTGTAGAGTTAAAAAGCAGATTTGAGAATTTCAAATGAGAAGCTGATTCATGTGAGTTTTGAAATAAATTTTAAATATCTCAAACTTTTAGAGCATGATGGTCCTGCTTTGCCTCGGTGGGCTTGCTGCTTAAAGCATCCTGAGGGCCACACCCTCTTTGGCTGAGCAATGGTTTTGTTGAACTCAATGAGAGCTCCAGGCAGGCAGCTGAGGGCAGAATGTCACCCTGGTATTTTTGGGGAATGTTGGAGCTCCTGCTGACTGGCACTGGCAGCTCAGGACACTGGAGTGCTCCATGTGCCTGCAGGCCAGGCAGTGCCCAGCCTTGCCCACAGGGGCGGCCCCACGGGCCGCCCCTCTCTGGAGGTGCTGGGTGTTTGTGCCAGCTCAGTGCTGGGCTCTCTTGTGTGCAGGTGAGTGTTGGTTTGGCAATCAGCCAAACCCCCCCGGCTTTTGTACAGCAGTGCCACGAGCTGACCCACAGAACCACGGCCCCAGCTTTGGGAATTTTGCAGGGAAGATGAAGCAGTGAGCGCAGAGCTGGAGAGCGCAGGGAACAGCTCCTCAGCCACCCCAGACTGGTGCAGTGTTGTCACCCTGGATCTCAGCTGAAGCAGTTTCAGGCCTGTGATGAAAAAAAGATGTGTTTCTCAACTGTGAGAGATGATTAGTAGTGCTCACCATCCAAGGCCTTTCATCTAGTTCAAACAGAAATTAGGGTCCCAGTGTCTTTCATGTTGAGAACTCTGCGCTTTTCTGAGAGAGCTGTCAAAGAGTAGTTCCCCGATTTGTTAATCAGTTGTCATGCAATTGCTGAAGCATGAACAGAAAAGTTGCCTGAATAATGGGAAGATAAGCTTGCCCATTAAGAAGGGATTAAAATAGAAGGAGCAATAGGCTGTAATTGGCATGATGAAAATGTAAGCTACGTTTGCTAGCAAATATGTATGAGGTTTCATTCTGTTTTGGTTGAAGTTCTTTTAGGATTCATTCCTGTTATGACAAATTCTCTTAAAGTAGGAATGGATGTAAATTGTGCATCTTTGGCATTTCAGCACCATGCACAATAATCTTTTTTCCCCCTTGTTGCTTAGAATTAGGGTTTTTAATTGAATAGAAAAAGCTAATAAAATTTGCAGTTTTGGAACGAGTTAGAAAAAATAATATAAACACCCAAATAGAAGCATTACAAAGTCTGAGTTGTTAACAACTACAAATGACAGAGAAAGAGTTTGTGCACCAAGATATGCTCCAGAATTTGCCTATCACTTTGTATCAGAATAAATAATTTATCCAAATGAAGTTATGTAGAGTTAAGAGTTCTGCAAAGAAATTTCAAGAAACATTCTTTGTGTAGTGTACATACACTTTGTGTAGTGTATATACCTTGCCTGCTCTGATTTTTAGAAATATGGATGAAATTGCCTTATTCCAGTTTTACCATGTGTGGCATATGAGGGTGTTGACTGACTGTAAACTACCACTTGTTTCTAATGACCTGTGATTTAATTAGGGAGAAAGAAATGGAGTGGAGAAAATGAGTGGAAAAGAGGAAAGAAATTAGTAGAGAAAAAAAATGTTTTTAACATAATGCCAGAAAGTTTGATACATGATGCATTTCAAACATCCAATTAATCCTTTTCAGACTTCATTGAGTTTTGCAGGTTTTGAAATTGGTGGGGATCTGTGTCCAGTACTTAATTTTTCCAGGGTTTATTGTTTGAGGGTCTGGGTACATTTTATCCCCTTCATGACATTAGTCTGTGACAAAGGTGTCCACTCAGCTGAAACTGAACTCCTGTGCTGATGGCAGGTGCTCAGGTAGGTCTGAATCCAACCAGAGCTTAATATTTGTACACATGCAATATAGTAGTGCTGAAGAAATGCAGGACTTTCATAATATAACTATCTAAATAAGACCTGAGAGATTTTTATCCTTTTTGATGCATTTCTCCAAGTATTCTGCTTCATTGGTGCTTCTCCACATTTTCTCTTTATTACAGTTTAATTGTTTCAAAATCTGACACTTTTAAACAGGGAGTGCAGTAGTCTTCCAAGGAGCACTAAGGGGATAAATGTTATCCACCCTAAAATGCCCTTCTCTGCTCAGTTCAAGTTTAAGATTAAACAGCCTTTTGAAGAAAAAAATACATGCCTTCTGTCTGTTTCTAGAATAATTCTCTTGAGCTCACAAAGCTATTTGTCAGGTTAACCATCACTTTAGATAAGCTGTAGTGTGTCAGATGGTAGAGGACAAGTGCTGTCTCATCTTCCATACAAAGTGGGACTTCTGGTCTTTCAGTTCTTTTTGACTCGAGAAAGACATGACTGACATTTAGATTCTTTTCTGATCATTTGATTTGCAGTAATATTTGTAAAACAGCCCTCTTCCTGCCATGTCTCATGTTCTGAAGAGAAAAGTACTGCAAGTGAATTGTAACTTTGCACAACTTCACCCTTTTTGCAAGTTCAGAAAAGCATAATTGTATCAGTGATGATAAAAATGTGAAATTGTGGGAAACAGAAGGCTGCAAAGGACCTGGCTTTTAGCACTGACCCACTGGGCTTTAGGATGTCCTGAAGTGTGGAGTATTTTGTTTCTGGCATTTTAAATCTAAGTCTTGCCACACTCCATGTAATTAGTTTCATGGCCTCTACCAGACCACTTGTGACTCAGAGCTGTCACACAAATCAATCACATTATTTTTCTTCAGGTCCCTGTTTTATCTTGGGCACTGACTTTGCTAAATGAGTTTGACCTTGCCTCTCAAAGCAAGGGGTTTCTGCAGATGCAGAAGGTGAGTGTTGCACCAATTCAGGCTGTAATGGAACCTTCTTCCTCTCACTGTTTTGGGTAGTGAGGAGCCACAGTTATGAGCTTTGAAGGAGTTGGATTGCATAGCTGGAGTCCACATCTGCACTGATGGCCAGACACATTCAGTCATTTGCTTACCTTGCATTGGTAGGACAGTAAAAACTGCATCAATTTTACAGCCTTCCTGACAGATTTCTGTCCAGAGCTCCTTTGGAATGTTGTTTCACAGCAGGAAAGCACCAGAACCCCTGGCTCTGAGTGACACCCACTCATCAGAGCAGAGGTGGGACCTGCAGGGCTGCTCTTTCCTGGCCTGGATTAACCTGGTGCTGCTTTGAACTGGGGGCTGCTCACTGGCTTCAGCTTTCTGGGGATAGTGCACCTACAGTTCACTGTCACCAGTGTAGAGCATGGCTTTTCTGAGCTGAGGCCAGAAGTGACAACTGCTCCATTCATTTAGACTGAATTATCACCATTTGGAGAGAAAGAGCATGTTTCTTCTTGTGATTTATCCAGATATTTAAATTAGAGTAATTTTCATAAACAATTATGTCAGTAGGCATCTCTGTATGAATTCCTTAATGTTGGGTGAACTGTTCCTTACTTAAACTGAAATTATCCTCTCAGTCAATTTGTGGCAGATAAGAAATGTTTCCAAAGCTAGATGCTGCTTTTAATGACATGAGCTCCTGCTGGAAAATTAAGTGAAAACTGTGTGGTTTTGATTTTTAGCCCTAAATAAAACCATTTGCATGAAGAACTGGCAACTTTGTAGGCAAAGGATAGTAGAAGTAAACTTGTCCCTTCTGCTATCTGTGATCCCAAGCCCTTTCCTCACTGGGGCTGTTCCTACACTCATCTGGCTGTAGGTGTTGGTCTCAGGATGTATCTTGCCTCAGTGTCCTTTGCCAACACACAGGAACTCTGGACTAAGGGGGGAAATCCACATTTCAGGTTTACACTGGAGATGGGAAGGCTTGACTGTACCATAGGGAGGGAGGTCAGCTTGACTGCCCACTGTGTGTGACAGAGCTCAGGGGTGTGCAGCACTGCCCACTGTGTGTGACAGAGCTCAGGGGTGTGCAGCACTGCCCACTGTGTGTGACAGAGCTCAGGGGTGTGCAGCACTGCCTGCTGTGTGTGACAGAGCTCAGGGGTGTGCAGCACTGCCCACTGTGTGTGACAGAGCTCAGGGGTGTGCAGCACTGCCTGCTGTGTGTGACAGAGCTCAGGGGTGTGCAGCACTGCCTGCTGTGTGTGACAGAGCTCAGGGGTGTGCAGCAGTGCCCGCTGTGTGTGACAGAGCTCAGGGGTGTGCAGCACTGCCTGCTGTGTGTGACAGAGCTGGGTGACAGAGCTCAGGGGTGTGCAGCACTGCCTGCTGTGTGTGACAGAGCTGGGTGACAGAGCTCAGGGGTGTGCAGCACTGCCCGCTGTGTGTGACAGAGCTGGGTGACAGAGCTCAGGTGTGTGCAGCACTGCCTGCTGTGTGTGACAGAGCTCAGGGGTGTGCAGCACTGCCTGCTGTGTGTGACAGAGCTCAGGGGTGTGCAGCACTGCCCGCTGTGTGTGACAGAGCTGGGTGACAGAGCTCAGGGGTGTGCAGCACTGCATTGCCCTGAGCAGCCCCTGAGCCTTTGCCTGCAGTGCTTCTGCAGCACAAGGAGCCAAAACCAGGGAATGTTGTGCCCATGGAGACAAAGGGATGCACTTAACTCTGTCCTGGGCAGAGATCCCTGCCTGCATCATGGCCTTCCTCTCTTGGACTCTCAGCAGTTGCTAAGAGCACACTGCTTGTTAAAAATGCAGAGGCAGATTTGGGGCAGAACACAGCTCTTCAGCTTCTCAGATATCTAACATTTCTAGAACTGCTTTTCACCAAAGTTCTACAAGCATATATTAATGTTTGCAGCTTAATGGAACCCAAGACCCAGATTGCTCTTCTTCTCTGATTTTACTTTCCATATTGTATTTACTGCCACTGCTAAAGATTCCTCAACAATCTAGTTACTTTGTTTAATTGCATTAAAGGGAAAGCCATTGTGATTTTTTTTTCTGATCTGATTTATAATTACTAATCTACTGTGCATTGTACTGCTGACTTCACCTCACATGTTTCATGTGCAGACTAAAGTAAGTAAATGATACTTTTCCCTCACAAAACAGGAGCCTTCAGAAAACTGATGGTTAACAGGATCTGCTGTTAGCACCAAGGCCTAAAGAGAACAGGTGAAAACTAAACCCTGTCCCCTGAGGCCAATAAAATAGCTGTTTGGTCCCCTGTGTGTAACCTCCTAATAACTTTACTGGGCAGCCTTAAGATCCCTTGGGGGCTTCTCGGCAAGAGCATTCCCTCTCTTTGTTCAGATTGCTTATTAAAAATGATTTTATAATGAAGTTGCCTCAAATAGCTGCTACTTTCCTGCTTGTCCTTGAAGCACTGTTTGCCCTGATGAAGAATCTGAAGACAGCTATCTAGGGCTGTTCTCTTGCTCAAAACTTTTACTGAACTACAGCTACACTTCTTTCTTTTTCCCTTTTTATGTTTTTTTTTCTTCTTTTTTTTTTTAACTTCCCTGTTGTGAGCCAAAGCAAGCCTCACCATTAGCAGCTCAAGTTTGTGCCTTTAATTCCCCTTTGAGGCCATCCCTGTGGAAGGTTTGGTTTGGTTGCCACACAAAACACTGTGTCAGTGACTTGTTTGTTGCCTGAGAGAAAATGAACGTTGCCTTCTTTTTGGGTGGCCAAATTATTGAATACAGGACCAAAGATGAAGGTATGAAGTCAAAAACTGAGGAGAGGAGGGAATATTTTTAAAGTTAGAAAGGATTTCTAGCTGTTTTCTGGGAGAAAGAGTACGCAGGATAGCAATGGGTGTGGTGTGGGATGTCCATGACATGGCTGTAGGTGAAATCTGTGCATGATCTGGTTCTTCCTGGCAGTTCTGCACCAGTGAAATATTTTCTCTGTAAAAATTCCAACATTTGTGAGAGAGACCAGCCCTTTTACCCATGTGGAAACAGCCTTGGGGATAGCTAAAATTCCAAAAGAATTTTATTAATGTATGTTTTGTGTCCTCACAGAATAACAGGTCAGAGCTGAGCCAAACCTGTTGCCTCAGATCTTCTCTTAGCTGCCCAAAAGCTTGGCATGTGCCTGGGCCCCAAGCCTTTGGCACACTTGGAAGGAACATTTCATTTTCTCTAAGGCTGATAGAACAAGCAATTAAATGTACTGTCCTGGAAGTCCCAGGGGGAACTCTGTCTATTAGCTGCACTTGAAGATAATATCAGGTCTCTTCTCTGGTTCTGTTCTGAGTATATGGAGCAGCTTCTGTCTGTTTGGGGGTTTTGGCTGTAACCATTATTTATGGGCTTACTTTACTCTGAGTTTTCTGGTAAATACCCTCAGATAGGGGTTTTGGTACCTTTAATAATGAAATAGTATGCAAACCAGAGCAAGGGAAAAACAGCAAATGAATTGAAAAGTAATTTTAACAAATGAAGACTGATAAGTATTTGCAAAATGTTAATAATCCAGTATGAAAATTTATTGGATTACAAATCAGATACTTCTAAATTGCAAATCAATATATTCCTGTTCTGCTCACACTTCATTTCTTTTTCTGGTTGCTCCTGTGGAAGCAGACAAGATGGGCAGAGACATTCTCTTTAATGTTTAAAAAATATTTGAAGGCCCATGTTTCAAGGAATGATGAAGTGTTAGGAGAGCATTAAGGAGTTTCTCACATTAGAGGTCTAAATTCTGTTAGTGTGGTTAATGGGCATTAAAAGATTGTGGACGTGACTCAAAAATAAATTTGAACAGTTTGTGGATGCAGGCAGTAAATACATTGGGAATGTCTGTAGTGTTCTCTTATACCTAAGTCTTGCTTTATAGATTTATAGAAGTTGCTCTTGCATGTTTTGTACCCTTCTTTTTTCTGTCTGTTAATTCCTAAGGCTGTTCCTCTGATGTAGGAAATGGTGAATGAAGTCATGAACACCTCCTGTGGTGCAATGCACTTTAACAGGGGGAGTGTGGGACTGCTCTGAATCCTATTGCAGCTGCCTCAGTGAATCCTCTTGGCTGAAATGTGCTTTCATCAGCCCTCTTAGCATTGCCTGCTTTTTGTTGTTTTTAACATCTCCTGTCTTTAGAATTCTTGCAGCTGTTACATGAAGTTAATGTTTCCAGCTTGATAAGAACAGCTGTCCACAGTTTTGGTGTGTTTATTGGTTATAGAAGTGAACTGCGTTATGGGCTGAATCTCAGCTTAAAAATATCTGATATTCTTCCCATTCTAAGACTTTAATCCAACTCTGAGAGCAGTATGAGTTGTTCTTTGCAAAGTCATTAAGTTAATTTTTTTTTTCAGATTTTGAGTGTCTTGGGCACTAGAAAACTGACAGATGAGACTTCTCCAAATCTACTTTTGCATTCTGTATATTTTTCAATGCAAACAATGTGAAAGCAAATAGGAAGTGTCACTGCTGATGACTTCCTTCTTTAATATATGGTTGCATATTTTGGCTCTGAATAGTCTAAGTGTAGCCAGTCTAACTGTGCATATAGGGAAATAGCTTTGATTACATCCTTTGCAATAGCTCCCTAAGAAATAATTGTACTTTCTAAACAAGACTTGTGCAAGACTCATTTGGTTTGATTTGAACAGTTCCTTGAAGTCATTTCAATCTTTATAGAAAGGTGAATCTTGGTGAATGGATTACCACCAAATACAGCAAAGTGTTGGGACTAAATTAGCATTAAAATGAAGATTGAAATATGATCTGTATACCATTTGTTCAAACATCAAAAGTCCAAGTGGATATTTTTTTCCTACAGATTTATTGCTGCTACCTTTTTTCACGCTTTGAGAAGAATCTGTGGAGTTTTCTGCTTACATTTCAGTTCATGAGATTGTTTATAACACAATGCTGCATTTTTTTGTAGTAAGGCTGAATTCTAATGATTCTAAAGCAAGCACAGTCATAGGGACTTCTCCAAGGTTGGTATCTGAACCAAAAAAAGCACATTTTATTATCTGAATTTTGAAACCAGGGACTGATTCCATCATTCCTAATAGACTCATTTATTTGACAGTGCATTGCTAGACTTGAGCACTTGCCATCCTGACACAACTATTGAACCTGAAAAGGGCTCTTTAATGTATGTTGATAGCTAAGCTTAATAAGGACTGTGAAAATATTGGAAGTTTTGCAGCCTTTCTCTAAGCACATCAACCTAGAATTATTTAAATGTTGACCCAGCTGGGAGCACAGTCTGATGCAGACAGTAACTAAGGCAGCTCCTTATGGCAGATCAGGTAATCACCTCAGCTCCTAATGAGGAGCTTGTTCTTAATATTATGACCAAATGATGATGATACTTGTAAAGCTTCTCATTTAAATATAGTTTTGCTACTCAGGTTTTTCTCCCTTTAAGTCTCCTAGCATGATGAAGTAGCAAGGACAAAAAGTTTCAAAGGACAATGTGGGTTGGTCTAAAGAGCTAAAACTCAGCTGAAAAGGCACAGAAATGGATCAACCCAAAATCAAATAGAATCCTGAGGGAATTTGGGATACAGACTACTTAAAATTCAATGTTTCAACTTTTTTCCTTTTCTTTTCAGAACACTTGAATAGTTTTGAGCTATATTGCTAAATATGTATATTTGTGTATTCTGCTTTGCTGAGGATGGTGGGGGAGCAAGGAAGGAGAACTGTGCAGGCAGCATTTCAGAAATCTTGCCAGATATGAGTTACAGGTAGGAGTACAGGTGAGCTTTGAGGTTTACATAGATCAAACCATAGTGGCAGATACTTTGGTGTGAGATTGAGTTCTTAAATGTCAGCTGCTTTTGTAATTTGTACAAGGGGTGGGAAGATGGTCCTGCTTACCCAAACCTTACCCACACACAAATTCCTTCTGCAAAATTCTTCATTAAACTGAAACACTCAGGAAAAATGGTGCCTGGTGTTAGTTTGGAATAGAGGAATAGTTAAATGTTTTATTGTGTCTTAGTAGTTGTGTTTCAGGTGAAAACATGAGAAAAAACACGATGCATTCCCAATAAGACAAAATGACACCATTTTTCTGTAATGCCAAAATTACTTACTTTGAATTAACTGTACATTCACTATAAAAGAATAGTTAAAATATGTGTGCTTTGACATATACTGATGTGCTGATTAGTGCACATTGAAATGAGCATCACAGGATTGAAATAACCTTTTTTCTAAATATGTTTTATGCAGGGGAGGAGAGAGAGAGGCTATGTCAGTAGCAAAATTACCTTCTCCAGTGTGAATACCTTTGAATTGAGTGTAAATATCCATTGCTACTTTACCTCTTGCTTTTAAAACACCCAGTGGTGGAACCTTGACTTGGTCTTTAACCCCACTGCAGTCACCTTGCCTTAAATCACTTTATTGTCTGGGTTTGGATTCACAGCTCACTTGATCAAAGGAAAGGATCTCACCTAAATAGAAGTTACTGTTTTAAAGGATTGCATCTGGGACTTTGGGAAGTTTCCTTTCTTAACCTTACTGCCATTAATGGTTAGACTCTCAAAGTGAACTAGAACTGAACCTTCAATGAGTTATTGTAAAAAACATAAGAAGTGAAATATATAGGAAGCCTTGACCAAGAGGATGATGTCCTGGCTGGGAAAAAACTAAGACTTGTGAGATATTTTTGTTATCTGTCTTAGCTTCCTCTGTGTGTATGAGAAGTTTGTTTAAAGTGAGCCCAAACTATCAGTTGTGAGGTGCAGCACTGTCACTTGCTCTACAACAGACTAGGCACACCCTCGAAGCAAAGCAATTTCCTCTCTCTTTTTTTTTCTTTTTTTGAGGTGTTTACCACCAACTTCAAAAGTCAGTTCACAAGAGTGGTGGTGTTCTTGCAGTTTTCTGGAAATTCAAACAAGCCTTTATTTAATCTCTGTGCAACAGAGGTAGGGAAACCTCTGGTTTCAGAAAGCCACTACATGACCAAAGGCATTTAGTGATTTCCTCTTAGATAAAGCCAGCAGTTGATAACCATCCTTCTCACCAGTGTTTGTCTGAAGAACTGTTTCATTATCTTTGTTATGTTACCTAACTGATATGGAGGTGTGATACTTGCTGGCTGTAAAGGCAACTTCTAGAGATAAGGCAAGTTTCCTGTTTTAAGTCTTCACACTTCTTTCACTCTGACCCTTTTTTCCTTTTCTCTGCCTGTATTGGTGGCTCAGTCCAGAGTTATGGTCCTTGAGGTAAAGGTGGAAGTAAAGAGGTCATTCAAAAAGACAATTTCACATGCTGCTTTGAGGATATAAGGGTACTAAAGGCTGTCTGAAAATAATTTTCCTGTTAAACAGAGCTTTAGGTACTTCAAAAAACATTTCACTGAAGGTATCATTTTTTCCTGCAGTTTTCAGAAGGGAGGTAAGAAAAGCCCTTGTTAACTCAGAGCAGGGTGAGTTGTCCTTCATGTGGGATGGTGGTGGTGTGACTTAAGAGCTGACCTAGAAATGAGGCAGTTCAGGTACTTCAACCTTCAATTTCCACGTCCTGTCAACAGGACTTCACCACCTCACTGTCAGCTGTTTTGAGAGTACATTTTAGCACGAAATCCTGTCTTTAGAAGCAGTAATGTAACTTTCTCCAGAACATTTTGTCTTTGAGAAGCCAGCAATGTTGACACCAAAAAATGTCAACATTCCCCTGGGAACCTTTTAAAGGAAAGACAGAGAACCTCAGCTCGAGAATAAGTAATTTGGGAAGTTGTTACCATCATTCTTTGTGAAACTAATACCTGGCAACCCAGTTTACAAAAGAAATTCCTTGATTGTGGGTTCATTTGCTGCTTTTCACTGGTATTGGAGGGGAGGTTGTATGGCAGCATTGCAGGTGGGAACCCAGCACCTGCTGTATGAATAAACTGCTTTCCTCACTCCAGATTAAATCAGCAGTTGAATTTGTGGTCCAGCTTAGCAAGTGGTGCTGTGCTCTGGTAAGCCCACACTGGGAAGGTTTACATTTAACTGCTTATTTCCTTTTCTCAAGATGCTGAGATCACAAAGCTGAGCATTTCAGTGTGGTGGATCTTTTCCTGTATGTTCTGCATAAGCACAAAAACCTCTGCATATCTGTTGTGGGTATAGGCTGTCCAGTAAATGCAGTTTTTTCTGTTGTGTCAGATTTGGCTTGCATGTTCCAAATGACTTCATGGCACGGGCATAGGAGCCTCCATGCTGCTTGTCTGCACATCAGACTTGGTAGGGCTCATTTTGTGAACCAGAAGGTCTGTTCAGGAGGTAGGAGGAGAAACAGAAGCTTCAGCTGAAGCAGGGGGTCAAACTGTGCTGACAGGAAAGACCACAGCAGCTGAATGATGGCAGTTTTCATATTTGATCCATTAAATCTCTGACATTTCTGTTTGATTCCAGTGAGATTGTAACACATCACACCTCCACTTCCATGCACCAAGGTAAGCATGCCCAGATTATAAAATCAGACTCTGAGTTCTCAGCCTCTTTCAAAAGAGGGTCCAGAATCTAGGACAGTCCAGAATCTCTCTGTGCAACAGCAGCTACCAACTGAAATCTGACACTGTGCTCTGAACATATCATATTCATAAAAACAACCTTTTCTTTTTACTAGAAACCTTCACTTCTTTAATTGTTGCACTCTTGATTTTCCTCACAAAACTTTTCCCTTCAAAGACATGATCAAAGGCAGGTGCAGTGAGATTAAAAAATGGGAAAGTTTTGTATCTTTTGGAATCAGTAGAAAAGCTGCCCTTGCCTTTAGAGCCAGAAGAGCCACTTCAGAGCCACTTTGTTCACTGTCAAGTGCTGTAGCTTCTCCTTTATTCCCACAGTGGTACAGCATACTATATTTAGTTGTTTTTCACTCTATTATAGAAGTATTAATTTTGATAAGGAAAGAAACCAGGATCTTATCAGACTATTTGCCTGTAAAGTTGGGGTAATAGAGTTCTCCCAAACTGCCCTCTCTTTGTGTTAGTTCTCTTTACTTTGAGCAGCACTCTTGGTACTTGAAAATGAATTTCAAAAAAATATCTTTGTTCTTCATTTTAAAAGATGTAACAATAATTCCATGAGCTGTTCTATTTAACACTTCATTGGTTATTTAATATAAATGCGAATCCTAAGCTACTTGACTTTTTAAAGTGCATTTTTGTCAGATGATTTTTTAAATTTAATTTTTGGTGCTTAGTGCTAAGAAAACTATTCTTCATTTCGTTTCTAACCATGTGTTTTCATGGAAACAAACCATCTAGAACACATTGTATTTCTATGAAAACACAAGCTTATTAAATGTCAAACAGTTTATGTTTTCCTGGCAGTCATGTTGAACATTGGCACATTCACTGTGTCACTGTTCTATGATGTAAGTTTAAAACTGTCACATTGTCAATGCTCAGACATTAAAAGGTCTGAAGTCTCACACGTGGGGGAGGAGGAATTAGGCTCTTGTCAATGAGCAGGTGGTGATAATTTAGGCACATTTGTTTGAGGTTTGTATTAAGTTAATAGAAACTCTCTAGTCTGAGTATCCTCAAATATTTAAGCTGATAAAGAGGTGGCGTCAATGTTGGAGTCAGAGTCATTTGTGCTTACTAAGGGCTGACTATAAATATCAGAGTTGCTGGTGGAGCTTGAAGTGTCTTTGCACATTTAACTTTATCACTCAGCTCATGCATTGCAGAAATTGCTTTAAAAAGCAGTGGAGCTGGGAGGAGCTGCACTCGTGGCTGTCCATTCCCTGTGTCTCTGGAGCATCCTCAGGGCTGTGTAGCGAGGGCTTGAGCACTGCTTACCCCTTTTGTAATTATACTGAGGGTCACATGGTAATAGGCTGAAGAATCCCTCTGAAAGCAAGACTGGCTCCTGGAAGGGAGAGGAGCCCCTGGGAGGGTTGGTGGCCCAGCCTGTGTCAGTGGGGAAGGGCGTGTTGGATGAGCTGTGGCTGATCAGGACGTGATCCTGTTTTATGGACACTGCACTCACATCCCAGCCTGGCTCTGCTCTGCTGGCACCTGAGGTGGGCATCAGCCTGTTAAATAAAAGATGAAGGAAGCGTTTGATGCATCGGGAACAAAACGCACAGGTCACAGCAGAGAGAATTTTATCTTCCCTAAGATAGGAAACAGTGGTACAAGAAAATCTCTTTTAGCTCTCCAGCCCCCATCATCCTTACACTTCAAACCATACCCACAGCATCAGTGCCCCACTAAGCTTGACATTTCTAATATATGTGGATTAATAGGCAGTAAAAATAATTTTGTGTTTATCATGCTGTGCTGTATTTTATAGAATAACCTGGTGTTGATTTTATGGTTGAATGCAATATAACTCTACTCAGAAATAGCTCACATGCAAAAATCTTCAGGATTAATTTATGAGTTTAGTTGCATACATTATCCTATCACATTATGCAAATAATTAGGAAGAAAATAGCTATTTAGCGTATTTATTATCTCTATAGGGAAAATGTACACATTTTACATGCATGTTTCAACTATATTTCATCTTCTTGTGATTGTGAAAAAGCCTTTAATATATTTCTTTACCATGAATTTTAAATTTCACAGTGGAATTAGCTAAATGGTTTGTTTTGCACTCTAATGGATGGGATTTAAATCCAGTTTTTCACATCACGCAGGAAACGTCTTTCAGTATTCTTCTGACTCTCTTCCATGTACCAAAACCAAAGACAATTTCTCATTGTTGGAAATCGACTTTAAAGTAGTAAAGATGCTCTAAGCTCCTTGCTCAGAGTTTGTCTAACAGCTGTCCATCCTTGCGGGCTCTGCCCTTGCTGCCGTGTGGGGTCTCGGTGGGAGCGGTGAGAGGGCCCCGCTCTCGGTCAGCCCTGGTGGCTGAGCTCAGGCTGAGCCCTGGGAGCTGCTGCTCCTTCCTTCCGAGCCCAGGAACCTGCCGGGAGCATCGTCCCAGGAGCACCGTCCCCGCACCGCTCCCTGGCTCTGCTAATGGCACACATCACCTGGGGACAGGCTCAATGACTCGGGAAATCCCAGCCCCGGGGCACCTGCTGGGGTTTCGCTGTTACACACCAGCACAGAGCACGGAGGCAATTTATCACTTCCCAATTTCCCTGACTGAAATGGGTGTTTGATTATCTGAAAGAGGCAGTGAGTGTTTACAGAGATTTGTGTAAGAGCCATTTTTCATTTCACCTTGCGGATGGACACAGTGGATTTGTGAGCCTGGCTGTATTCTTCTGCATTTGCCAGGATTTTTTTTAATGTTCACCTGTGTAAGTGCACACATCCATAGGTCTCGTACTGTATATCAGAATATATCAGGTGTGTTGGTGTGAAGCTGTCATTTAATTTTAAAGGAAGGATGAAGCTATTTGAATGGTGCTAAGCCATGATGTCATAAACTTTGTACTGCCTAGACTCTGTATTTGTACTGAGATTTTTTTTCTTCCATTTAGTAGCATAATAATTTTCTGATTTTTCCCCAGAATAGTTTTTCTCTCTGTGTTATCTCGTATGCTAACAGTGTTACTAAAGGAAGTTATAATTTCTTAGCCTCACCCATGAGCCAGAGGGAGATTTACTGGAGATGCATCAATATCTGTTTACATTATGATGATACACTCTGTGCAAACTTCTCTGTACATGTTTACAACTTACTTGTTCCTGAACAAGAAGTGTAAAGACTGCAGAAGCCAAAGCCATATCTGCTTTGCCAGGTTGTGCAGATGGAGGGGAATGGATCTAATCCTGGCCAGCACTTGTCCCAGAGGATCTGACATCCACTCTGCTTGGGGCTGGTCTGTGTGTTGACTTTGGAGTACATGTGTGGCAGGAAGCCTCTTGCAGTGCATTCCATATTGTGTGGGAGGGCATCTTTCAGTCCAGTTTCCTCAGAGAGGGACCCTGTTCATGTGCCCTTGGGGCACTGATGCAAACCAAGGCACAGGAAGTTTTGGGGACATTTACTGCAGAGCACCCTCCTGCTCCCAATGGGAACACTCTGGGAGACACCCACTCACAAGGTGCAAGGGCAGTTTGGGTATGGGATGGAAAATCTCCTGGCCAGAGGGGTGTTTGCTGTGCCAGCCCTGCTGAACTGCCTTTGGCAGGGGTCCCTTGCCTCCAGCCTTGATGTTCTCTCAGAATGGTCCCTGTGGCTGCTGCCCATCTCAGTCACATCAGGGAGCAGAGGCCACCTGTGCACAGGGGCATTGGCAAGTGAAGAGCTGTGGGAAAGGATGAGGTGTTCATTCTTTACACTGTAAAATGACTGCTGAAGGTTAATCTTATTATATTTTAGCAGTACCTCTAAATTCTGTTCAGAATTAACTGCTGGTTGGAGAATGCTCTTTATATTGTTCTTCAGTTTGTAAAGGCAAGTCAGATTGATCTTTTGGTTTTTTGTTCCTATTTCTGTGGTTTAGCATATCCAGTATAAGAACCTGAAGTTCAATCCACTATTTAAAGAAGTGCTAGAATTCAATATCAGTGGTGGTAGTAGTTGTTAACAATTATTATATGAATTACCACATACAGAGAAAACATTTGGTAGGGTGAGAGGGAGAAAGGCTGTTTTGTGTCCCCTGCACATCATAAAAATGATCAGTGAAATGCAACTTTTAATGCTCTTCTATTGTTCTTGTATGGATTCAGGCCCAACAGCTATATTGCTCATTTTGGAATTTATTGCTTCCAGTGCTCAAAGCAATGGAGATACAGAGAGAAAAGAAGAAAACAAGGAGGTGCACCATAAGGAAAGGCTTTCCACACAGAACCCAATTCTTTTGCAGGTGTACACGTGTGACCTTTTTCTTGTCATCATCTATGGCCACAGAGCCTCTGATTCAGAATTTTTTTTTGGCAGTGTAAGGCACTGCAGGAAAGGTTTCGCTGCCTTGGCTTACTCACTCAAAATTAGCCCTAGTAAATACTAACTTGGTGTGATTTGTACAGTGCTGACAATGTGTTGCTTGGCTGAGCAACTTGCAAAAAAGACTGCAATAATTAGCTCCCACAAGTTCACATTTTCTTTCATATTTGAATACATGGATTGTCATTTGCTGCCAGGCTCTGTGTAAGTGTGTCAGTAGTTCCTCACATTGACTTTTGGGTGCATTGAGCTGCTCAGCAATCTCTGGTGCCTCCATCCATTTGCATGGCTGTGGTGAGCTAAATACAGATGTTCCTACCCATCCTTTTTTATAGTGCTATGTAGGAGTGGGGCTGCAGAATCTCCTCATGTTTTCCTCTGAGTCACTGTTTCTGTTCTGCGTCAGCCCTGCTTCATTCTCTAATGTCAGTCAACTTTGTTTCTTCACCCAAAACCATTTAATAGTATTAGGGAGTATTTATTTATGTTTAAATCATCATACCTTTGGTGTTCCTTTTGAAAGTTTAATCTAAACATTGCTGCCCTTTTTGGTCATTACGTTCTTAGTTCCATTTGTTGGCAGTGAAAAATGTGTCCTTTTCCTTCTTCATTTTCAATGGAAACAGGAAGCCCAAGCAGAGAATGTCTCTTCTTTTTTTTCCCCCCCTCAGAATTCCAATGTATTTCTCTATCTTTCATCTTCTTTCTGTATGCTCTTTTGCAGACATGCTGTTATTGAGGTGAATGAGAGGAGTCATGGACAATGACTGTATTAGGGCATATGTGTTAAGTGTTTTTCTTTCTTTACATTTTAATTTTTAACATTACATTTCTTTTTTGTTTGAAAATAATTCATTTTAAAGAATTTAAAAATCAAAAAAAACCCCTTTACATTGGAAGTGTAATGATGTGGCTGAGAAGGCACAAACAATGGTGGTTGGTGCACCTGAGAGTTTTGGTTTTCAGTCCTTCACTTACACATGCTGGTACTGAGAGACCTTTAATTTATCTTGCCAGCATAGAGAAATAGCCACAAGAACTGCTCTGTAATGTCCTTTTAAACAGTGTTTTTCATCCACCTATAATGAAAGGTGTCTGTTTTATGTTGCTGCCCATTCATCATTCCTTGGACACCTGCTGCCTCCGTCAGTTATTTCTTAAATCTGAGTTAACCTTCTAATGTAATCCTGCTCTCCTTTCTTCCTTGCTTAAACCCATTATTCCACAAACCAAGCAGTCCAACATGAGTCCAGTAACCTGTGGGCACATGGTGTAGGGTTTAACATCTATCACTTGTGCATGCTGTTCCTTGGAGCAGTGGATTTTCACCACATCTTTATGAACAGAGGAGCAAAGTACCCAACTCATCTGAACTATTCATTGTGTGCTCAGGGCTTTGCTTGATGTTTTCCCTCCCTGTCTTAGCACTGCACATTGTTCTCTAATTCATTCTGTAGTCAAGAATGGAACAATTAGCCACAAACTCTCAAGCTCTGGCAGATGATAATTCAAAAAAAAAAAATTAACTTTGGCTGATAATGCCTCTCTGTGAATTATGAGCTGGCTGTAAGCCAGGGAATACTCCTATTGTCCCCTGTACAGACAGCTCATCCTTCCTGACTCAAGTGCACCAGAAGTAGTAACATTTTTCATCTTAGAGAATTTTAACCACTGCTTTCTTGAGCTTTTTAACTCTTTCATGCAGTGTTTGTGAATCTCTCTTAGCCAGCTAGCAGGTAATCCTCAGGGAAAAAGCAAACCCTAATTCTTTGCATTTCAGTGTAATTTGGCAGTTGAAGGGGGAGGTGGTAAATAAAGTTTAAAGCATTTAGGTAAACAGCCACATTACAAAATCTTATTGTTATAACAACAAAGGTTTTAATTAAAAATGTCAGCCACAAAAGAAATTCCTGTGTAGGCCTCTGCCAGTGATTGCAAATCAGTTTCCATCTGTGCTTTAGCACTGACACAAAGCCAAGCTCCTGTGAAGGAATATTTATGTTACTTTGCTGTAAGTACTCTTTTCTGTAATGTTTTCCTGGGCCCCCGTCCTGTACCGTGCCCTGCTCCCAGGTAGCAGGCTGAGTAACACTTGGGCTGGATTGGCTGTGCAGGATTAGTGATCCCACAGCACTGCAGGGACATTAACAATTAGTGCTGCAAATGTCTTTATTTCTGGGGAAAGGAATCTCGGCTTTGCTTCCTAAACACAGCCTGGTTTGTTTACTAATAAGTATTATGAACCACTCCTCTGAGCTTGGATTTGTCAGCCCAGATCTCTGGAAGTCTTTCTGGATGACAGTGCAAATCTGTAGTTCTGCTTGGAAACAAGTGTCATTTCCACAGGGAGCCTAGACAGAATTTTTTTTTCTCCCTGAAAAACACTGTGATGAAACCCATGCTACATAAAACCTGGTTTTGCTTTGAGGAGGAGGATTACTGTGTCTGCTTCTCATTACTTATCTGCACTGGCACACATGTGGAACTGGTTTTCATCCATCAGCAAAAGGATTTCTAGAAAAGTGCTCCACTCCCAGGATAGGGGTGAAAAGCAGAGGCATTACAGAAAAGCAAGAGCCTGGGACTGCCTTGTGTGCTTTTCAGCTTTTTATTGGATAATTGCTGATTCCAACATTGTACTTTTCAAATTCAATCTTAAAATAAAATAAAAAAAATAAATTGCCGTTATAGGCAAATGGAAAAATACTTAAGACATAGAGTGAAGCTCTGGGGCACTAATAATTAAAGGTTGTTGCCAAGACTTTACACAGTGCTCTGAAACTTTCATTAATATTTTATTTCATTCCTGATCAGCACATGGAGTTTGGCCCACTTCAGGACTGATTTGGTGGGCTTCCAATACAGAAGCCATAGTTTAGCTGAGTACTTATTATTAAGAGGTTCGTGTAGGATCCAATTAGCGTTTAAATTTACTTTTTTTCTCATACTTCACATTAACAGTTCCAAAGATTAGTTTATAGGACTCAATAGTGACTACTAGGGAAAAAAAAGTAGTTAAATGAAGTATAAATGAAAAGGTATTTTGTAGTAACTTGATGAGTCTTGGCATAAGCTTGGCTGCTCTTGTTTGTAGCTAAGCTAACTGGTGATGACCTTTACCAAGGAAAAAGATAAAGGAAAAGGAAAAAGTTGAGGAATTAGTGTCTCAAGGGGGTCATACCTGCCAGTAAGAATGAGTCTGTTCTTTGGGAGTGTGTTGGTTGCACAGGTTGTGTGAAAAATGACAAATGGCAAATTTTGAGAAGGAGAACCGAGACACAGAAACTGAAAGGATGCAAATCCTTTCTCAGCTCCCAGCTGTGGTGTTGTGTGAATGTGCCCCACACCCTTTGGGCAAAATCAGCCTGATTAGCCCCTGCCAGCAATCCAGACTGCTTTGGGTGTGTTGTGCTGCAGTTTGGGGGCAGCTTTGGAGCTGCCTCAGGAGCCACGCTCCCAGCAGCACTGCAGGGCTGTGTCCGGCCCTGTGCGGCCCTCAGGGTGACACTGACCCTCAGGGTGACACTGACCCTGTGCTGCCCTCAGGGAGACACTGACCCTGTGTGCTGCCCTCAGGGTGACAGTGAGCCCTGTGCTGCCCTCAGGGTGACACTGACCCTGTCCTGCCCTCAGGGTGACACTGACCCTGTGTGCTGCCCTCAGGGTGACACTGACCCTGTCCTGCCCTCAGGGTGACACTGACACTGTGCTGCTCTCAGGATGACACTGACTCCTGTGTTCCCTCAGGGTGACACTGACCCTCAGGGTGATACTGACCCTGTGTGCTGCCCTCAGGGTGACACTGAGCCTGTGTTCCCTCAGGGTGACACTGACCCCTGTGTTCCCTCAGGGTGACACTGACCCTCAGGGTGACACTGTGTTCCCTCAGGGTGACACTGTACTCCCCTCAGGGTGACACTGACCCTCAGGGTGACACTGACCCCTGTGTTCCCTCAGGGTGACACTGTATTCCCCTCAGGGTGACACTGTGTCCCCTCAGGGTGACACTGTGTTCCCTCAGGGTGACACTGTACTCCCCTCAGGGTGACACTGTGTTCCCTCAGGGTGACACTGTATTCCCCTCAGGGTGACACTGTGTTCCCTCACGGTGACACTGACCCTCAGGGTGACACTGTGTTCCCTCACGGTGACACTGACCCTCAGGGTGACACTGTACTCCCCTCAGGGTGACACTGCCCCGTTGCCGCTCCCCGCTCCCAGATCAGTCCCTCGCTGCAGCTCGGGCAGGGCAGTCGGGGCACGGAGCTGTTCCTGCTGCAGGACAGCCCCAGCCCCAGGGCCGGCCCTCACCTGCTGCTGGAGGCTTCTCTCTGTTCACGCTCCTGCCCAATGGTCCCAGTGCCCCGTTCTGTGTGTTCTCCTGTGCTCTGAGTCCTGCTGCCTGCTCCCTCTCCTCAGAGACAGCTTTCCAATTGTTTCACAGACCCACTGGGTCCTACTTGTTTCCCAAGTATGCTTCTTATTTTTCTTTTTAGCTGCTGGCAACATCTGCAAATAGGGAAACTTTTGGCACTGTCAGCTAATTGAAATTTCTGTGGGACGAGGTAGCCCCTGCTGACACTTCAGTTTAACTGCTTTACATTCTATTAGCAACTTTTTGTTGTGTAGATATCCAGGCTGTAAGAAATTTACTGCTTTTAGATGGAGCTTGAATTCAGACTGCTTTAGGAGGGAACAAGTAATGTTGATTGATGGTGTTGCTTAACATTCTTTTTGTGTTAATGCTAACAATTTCCAGTCAGAAAATGTTTTTCTACTGTATTGCTCACATTTTGCAGATTTGTTTCTCTCCGCCTTACTACACAACTTAATCAGATACTTCATAAATGTGATCCTTTCCCCTTTGTCCATCCTTCTGATATGAAATCCAGGCTTGTCCTTACTAATAACTAATAGGTGCTTCATGAAACATAAAAAATTACTTTGGACAGCCTCTCTTCCCTTCCTTCCTCAGCAGAAAGCCTTTTTCATTATTGTTTATATAGAAGAACATAGTTATATTTATTATTAGGAAAAATATTTTCTGTGCAGAAGGCCAGGCCCTGCCACTGCCAAAAGAAGGATTCTGGTATTTTGGAAGGAGTCTTGAGAGAAGGTAAGACTATGGTTTGTGATAAAGGAAAGAAATCAAGTGACTGAAGCATTCACTGCTGCAAAGGAGAGCTTTGTGATGTTGGTCAAGACTTTCCGGATTGCCCCTGGTAGGCTTCAGTGGACCACTGTGATGCACTCTGCATCCTGAAATTACTGGTGGGGAGATTACTCGAGGAATACTAAAATGGAGTGTAACAATGGCAGTATTTTTAGCCAGGAAAGTTTGTATTACAATAAAGAGCAGCTAGCATAGGTAACAGCAGCAGCAACCTCCCAGCAGCACGAGCTTGGAGTGTTCCAGATGAATGATCCTTCAGTGGCCTTAGCTGTGCCCTCAGTCACTGCTGAACGGTGCTCCCACAGCTCTGCTGCTGCTTTAGACCACCAAAGCAGAGGTGTGAGAACTGTGCTGAGGTCTTACTGGGACAGATGTGGAAACTGATTTACCACTGATACTGAACTGACCTGAATAAAGGCACACAGAGTGGCCACAGATATCTAGGTGGGAAGGAGAGCTGACAGTACAGAGCCTCTGAAATCTGCGTCTCACCAAAATCTGCTTTGGTAATGCAAAATTTTTAGACTAAAAATAAAATCTATCTCTTTCTTTAAATCTAGCCTGTCTTTATGTACCACCAAGTGACAAAATAGGCCTGATTGTTTTTTCATTTCTATTTTTTTTAAACCTCCAGCAGTCACCTTTAAGAATCTGACCCTTATTCTTTGTGCTAGGGAGATAATTACTCATTCTCAATTGCTATCCCTAGGACCAGTTAATGAATGCTACATAATGAACAGAAGTAGGGCAACTGGATGAGAACAATGCACAGGTGGGTAAGAAGACTTCATTTGGTGAGAAGATAATGAACATGAGAACTTGTGGTTTATCTAAATACCACCCTTGCCTCCTCTTCAGATAGCTCCTGCATTGTTACTGCTCTTCCTCAGTCAGTCTTTGTACTTGTTAAGTGACAAGAGGAAGGTGGTTATGAAGGAAAGAAAGGTTTCCTCAGCAGAGATTCAGGCAGGAGAGGTTCCTATCTCTCTCCCTCTGTCTCTCAGACCCATCCTAAACATATTTATTTTTTCATGTGCTATCCTGCACCTTCCCAAAAGAGGCTCATTCTGCAGGCAGAATCATCACTGCTTTGCAGTTTTATTATCTCTCTGCAAGACTTTTCCCTTTCTTCCATAACAAAACTGTACCAAATCTAACTTTTGGAGGTGAAGATACATTGATTTCTGATGTTAGTAGTGAGAGGAACAGCAGCTGACCTGGCCCTAGCCCTGCAGGTGCTGCCAGGTGCACTGCACAGCTGTACTTTGCAGCCAGGTTTTACTGTGTGTCTCAGGAACAGCAGTCTCTGCCACTGCAGTTCCCTGCACACACCCAGGAGGGTGACACTGCTGTCCAGCTGAGGAGCATCAGTGCATAATGCAGATAAGTCTTTCCTGTGCCTGACAGCCTCTCCACAACTGTCTGAGTTGCAGTGAATCTGTGTTTGAAGCCAGCACTAGTTCAGGGTGGGACTGGTGTTCTGTGAAGCCAGTAGCAGAGGTAGAGGACTCAGTGACAGGAATATTGGAGATGAACACAGAGCCGGGCAATTTGTTCTTTCTGCTCTGGCTTTTGTTAACCTGACTGACATGCACAGACAGGAAATGGGGTCTGAAGGTCTCTGACTTGTTAACCAAAGTATTAATTGCTTAGAAATTGCAAAATTTAGTTCAGTAATGTGGTTTCTGATATTCCAAACACGACTTGACCTTTTATAATGTCCCGTTTGAACTGGAACAAAAATTGGTTGAGCTAGAATTTATCTGAGTGTGTCTTCCTGAGACTGTTTTTGAAATTTCACCTAAACCTGTCAAAGACATGTTTAATACTCAAAATGGCAGAAGCCATAGCCAGAACAGCTTCCAGCTAGATATGTGGTAGGAACATTATGCACACCATTTGCTAATACAGGCACGTACAGGCCAGCAGTGGTTCCAGAATCTCTGCCAGAAAGCTAATGAGAACATAGTTGGCCATAAACTTTCCTCTGACTTGGGCAAGGGCATATCTAATTCCAGTTGTCTCATGTCCACTAGCTGCAAAATGGAGGTATCAAAGCAACAGTGCCAGAATAAATTAGAATTTCTTGAGGGTTTGCAGTGAGAGACTGAGACATGATAATGGAAGAAACCTGCCATGGGCTGTATTTGCATAGGTGTGTGTATGTTTTTCTTGAGCAAACAGGCTGGCTGTGTGTGCCAAGAGCTCACCACATGTGTGATGGGCTGATGAGGAAACACTCTGTATGTTCCATTCAGAGCCTGTTTGAGGAGGAAAACTGAATGCAAGTGTTATCTCTTCTGTAATAGTCCAGGGAAGTGTGGAGAGAGGGTGTCACACCCACACCCTCAAAACAGTGAACCTGTAAAGGCTGCACCCCACAGTGCTCAAGTCCTGTTCATCCCACACTAGAAGCATTTTTTCCTTGCATGGCATCCTTTGGAAGAGCAGTTAGCTTTATCCCTCTAAGGATCTAGGAAAAGCATGCATTTTCCCTGGTGCTCTCCTGACTTAGGATCTCTCATGAAGACAGGGACCCAAATCAAGAGCTGTTCCCCAAGAACTCCCTGAATGGGGAAAACTTTGTCTCCTGCTTTTGAACTCTAACCCCCCTTCCTTCCCATGCCCTCTGCTGATAGATTTTGAGATAAACTTTACAACCTTTGGTTAATCTCCAGCAAATCTCCACCAGCAGTCAGCATTGCCAGATTGTGTTGCAGGGCATAGAAGTGCTTGGTGAAAATCCCCAGTGCTAATCAGCCACTAAAGGCCTCCTCAGAGTAAGCCTGGTCTCCTGTGGAGTGTTCACCGAGGCTTCTCCAGCTCAGTGTGTCACAGCATCTTTGGCTGTTTTCTTCATGTTCCAGCTGAAACCTTGCTGTAAGTGAGCTAGAGGTGCTGTTTGTATTCCATGTGTAAGCATGTTTGGAGCTTGCTTGAATATTCCTACAGGATACTGGCTTTTAGGGTCTGCATGGGCTTAGGTGGTTGGAGGCTATGAGCCTTGGATTTGTAGGCATTGTTGTTGTGTTCTTATCATCCACTGGTGTTTGAGTCATTCCCAGAAGGAATGTAACTAGATTTTTCTCCCAGATTTTTAATTTAATTGGTGATTGTTTACATGGGAATGCTTGCCAAAGTGAGATGATTTGGCAGTCCTCTGGAATGTAAAGGTTAAGTATATTGATTTCATCTTTTCCCAAAGGAGCTGTTCTTTTTGTGCAAAAGCATCATTGGTTTTGTTCTTGTGTCTGAAACTTTGTTTACATGGCTTTAATTGAATTCTGTCTATATTGTACAGCAAGTGGTAGATGGCAGTTTCATATGGTTCTTTCTTCCTAGAATACGGATTGTTTGCACTCTTGGTTTGTTAATAAATCCTGACATTCCCTGAGCAGTAATTCTTCAGTGCTTTCAATGCCACAAATACTGAATATAGGGGAAATCTGTCCTGCCATTATGCACTCAGTTAATAGGAGTTATTTGTAGTGATGGCAGGATCTTAAACCCTTGTCTTAATGTGATCAATACTGTCCTTAGCTTGCAAATAAGCATGTCTGAATTGATATTACAAACAATGTCTACAAATCATAATTATTTTAACATTAGCCACAAGCTTCTGACAGTCTCAGCTTTTGAATTGTACATTCCTGAAGCAAAGTGAATACAAAGCCAGAATTGCTAACTTTTTTTTTCAGAAATCATATGTGTAATTTATTTCCCGCTTATGCAAGAAATTGCTTGGGTTTTGGGTCTGTAGTTTATGAGCAAGCTGTTTGTTACCCCTCTGGAGCTGAACAACAATTGCAGCACCTTGGCTGGAGTGTTCTTTCATCTGCTGCAGCGTGGCTGGGCCTTGATGAGAGCAGCAGCTCTGGGTGGGTCCCTGAGCCCTGAACAGCCTGCTGAGGAACAGCCTGCTCAAACACCCCAGCTCCTGCTCAACTGTGTGCTGGCCCTGCCTGCAGCTGGAGCAGAGGAACCCCAAAGACGATTTGGTGATTGAAGCTGGTGCTGTGGGTCTATCCATTTCTTTTCCTGGTCACATCTTCTATTGACATTGGTTTTCCACTTCCTTTAAATTCATCAGCAGTTTTTCCTCAATGATCCTTTCTGTGATCCAGGTCCAGACAAAGTGATTCATTTCATAGAGCAGAGGCATGCCAGCAGAATTCTCGTTCTGCAGTAATAATAATAATAACAACAGTAATTGATCTCCCTTGGGTCCATTCTGCTGGTCTAAGTTGGAAAGAAGATGGTAATGAAGCAGTTGCCCGTCCCTGGGCTTCTGATTGTACTTCTGCAGAATCAGATTTCAGTCTGATGGTTCAAAGTCATTCCTGCTGTAAAGTGTGATTTGGATGGAGATAAATCAGGAGCAAATGTGATCCTTGTAAACTTAAAAATACCTCTACTTCTCCTAGCAAAATGCTTCTTTCTGACACACCTCCCCTGCCAGGGACTCAGTGTTAATAAATGAAGCTTCTCTGAGAAATTTCTCATTCCTTCTTATTGTGTCAAAGTTGGCAATAGATTTCCTGATATTTTATTTTTCTTTTCCCTCATTCCTGCAGGACTCAGTCTTAACTCAAGAATTTCTTTTGATCCATACAGACCTTTAGGAAATTAATTTCAAATACTTGATGTTCCAAATACTTTTTGACGCTTTAGGGTATATTGCTGGACATACTGTTGATAGTTTAAAAAGCCAAGACCCAGCAGCTGCTGGAATTTCTGTCCATTATGGAAAATTCAGCATGCTTTCTTTGGTATGGCAATACCAAAAGTCTGCTGGCATACCCAGCTAAAGTACTTATAACCATATAAAGGGAATGCCTTTTAGGAATTGGACAAAAACACAGACATAATATTTTCCATCAATTAGATGTTGAGAAGTCCCAGACATACAATGCTGCAAGTGAAATTAGATGCCTTGGGAAACCTATTCCAAATGGAAATCTAATATGTGGGATCCTGACTCAGTCACCACTCCCTCAGTTTTCTACCCTCCCAAAATATATTTGGATATGCTAGTAATGTAAATATAGTAACATTATACCCAGTAAATATGCACAGATTGGATCATGCAAGCTGCACTAAATGCAGCCATAGAGAAACCACAAACTTGCCTATAAGGTATTTTAAAATCTTGCCAATAATGTACATTTGCTGAGTTTCCTATGTTACTGCAGATGTGCAGGGCTGCTATTTGTGGAATCCTTTCAGCAAACTGTGTATTATTTATAAATGGAAAATGAGGGAGTTTATGGTGAGCCTTCTGTCATGGTTGTTTGGCACATGGGAATTATAAATAGGACTGGGTAATCACTGATGTGCTTTGCATTTGGCACTGTGGTCATTTCTGACCCAAAGAGAAGCCACAGGAGAAACATGTATGAAGGCCCCTAGCAGCCTTTTTGTGTGTTGAAATATATTTTCCGTTTCACTCCCTGCTTAAGCTTCAAGCTGAATGGAGTATTTTGGTTTTGCATAATTCTTTAACTGCTCTCACAGCATGGCCCTTTTCAATTCAAAGCAGTTTGCACCTAAGTGTTTGGGGGTTCTCTGTTAGAGGAGAGAAACCAGCCCCATTGTCAGTGCCACTTGCCAAAGGTGTTTGAGAGCATCCTGCAGGGTGTCCAGGTGAAGAACTGAGCACCCAGAGCTGTGGGGCTGTGCTGATGCTTTGTGGGTGTAATCTGAGATAAATGTTCCTGAGTGCACAATGAAGTGTTCTCTGAACTCCATGGAAAGCCTTCAGGCCTGCTCTGCAGACACACCAGGAACAACCTAGAACCCAAAAGGTTCCCTTTGCTTCCTCCTGGCCTAGAGAGGGTGGGGAAGAATTGCTGATGTTACTGGTGGAGCCATTATTCTCTTTGGCAACTCCAAGTGCAACATTTTTGTTTTCTTCTCACATCTAATTCATTCAATTTGCAAGTAGTTCTGGATATTTTTTTAAACTTTTAAAACACAATCTGTGATCTAGCTGCATCCAGTTCTGCCTCTTCTTTGACTTTTTTCAATGATAGCTGCTTTCCTCATTTGAATTTAGTTGGCAGCTGTATTGATTGATGTTGCTGGTAGAATAGAATCCAGCTGTCTTCACTTAAGGGTATTGCAATGCAGGACAAACACTTTAGGCTGTGTCATCCATGTAAACAGTCTGTGCTTCTAAAGCTACGAAAATCCATCTGGAAAATGACAATCCATGCTTGGTTTTGCTGTGCAACAACGTGGACAGAACGTGGCTCTGGGTTTTTGCCTAAATCATTGCAATCAGCTAGCAAGGTATTATGCCAGGCAGTGCTTTAATGAAGTATACATCAAGGCTGCCAAATAAACAGCTTTTGAGGCCTATGCATATCATTATTGTGGGAAATGTTTCTACTAGTATATTAGATAATAGGTGCAATTTGAAAAAAGAACATGCAGTCCTGTTCCTCTCCACCCCTTATGCACCCTTTGGGTGTGGGCATAAAATATTGAAATGTGTAGCTCAGCACATTTTCAGTTCATCTGGTTAAAAAGAAGTTGCAAAGCAGCATAGATTTTCTTTTGCTTTCCATCTAGATCTGATGTACAAACCCAGTAGATTGTTTGTCTTAAGTGGGCTTTTTTTCCCTCCTCCTTCTTCATATTTTGACACTGCACTTATGGGTAGTGCACCTCTGTGACCTTGTAACTGCTAAGATTTTGCATGAAGCTGTTTTTGCAGATGCAGAGAACAAAGGAAATGAGCACCTTCCAGGTGTGCACCTGAAAGCACATTTCAGGTGTATAAACAGTGCTGTTAGCTGAGGAGTAGAGTGCTTACTCAGTGAGAGCCCATTTATCCATGTTCTGATGGGTTTTATTAATTATTAGTACATGGCAGTTTAATCTGTACGTTTGGGGCTCCCAGAGGTGGAAGGCTCTTGCTTTGTGGTCATTTCCTGAGCCTGCAGCAGCTCTGCACCATTTCACAGCAGAGTTCCTGCTTTGTGCCTCCATCCACTGGCTCATCCAGCTATTCCTGGTGGAGCTGATTTCTTTTAATTTCTGTAACGGCGATGCCAGCACTTCTCTATAGGGAGGTCAGCTAGGAAACGACCAGGAGAGCTTACAATTCCCTATGATGAGTGAAAAAACCACTCTAAATGGCTTGGTCTTTTAAAAAACCCTCTATAATGAAATATTCTCAAGCCAGGGAAATGCATATACAGGAGGAGTGCAACAGCTTGCTCTTTATCACTAAAAACTGCAAGCTTCAACATTGCTTTTGTTAAACAGGGATTTTTTATCTTCCTATCCAATCACCCCCTACCACCAGGCTTTAAAATTCTTTTTTCTCTGGTCAGAAAGCTGGTTCAAATGCCATACCTGTGGTTTCCCACGTATTCTGGATCTTTTCACAGAACTTGGTTTCCATAGTAAATGCTTTCAAAAAATGTATGGTTCAATAAAAGTACTCTGCAGTTCTTCATTTTATAAAGGAGTGCTCTCATTAACTCACTGTTGAATAACTCTCATAACCTCAGATCTGTTTGAATTCTACTCCAAATGTTCCATTACAGGCCATCTGACACCTCATGAAACACATTATATGCTCCATTGCTAAGTTTCTGAGCTTAAGTCTTAGTCCTCAAACTATTTTATCATACTTACATTTGAACAAAAAATGCTGAGACAGCAAATGGGGATCCACATTTAGCCATGCAGAAACCAGGAGAAAGGACTGGTTGGTATTTACTGTTCCAAAAATTATTGCTTTCCAAACTTCCTAGAGTGGTGTGATGGGAAGCTTTTGTATTCTGTGTTGCCTGTTTTAATTGTGTTTTGCCAAGACACCACCACGTTTCTTATGGGAATTAGAGAGGGGAGGATGGTGCACCACAGCTGTTCAGGGAGCCCTGCTGAGCCTGAACACAAACCCTGACACTGAGAGCAGAGATGTGGAGAGCTCCCCTGATCCTCCCAGCAATTCCTGTTCAGATGCAGCAACTCAGTGAGAGCCCTGATGAAATCAGGGAGTTGGTGGCAGTCCTGCCCCTCATTTCTGCCTGTGCCTTTTGAGCATCACTTCCCTGCAAGGCCCAGCTGGAGCTCACATGCACGTGGAGAGCTGTGCACTCAGTGTGGGATCCCATCCTGCAGCACTGCCAATACCAGTGGGGAAACCACAAACTCAGCATTGCCAGAAAGCAGTCACAATATTCATGCTAATATTGATTTGTCCTAGTGATAAGGGAAAAATATAACCCAGAAGTAAACGAATAAAAAGCCTTTAAAAAGACAAAATACTGCTTTCAGATGTGACCTAGTTGTGTTTGGCTTGGGTTTTTGTAACAGCCCTGTGAGCACCAAGGTACTGCAGTGTTGCTGTATCCTGATCCTCACTCTTGTAAGCCCCCTGTACTCCAGCAGTTCTTACAGTGCTGCCTTTGCCAGTCCTTCCTGTTGGTTACTTTATCTTCATCAGCTGGGAGAATAATTAGGCCCACTTCTAGTGAGACTTTTCACCTGACTTAGAAGAGTGAGAAGCATACAGGCATTCTGCTACTCATGCTACCAGTGTCTTTTAAGTTTATTTTTATGTCTTGCTGCATTTTGGATCACACCAGTAATCTCACATCTCCAGCAACAAGCATACAAAATGTGGCAGAACATTATTTCACTATTTTGGGTGATTGTATCCTGCTCAGTATCATGGCACATAAAAAGAAATTACCAAGAAACTACCAGAGTATTGGTAGGACCAACTAATGCCAAGCTGGTGCTTCCTTTTATTTTCATGAGAGAACAAATGTGCTAAGCAGCTAAATGGCTGGGTGGGAAATAACTTGAATCAGCAGTGCAAGTAGTGAAAACAAGTATCTGAGCCTTTAAAGAGGAGAAATATCTGTGACAATATGTAATTATATGGTTGTGTGATCATAAGTGCTCACAAAGCATTGGTGATGCACCTCTAAAATGATAGGTTTTGGTATAGCAGGATGAAACATATTCTGATTTTCTCCTGACAAAGACAGCACCTTTTTCACTTAGGAAAAGGGCAGGCCTGTCTCTGATTACCATGCTGGCTGTAATCCCCATGTGAACCCCAACTCTTTCATACAGACCATGCATTTTTGGGGGCAAATATGAGAATTAGTTCTTATGTCAGGGAAACAGAGTCTTCTTATTTGTTTGTTTGGGTTTTTGTTTTGTTTGTGGTTTTTGTTTATCTTAAGTAGGCTTTATAAAATTTTCCTTTCAATTTCATAATATAAAAAGTCAGTAGGTTTTTTTTTTCCTTCTTAGTACTGTTAAATGTTTTGCAAGCTTAATTTAAACATAATGATTGCCTGAATACATTTGTTTTCTTATTTGGTTGACAAAACCAATGAAGCATTTACATTGCAATGCCTTGGCATGTTTTCAGTTTGGGATCACTAGACAGCTAAAGAGGAAGGGCTAAAGTCTGTGAAGGTGAAAATGATGCACTTATTTCCCCTTATGAAACTGCAAATATTGCTCCTTGCAGAGTACCAGCCCTGCATGGAAAAGTCTAACATGGAATAAATGCTTTTGTGCAGCTTTAAATGCTGTATGGCATGACCAACATTTATACAGATGGAGCAAAAAAGATAAGATTGGGAGAAAGAAGTGAAATGTCCAGAGCTTTGGAATGGTGTATTTTCCCTGTGCCATGCACATCTGAAAGCCTCCTGTGGGTTGGAGGGTCCATGGGCTCCCTTAGAGGCTGGTGCCAGCTGATCCTGCCTCCTGAGCAAAGGGCTGTGGAAAATTAGGCACTGAGTCCTCAGTTACTCCTCTCTTCTCCTAACATTTGCCTCAGAGATCCTTAGGGGTCTCCAGGGATAGGGCATTGTTTAATTTCTCTCCTTTTCAGAGGGGACTCCAAGCCCTCCAAGCAAAGCTCCTGAGGATCCAGCATTACCCCCGTTTTTCCTTCATTGTGTTGGAGAACAAATTCCCAGTTCCAGAATCAAACCCAGTCACTTCCACTGACTGGAGCGGCGCAGCCAGCAGGGGTTGGTGAGCCTTGCTGTTGGGTTACAGCCTTTTGTGGGATGTTGGCAGACCCACCACAGGCACCCACACATTCCCAGCTATGAGGGCAGCTGCCTGCACTTGCTGCTCGTGTCTCTTGTGTGCTGGGCATTGCTGAGCATTCCTGGGCCCTTGCAGTGCCCTTGCAGTCAGAGCTTTCAGGTTCTGTTTGCTCCAGCTTCCATTTGCCACTTGTCCCTATTTCCCTTCCAAACTGAGTGGGAATGCAGCAGATGCAGCACAGATCCTGAGGAGAGTCAAGAAGCTGTCACAGGGAATACTGTATTTTCTCATTCCTTCCAAACTGAGGCTCAGAAGGACTTGTCTGGTGTTTCATGTTGTTCAAAAACATGCTACAGGAAAATGTAATCCCTAAGTAATTGCTTCTATCAGAATATCCTTTGATTTTTGCCATATGCCTCTTCTCTGTGATTTTTCAAAATTATTAAGCAGAAGGTTTTGAAGGAAAATGAAGATGATTTCTGAGTAACAATAGCATAAATCCTCTCAATTTTTCACATTGAGGTGGTTTGCCACACCTTATCTATTTCTCATTGGTACTTCTCCTCCCGATATCAATTTCTGTTCATTTTGTATCATATTAACTATTTTCAGCAGTGCTTCAGAAGCTTCCTCCCTCTGCATTTTGGTACAGATCTCATCAATATCTCTGAACTTCAGTTCTTTTTCACCTCCTTTTGAAGTGTTCTTCTGTTAGAAGTGATCCAGCTTCCATTCATGTCTAATTTGTTACAGAACAGTGCCATGCATTCCCTGAGCACATTGCAGCCCTCTAGCCCCTGCTCAGAGGCTCCTGCCAGCCCTGCCCTGCCCTGCCCTCAGCACTGGGCAGCCTGGCACTGATCAGCCAGCTGCAGAGGTGCTTCTGCCTGCTGGAATCCTGGGGAATACCAGAAAATTAACATCCCTTGGTCTGGTACACTCTTTTTTGTCTTTCACTTTGTTTAAAATTGATTTTCTTCCTACTTCTGTGAGTAGTTTTGTTCTTTAGTTTTTCATTTATTTGGGCAGGTATTTAATTTTTTCACTCTTTCATACCCTGGCTCATACACGTTTCAGTTTTACCTCAGCTGTTATTTCAGAACACCAGGTTCTTTTGTGTGCAGCCTGCAGAAGAACAGTGCTGTGCCATGCTGGGCGCAGGCTGTTCACCCCAGAAGGGTGAGATGGCCCCGTGGGCTTTGGCAGGACAGCTCAGGTGGGTGCAGCAGGCTGTGCCTTACCTGCAGCTCACTGTGGATTGTGTACTTGTAGCAGCTGGTTGAACAAATGTCAAGTATAAGAGCTCTGATGAAGGACTTGAGCTGAAAATGCAGATCAATTTCAGTAGTTCTGCTCTATGGGCTCTGCTTTGTGATCAAATTTATCAGCTTAGAATACTGCAGTCCCCTTTCCAAAGTGAAAGATGCTACAGAGCAGATAAATTACTCTTAAAATAGCAAAAGCACTGGTTTGTAGAAACAGACACCAAAAAAGTCAGTAAAGACTTTTCTAATGACTTTCAGAAGTCAGTTTTAAAAAACCCAAATTTTTTGTCCTTTAGCTAAAAATGGATGGAATAATTAAAAGCATTGTTGAATTATTGGACACCTAAGAACCCAAACAATCCAGTACTGAAAATCAAGTGTCTCTGCTAATTGTAGCTTGTAGAGTACATGCTTGCAACACATGGGCTTTGGGGTGAAGTCTGTGT